>NW_012101253.1:183858-192506 GCF_000951045.1 Mandrillus leucophaeus
CAAACTGGGCAACGTACTTTAAGCTTTAACTATCTGAAATGAACGAACAAGTCAGAGAACAGTTTCTTAGAACGCTTCTGTCTGGGTTATATTTCAGGATATTTCATTTTTCACCATAGAGTTCAATGAGCTGCAAAATATCACTTTTTCAGTTTTACAGGAACAGTGATCAAACACTGCCTTATGAGAAAAGAGGTATAACTCCCTGAGAGGAATGTGCACATCACTAAGCAGTTTTTCAGAATGCTTCTCTCCAGTTTTTATCTGAAGATATCTCCTATTTCCCCACAGGCCTGAATGTACTCCTGAATGTCCCTTCGTGAATCCGTCCATGACGCAGTTTGAAAACTGCGTAATAGAAAGAAATTTTTATCTATGTGAGATGAATAGACATATCTATCACAAAGCAGTCTCACAGAAAGCTTCTTTAAAGTTTTTGTCTCAGGATATTTCCTTTTTCACCATAGCCGTGCATATACTCTCAAAAGTCCACTGGTAGCTTTTTCTCCAGACAGGATTCCCCAATCATCCATGAGAAGAAAAGTATAAACCTGTGAGTGGAATGCACACATCACAAAGCAGCTCCACGGAAATCTTCTCTCCAATATATAGCAGAAGATCTTTCCGTTTTCACCGTAAGCCTCAAAGTGCTCCCGAGTGTACCTTACCTGACTAACCTAAAACAGTGCTCAATGAAAACAGAAGCTTAACTGTGTGAGTGGACATCCTTGACCTAGAGCAGTTTCACAGAGAGTTTCTTTCTAGTTTTTATCAAAGGGTACTACTTTTTTAGCATATTCTTAAGAGTGTTCCCAGATGACCTTTATGAGAATCCACAGAAACAGTGATTTCAAACTGCTCAATCCAAAGAATGATTTAACTCTATGAGATGAATACACACATCACAAAGCAGTTGCTCCGTAATCTTCTCTCCACTTTTCATCGGAAGATGTTTCCTTTCTCCCCAGAAACGTCTGTGGAAACCTTAATATCCCTTCCCATATTCCTCAAAGACAGAGTTCGCAAACTGGACAGCATACTGTAAGTTTTAACTCCCTGAAATGAATGCACACGTCAGAAAGCAGTTTCTTGGAATGCTTCTTTCTCGGTTTTATTTCAGAATGTTTCACTTTTTGCCATAGTCTTCAATGCGCTGCAAAATATCACTTTTTCATTTTTACACAACAGTGTTCAAAGACTGCCTTTGTCTGAGGATATTTTATTTTTCACCATAGTCGTCCACATACTCAGGAATGTCTCCTGGTAGCTTTTTCTCCAAACGGGATTCCCCAATCCTCTATGAGAAGAAAAGTATAACCCTGTGAGTGGAATGTACACGTCATAAAGCAGCTCTTAGGAAATGTTCTCTCCAGTATCTATCTGACAATATTTCCGCTTTCACCGTAAGCCTCAAAGTGCTCCCGAGTATCCCTTAGCTGACTAACCTAAAAGAGAAACTTTACTGTGCGAGTGGACTTCACGTGACCTAGAGCAATTTCACAGAAAGTTTCCTTCTGGTTTTTATCAGAGGGTATTTCTTTTTCAGCATATTCTTAAGAACGTTACCAAATGTCCTTTCTCAGGTTCCACAGAAACAGTGATTTCTAACTGCTCAAACCAAAGAATGATTTAACTCTATGAGATGAATACACACATCACAAAACGGTTGCTCCGAAAGCTTCTCTCAGTTTTCCTTGGAAGACGTTTTCTTTCTCACCAAAAACCTCCAGGCATGGTTTAATATCCCTTCACAGATTCCTCAAAGACAGAGTTTCCAAACTGGGCAATGTAGCGTAAGCTTTAACTACCTGAAATGAATGAACACATAGGAGAGCAGTTTCTTGGAAGGCTTCTTTCTTCGTTTTATTTCAGGACATTTCCCTTTTCACTATAGTCTTCTGTGCACTACAAAGTATCACTTTTTCAGTTTTACAGGAACAGTGTTCAAACCTGCCTTATGAGAAAAGTGTAACAACTCCCTGAGTGGAATGCACACATCACAAAGCAGTTTCTCAGAAAGTTTCTCTCCAGTTTTTATTTGAAAATATTTCCCATTTCCACATAAGCCTGAATGTGCTCCCAAATGTCCCTTCACGAATCCGTCCATGACGCAGTTTCAAAACTGCGTAATAGAAAGAAAGTTTTATCTATGTGAGATTAATAGACATATCTATCACAAAGCAGTTTCACAGAAAACTTCTTTCCAGTTTTTGTCCTAGGATATTTCCTTTTTCTCCATAGCTGTCCATATACTCCCATATGTCCCCTGGTAGCTTTTTCTCCAAAAGGCATTCCCCAATCCTCTAGGAGAAGAAAAGTATAACTGTGAGTGGAATGCACAGTCTCAAAGCAGCTGTTCGGAAATCAGTATCTATCTGGAGCTTTAACTCCCTGAAATAAATGGATACGTCAGAGAGCAGTTTCATGCAACGCTTCTTTCTGAATTTTATTTCCGAATTTTCACTTTTCAACACAGTCTCCAATGAGCTGCAAAATACCACTTTTTCAGTTTTACAGGAACAGTGTTCAAACACTGCCTTATGAGAAGAGAGGTATAACTCCCTGAGTGTAATGCACACTTCACAAAGCAGTTTCTCAGAAAGCATCTCTCCAGACTGAATTTGCTCTTGAATGTCCCTACGCGAATCCATCCATGATGCAGTATCCAAACTACATAATTGAAAGAAAGTTTTATCTATGTGAGATGAATAGATATATCTATCACAAAGCAGTTTCACAGAAAGCTTCTTTCCTGTTTTTGTCTGAGGATATTTCCTTTTTCACCATGGCCATCCATATACTCCCCAACGTACCCTGGTAGCTTTTTCTCCAAGCAGGATTCCCTAATCCCCATGAGAAGAAAAGTATAACTCTGTGAGTGAAATGCACACATCACAAAGCAGCTCCTCGAAAATCTTATCTTCAGTATCTATCTGAAGACATCTCCTTTTTCACCATAAGCCTCAAAGCGCTCCCAAGTATGCCTTAGGTGACTAACCTAAAACAGTGGTACAATGCTGCTCAATGAAAACAGAAGCTTATCTGTGCGAGTGGACTTCACGTGACCTAGTGCAGTTTCACAGAATGTTTCCTTCTGGTTTTTATTGGAGGGTATTTCTTTTTCAGCATATTCATAAGAGCATTACCAAATGTCCTATCTTAGGTTCCACAGAAACCGTGATTTCAAACTGCTCAATCCAAAGAATGATTTAACTCTATGAGATTAATACACACATCATAAAGCAGTTCCTCCGAGAGCTTCTCTGCAGTTTTCATCGGAAGACGTTTCCTTTCTCACTACAAGCCCCCGGGCGATACTTAATATAACTTAACAAATTCCTCAAAGACAGAGTTTCCAAACTGGGCAACGTAGTATGAGCTTTAACACTCTGAAATGAATGCTCATGTCAGAGAGCTGTTTCTTGTAATGCTTCTTTTTGGGTTTCAATTTAGGATATTTCACTTTCTGCAGAGTCCTCAATTCACTGCAAAACAACACTTTTTAAGTCTTACAGGAACTGTGTTCAAACACTGACTTTTGAGAAAAGAGGTATAAGTCCCTGAGTGGAATGCACACATCACAAAGCAGTTTCTCAGAAAGCTTTCATTTAGCTTTTACCTGAGGATATTTCCTATTTCCCCACAGGCCTGAATGTGCTCCCGAGTGTCCCTTCGTGAATCTGTCCATGAGGACGTTTCAAAACTGCGTAAAAGAAAGTTTTATCTATGTGAGATGAATAGACATATCTCTCACAAAGCAGTTTCACAGAAAGCTTCTTTCCAGTTTTTGTCTGTGGATATTTCCTTTTTCACCGTAGCTGTCCATATACTCCCGAATGTCCCCTGGTAGCTTTTTCTCCAAGCGGGATTCCCCAATACTCTATGAGAAGAAAAGTATAACTCTGTGAGTGGAATGCACCAGTCACAAAGCAGCTACTCAGAGATTTTCTCTCCAGAATCTATCTGAAGATATTTCCGTTTTCACCTTAAGTCTCAAAGCGCTCACTAATTTCCCTTAGCTGACTAACCTAAAACACTGTTAGAATACTGCTCAGTGAAAACAGAAGCTTAACTGTGGGAGTGGACTTCACATGACACAGAGCAGTTTCACAGAAAGTTTCTTTCAAGTTTTTATCAGAGGCTATTTCTTTTTCAGCATATTCTTAAGATCGTTCCCAAATGTACTTTCTCAGGTTCCACAGAAACAGTGATTTCAAACTGCTCAAACCAAAGAATGATTTAACTCTATGAGATGAATACACACATCACAAAGCAGTTTCTCTGAAAGCTTCTCTCAGTTTTCATCGGAAGACGTTTCCTTTCTCACTACAAACCTCCGTGCACCACTTAATATCCCTTCACAGATTCCTAAAAGACAGAGTTTTCAAACAGGGAAATGTAGTGTAAGCTTTAATTCTCTGAAATGCATGCACACGTCAGAGAGCAGTTTCTTGGAACGCTTCCGTCTGGGTTTTATTTCCAAATATTTCACTTTTCGTCATAGTCTTCAATGCGCTGCAAAATATCACTTTTTCATTTTTACACAACAGTGTCCAAAGACTGCCTTATGAGAAAACAGGTATAACTCCCGGAGGGGAATGCACACATCACAAAGTTGTGTCTCGGAAAGCTACTCTCCTGTTTTTATCTGAAAATATTTCCTACCTTCCCACAGGCCTGAATGTGCTCCCGAATATCCCTTTGCGAATCTGACCATGACGCAGTTTCAAAGTTGCATAATACAAAGAAGGTTTTATCTATGTGAGAGGAATAGACATATCTATCACAAAGCAGTTTCACAGAAAGCTTCTTTCCAGTTTTTGTCTGAGGATATTTCGTTTTTCACCCGAATTGTCCATTTACTCCCGAATGTCCCCTGGTAGTTTTTTCTCCAAACGGGATTTCCCAATCATCTATGAGAAAGAAAGCATAACTCTGTGAGTGGAATGTATACATCACAAAGCAGGTCCTCGGAAATCTCTCCAGTATGTATCTGAAGGTGTTTCCGTTTTCACCGTAAGAATCAAAGCACTCCCGAGTATCCCGTAGCTGACTAACCTAAAACAGTGTTTGAATGCCACTCAATGAAAACAGAAGCTTAACTGGGCGAGTGGACTTCATGTGATCTAGAGCAGTTTCACAGAAAGATTTCTTCTGGTTTTTATCAGAGGGTATTTCTTTTTCAGCATATTTTTAAGAGCGTTCCCAAATGTCCTTTCTCAGGTTCCAGAGAAACAGTGATTACAAACTGCTCAGTCCAAAGAACGATTAAACTCTATGAGATGAATACACACATCACAGAACAATTGCTCTGAAAGCTTCTCTCCAGTTTTCATCAGAAGACGTTTTCTTTCTCACCAAAAGCCTCCGGGAACCACTTAAGGTCCCTTCACAGATTCCTTAAAGACAGAGTTTCCAAACTGGGCAGCGTAGTGTAAGTTTTAATTGTCTGAAATGAATGCACACGTCAGAGAGCAGTTTCTTGGGACGCTTCCTCTTGGGTTTTATTTCAGGATATTTCACTTTTCTCCCTAGTCTTCAATGTGATGCCAAATATCACTTTTTCAGTTTTACAGGAACAGTGTTCAAACAGTGCCTTATCAGAAAAGAGGTATAACTCCCTGAGTAGAATGCACTCACCACAAAACAGTATCTCAGAAGGCTTCTCTGCAGTTTTTATCTGAAGATATCTCCTTTTTTTCCACTGGCCTGAATGTGCTCCAGAATGTCCTTTCACGAATCCATCCATGACGCAGTTTCAAAACTGCGTAATAGAAAGAAAATTTTCTCTATGTGAAAGGAATAGACATATCTATCACAAAGCAGTTTCACCAAAAGGTTCTTTCCAGCTTTTGTCTGAGGAGATTTCCTCTTTCACCATAGTCATCCATATACTCCTGAATGTCCCTTGTTAGCTTTTTCTCCAAATGGGATTCTCCAGTCCTCTATGGGAAAAAAAGTACAACTCTGTGAGTGGAATGCACAGGTAACAAAGTAGCTCCTCGAAAATCTTCTCTTCAGTGTCTATCAGAAGATATTTCTGTTTTCACCGTAAGCTTCAAAGTGCTCCCGAGTATCCCTTAGCTGACTAACCTAAAACAATGTTAGAATACAGCTCAATGAAAACGGAAGCTTAACTGTGGGAGTGGACTTCATGTAACCTAGAACAGTTTCACAGAAGGATTCCTTATGGTGTTTATCGGATGGAATTTCTTTCTCAGCTTCTTCTTAAGAACATTCCCAAATGTCCTTTCTCAAGTTCCACAGAAACAGTGATTTCAAATTGCTCAATCTACAGAATGATTTAACTCTATGAGATGAATACACACATCACAAAGCAGTTGCTCCGAAAGCTTCTCTCCAATTTTCATTGGAAGACGTTTCCTTTCTCACCATAAGCCTCCGGGCACCACATAATATCCCTTCACAGATGCCTCAAAGACAGAGTTTCCAAACTGGGCAACGTAGTGTAAGCTTTAACTCTCTGAAATGAATGCACACGTCAGAGAGCAGTTTCTTGGAATGCTTCTTTCTGGGTTTTATTTCAGGATATTCCACTTTTCACTATAGTGTTCAATGTGCTGCAAAATATCACTTTTCAAGTTTTACAGAAACAGTGTTCAAACACTGCCTGAAGAGAAAAGAGGTATAACTCCCTGAGTGGAATGCACACATCACAAAGCAGTTTCTCAGAAAGCTTCTCTCCAGTTTTTAGCTGAAGGTATCCCCTTTTTCATCGTAGGCCAGAATGTGCTCCCGAATGTCCCTTCGTGAATCCGTCTATGATTCAGTTTCAAAACTGCATAATACAAAGAAGGTTTTGTCCATGTTAGATGAATAGACATATATATCACAATGCAGTTTCACAGAAAACTTCTTTCCAGTTTTTGTCTGAGGATATTTCCTTTTTCACCATAGTCATCCATATACTCCTGAACGTCCCCTGGTTGCTTTTCACCAAGCAGGATTCCCCAATCCTCTATGAGAAGAAAAGTATAACTCTTTGAATGAAATGCACACCTCACAAAGCAGCTTTTGATAATCATCTCTCCAGTAGCTATGCTTAATGAAAACAGCAGCTTAACTGTGTGAGTGAAGTTCACGTGACCTAAAGCAGTTTCACAGAAAGTTTCCTTCTTGTTTTTATCAGAAGGTATTTCCTTTTCAGCATATTCTTAAGATCGTTCCCAAATGTCCTTTCACAGGTTCCAAAGAAACAGTGATTTCAAACTGCTTTTTCTCCAAGCGATGAAAATTTAAATTTTCCTGTAAATTTAACTCTATGAGATGAATACACACATCACAAAGTAGTTACTCTGAAAGTTTCTCTCCAGTTTTCATCGAAGACGTTTCCTTTCTCACCACAGGCCTCCGTGCGCCACTTAATATCACCTCACAGATTCCTAAAACACAGAGTTTTTTCACTGGGCAATGTAGTGTAAGCTTTAACTCTCTGAAATGAATGAACATATCAGAGAGAAGTTTCTTGGAATGCTTCTTTCTGCGTTTCACTTCCGGACACTTCACTTTTCGCCATAGTCTTCAATGCACTGCAAAACATCACTTTTTCAGGTTTACAAGAGCAGTGTTCAAACCTGCCTGATGAGAAAAGAGGTATAACTCACTGAGTGGAATGCACACATCACAAAGCAGTTTCACAGAAACAAAGCAGTTTCATAGAAAGCTACTTTCCAGTTATTGTCTGAGGATATTTCTTTTTTCACTGTAACTTTCCATATACTCCCGAATGTCCCCTGGTAGCTTTTTCTCAAATGTCTTCAATGGGCTGCAAAATATCACTTTTTCAGCTTTACAGGAACAGTGTTCAAACACTGCCTTATGAGAAAAGAGGTATAAGTCCCTGAGTGGAATGCACACATCACAAAGCAGTTTCTCGGAAAGTTTCTCTCCAGTTTTTATCTGAAGATATCTGCTATTTCCCCACAGGCCTGAATGTGTTCCCGAATGTCCCTTCGCAAATCCGTCCATGACGCAGTTTCAAAACTGCATAATAGAAAGAAAGTTATATCTATGTGAGATGAATAGAGATATCTATCACAAAGCAGATCCACAGAAAGCTTTTTCCTGTTTTTGTCTGAGGATATTTCTTTTTCACCATAGCCGTCCATATACTCCCGAATTTCCCCTGGTAGATTTTTCTCCAAACAGGATTTCCCAATCCTCTATGAGAAGAAAAGTATAACTTTGTGAGTGGAATGCACACATCACAAAGCGGCTCCTTGGAAATGTTCTCTCCAGTATCTATCTGAAGATATTTCCGTTTTCACCGTAAGCCTCAAAGCGCTCCCGAGTATCCCTTAGCTAACTATCCCAAAACAGTGTTAGAATATGTGTCAATGAAAACAGAAGCTTAACTGTGAGAATGGACTTCACGTGACTTAGAGCAGTTTCACAGAATGTTTCCTTCTGGTTTTTATCGGAGGGTATTACTTTATCAGCATATGCTTAAGATAGTTCCCAAATGTCCTTTCTCAGGTTACACAGAAGCAGTGATTTCAACTCTTCAATCCAAAGAATCATTTAACTCTATGAGATGAATACAGGCATCACAAAGCAGTTACTCTGAAAGCTTCTCTCCAGTTTTCATCGGAAGACGTTTCTTTCTCACCACAAGCCTCTGGGCACCA
>NW_012101253.1:192556-199996 GCF_000951045.1 Mandrillus leucophaeus
ACAGGCCTCCGTGCGCCACTTAATATCACCTCACAGATTCCTAAAACACAGAGTTTTTTCACTGGGCAATGTAGTGTAAGCTTTAACTCTCTGAAATGAATGAACATATCAGAGAGAAGTTTCTTGGAATGCTTCTTTCTGCGTTTCACTTCCGGACACTTCACTTTTCGCCATAGTCTTCAATGCACTGCAAAACATCACTTTTTCAGGTTTACAAGAGCAGTGTTCAAACCTGCCTGATGAGAAAAGAGGTATAACTCACTGAGTGGAATGCACACATCACAAAGCAGTTTCACAGAAACAAAGCAGTTTCATAGAAAGCTACTTTCCAGTTATTGTCTGAGGATATTTCTTTTTTCACTGTAACTTTCCATATACTCCCGAATGTCCCCTGGTAGCTTTTTCTCAAATGTCTTCAATGGGCTGCAAAATATCACTTTTTCAGCTTTACAGGAACAGTGTTCAAACACTGCCTTATGAGAAAAGAGGTATAAGTCCCTGAGTGGAATGCACACATCACAAAGCAGTTTCTCGGAAAGTTTCTCTCCAGTTTTTATCTGAAGATATCTGCTATTTCCCCACAGGCCTGAATGTGTTCCCGAATGTCCCTTCGCAAATCCGTCCATGACGCAGTTTCAAAACTGCATAATAGAAAGAAAGTTATATCTATGTGAGATGAATAGAGATATCTATCACAAAGCAGATCCACAGAAAGCTTTTTCCTGTTTTTGTCTGAGGATATTTCTTTTTCACCATAGCCGTCCATATACTCCCGAATTTCCCCTGGTAGATTTTTCTCCAAACAGGATTTCCCAATCCTCTATGAGAAGAAAAGTATAACTTTGTGAGTGGAATGCACACATCACAAAGCGGCTCCTTGGAAATGTTCTCTCCAGTATCTATCTGAAGATATTTCCGTTTTCACCGTAAGCCTCAAAGCGCTCCCGAGTATCCCTTAGCTAACTATCCCAAAACAGTGTTAGAATATGTGTCAATGAAAACAGAAGCTTAACTGTGAGAATGGACTTCACGTGACTTAGAGCAGTTTCACAGAATGTTTCCTTCTGGTTTTTATCGGAGGGTATTACTTTATCAGCATATGCTTAAGATAGTTCCCAAATGTCCTTTCTCAGGTTACACAGAAGCAGTGATTTCAACTCTTCAATCCAAAGAATCATTTAACTCTATGAGATGAATACAGGCATCACAAAGCAGTTACTCTGAAAGCTTCTCTCCAGTTTTCATCGGAAGACGTTTCTTTCTCACCACAAGCCTCTGGGCACCATTAAATATCCCTTCACTGATTCCTCAAAGACAGAGTTTCCAAACTGGGCAACGTAGTGTAAGCTTTAAATCTCTGAAATGAATGCACACATTAGAGAACAGTTTCTTGGAACGCTTGTTTCTGGATTTTAATTCAGGATATTTCACTTTTTACCATAGTCTTCAATGTGCTGCAACATATCACTTTTTCAGTCTTACAGGAACTGTGTTGAAACACTGCCTTATGAGAAAAGAGGTATAACTCCCTGAGTGGAATGCACACATCACAAAGCAGTTTCATGGAAAGCTTCTATCCAGTTTTTATCTGAAGATATCTTCTATTTCCCCACAGGCCTGAATGTGCTGCCGAATGTCCCTTCACAAATCCAACCATGACGCAGTTTCAAAACCACGTAATAGAAAGAAAGTTTTATCTATGTGAGATGGATAGACATATCTATCACAAAACAGTTTCACAGAAAGCTTCTTTTCACTTTTTGTCTGAAGGTATTTCCTTTTTCACCATGGCCGTCCATATACTCCCAAAAGTACCCTGGTAGCTTTTTCGCCAAACGGGATTCCCCAATCCTCTTTGAATAGAAAAGTATATCTCCGTGAGTGGAATGCACACGTCACAAAGCAGCTCCTTGGAAATCTTCTCTCCATTATATATCTGAAGATATTTCCGTTTTCACTGTAAGCCTCAAAGCGCTCCCAAGTATCCCTTAGCTGAGTAAACTAAAACAGTGTTAGAATACTGCTGAATGAAAACAGAAGCTTAACTGTGTGAGTGGAATTCACATGACACAGAGCAGTTTCACAGAAGGTTTCCTTCTGCTTTTTTTCTTAAGGTATTTCTTGTTCAGCATATTTTTAAGAGCGTTCCTGAATGTCCTTTCTCAGGTTCCACAGAAAGAGTGATTCCAAACTGCTCAATCCAAAGAATGATTTATCTCTATGAGTTAAAAACACAGATCACAGGCACTTGTTCAGAAATCTTCTCTCCAGTTTTCAACAGAAGACATTTCCTTGCTTGCCACAGGAACCCGGTCGCCACTTAATCTCCCTTTGCAGAAACCACAAAGACAGATTTTTCCAAAGTGGGCAGTGTAGAGTAATCTTTAACTTTGTGAAATGAATGCACATATCGGAGACTGGTTTCGTGGAATGCTTCTTTCTGGGTTTTATTTGAAGATATTTCACGTTCCACCATAGTCTTCAATGCGCTCTAAAATATCACGTTTTTTGGTTTTACATGAACAGTGTTCAAACACTGCCTTAAGAGCAAAGAGGTATAACTACCTGAGTGGAGTGCACACATCACAACGCAGTTTCTCAGAAAGCTTCCCTCCAGTTTTTACCCGAAGGTATCTCCTTCTTCATCATAGGCCTGAATGTGCTCCCGAATGTCCCTTCGCTAATCCATCCATGACACAGTTTCAGAACTGCATAATAGAAAGAAGGTTTCATCTATGTTAGATGAATAGATGTATCTATTCAAAGCAGTTCACAGAAAGCTTCTCTCCACTTTTTGTCAGAGGATATTTCCTTTTTTACCATTGCTGTCCATATACTCCCGAATATCCCTTTGTAGCTTTTTCTCCAAAAGGGATTTCCCAATCCTCTATGACAGGAAAGGTATAATTCTGTGAGTGGAATGCACACATCACAAAGCAGCTCCTCAGAAAGCTTCTCTCCAGTTTCTATCTGAAGTTATTTCCTTTTTCACCACAAGTCTCACAGTGCTCCCGAATATCCCTTCGCAGACTAAACAAAAACAGTGTTAGAATACTGATCAATGAAAACAGAAACTTAACTGTGTGAGTGGAATTTACACTACACAAAGCAGTTTCACAGAAAGCGTCCTTCTGGTTTCTATCTGATTTTATTTCTTTTTCAGGATACACTAAAGAGCGTTCCCAAATGTCCTTTCTCAGATCCCACAGAAAGTGATTTCAAACTGCTCAACTCAAAGAATGATTTAATTATGTGAGATGAATACAGACATCACAAAAGAGTTGCTCTGAACACTTCTCTCCAATTTTCAATGGAAGAGGTTTCCTTGTTCGCCACAGGCCTCCAGTCGCCACTTAATATCCCTTCGCAGAATCCTCAAAGACAGACTTTCCAAATTGAGAAATGTAGAGTAAGCTTTAACTCTGTGAAATGAATGGACATGTCAGAGAGCAATTTCTTGGAATGCGTCTTTCTAGGTTTTATTGAACGACATTTCACTTTTTGCCATAGTCTTCAACGTGCTCTGAATATCACTTTTTTAGTTTTACAGGAATAGTGTTCAAACAGTGTCTTATGAGAAGAAAGGTATAACTCCCTGAGTGGAATACACACATCACCAAGCAGTTTCTCAGAAAGCTTCTCTCCAGTTTTTATTTGATGATATTTCCTTTTTCACTGTAGGTAAGAATGTGATCCCAAATATCCCTTCATGGATCCATCCATGTCGGAGTTTCCAAGCTGTGTAATGTAAAGATATCTTTATCTATGTGAGATGAATACACCTATCACAGAACAGTTTCATAGAAAGCTTCTTTCCTCTTTTTGTCTGAGGCTATTTCCCTTTTCACGATAGGCATCAACAAGCTCCTGAATATAACTTGGTACCTTTTTCTTCAAAAGAGTTTCCCCAATGCTGCATGAGAAGAGAGGTATAACACTGTGAGTGGAATGCACATATCACAAAGCAGTTCCTCAGAAAGCTTCTCTCCAGTTTCGGTCTGAACATATTTTCTGTTTCACCACAAGCCTCAAAGTGCTCCCGAATATAGCTTCACACGCTAAAAATACACAGGGTTAGAAAACTGCTCAATGAAAAGAGAGGCTTTCAGATGAACAGTATTCAAACAATGATTTATGGGAAAAGAGGTATATCTCCCTGAGTGAAATGCACATATCACAAAGCAGTTTCTCAGAAAGGTTCTCTTCAGTTTTCATCTGAAGGTATTTCCTTTTTCATCATAGTCATGAATGTCCTCCCAAATGTCGCTTCGTGGATCTGTCCATAACAGAGTTTGCAAACTGGGTAATGTAAAGAAAGCTTTATCTAGGTGAGATGAATACACATAGCACAGAGCAGTTTCACAGAAAGCTTCTATGCAGTTTTCATCTGAAGATATCTCCTTTTCCACCGTAGGCCTAAATGTGCTCCCGAATGTCCCTTTGCAAATCCGACCATGACGCAGTTTCAAAACTGCGTAATAGAAAGAGAGTTTTATCTGTGTGAGATGAATAGACATACCTATCACAACCCAGATTCACAGAAAGCTTCTTTCCAGTTTTTGTCTGAGGATATTTCCTTTTTCACCATAGCCGTCCATATACTCCCAAATATCCACTGGTAGTTTTTTCTCCACACAGGATTTCCCAATATTCTATGAAAAGAAAAGTATAATTCTGTGAGTGGAATGCACACATCACAAAAGAGCTCCTCGGAAATCCTCTCTCCAGTATCTATCTGAAGATATTTCCGTTTTCACCGTAAGCCTCAAAGCACTCCCGAGTATTGCTTAGCTGACTAACCAAAAACAGTGTTGGTATACAGCTCAATGAAAACAGAAACTTAACTGTGTGAAGGGACTTCACGTGACCTAGGGCAGTTTCACAGAAAGTTTCCTTCTGATTTTTCTCAGAGGGTATTTTTTTTTCAGCATATTCTTAAGAGTGTTCCCAAATATCCTTTCTCAGGTTCCACAGAAACAGTAATTTCAAACTGCTCAATCCAAAGAATGATTTAACTCTATGAGGTGAATACACACATCACAAAGCAGTTGCTCCGAAAGTTTCTCTCAGTTTTCATCAGAAGACGTTTCCTTTCTCACCACAAGCCTCTGGGCGACACTTAATATCCCTTCACAGATTCCTTAAAGACAGAGTTTACAAACTGGGCAACGTAGTGTAACCTTTAACTCTCTGAAATGAATGCACACGTCAGAGAGCAGTTTCATGGAATGCTTCTTTCAGGGATTTATTTCAGGATATTTCACTTTTCGCCACAGTCTACAATGCTCTGCAAATTATCACTTTCTCAGTTTTACAGGAACAGTGTTAAAAGTGTGCCTTATGAAAAAAGAGGTATAACTCCCTCAGTGGAATGCACACAGCATAAAGCAGTTTCACAGAAAGCTTCTATCCAGTTTTTATCTGAAGATATCTCCTTTTTCCCCACAGGGCTGATTGTGCTCCGAAACGTGAGATGAACAGACATATCAATCACTAAGCAGTGTCACAGAAAGCTTCTTTCCAGTATTTGTCTGATGATATTTCCTTTTTCACCGTAGCCCTCCCTATACTCCAGAATGTCACCTTGTAGCTTTTTCTCCAAATGGGATTTCCAATCCTCTAGGAGAAGAAAAGTATAACTCTGTGAGTGAAATGCACACGTCACAAAGCAGCTCCTCGGAAATCTTCTCTCCAGTATTTATCTGAAGATATTTTTGTTTTCACTGTAAGCCTCAAAGTGCTCCCGAGTATCCCTTAGCTGACTAACCTAAAACAGTGTTAGAATACTGCTCAATGAAAACAGAAACTTAACAGTGCGAGTGGACTTCACGTAACCTAGAACAGTTTCACAGAAAGTTTCCTTCTGGTTTTAATTGGAGGGTATTACTTTTTCAGCATATTGTTAAGAGTGTTCCCAAATGTCCTTTCTCGGTTTCCACAGAAAAAGTGATTTCAAACTGCTCAATCTAAAGAATTATTTAACTCTATGAAATGATTGCACACATCACAATGCAGTTGTCCAAAAGCTTCGATCTAGTTTTCATTGGAAGACGTTTCCTTTCTCACCACAAGCCTCGCAGTGCCACTTAATATCCCTTCACAGATTCCTCAAAGACAGAGTTTCCAAACTGGGCAATGTAGTGTAAGCTTTAACTCCCTGATATGAATGCACACGTCAGAGAGCAGTTTCGTGTCATGCATCTTTCTGGGTTTTATTTCCGAATTTTCACTTTTCACTGAGTACTCAATGCACTGCAAAATATCACTTTTTCAGTTTTACAGGAACAGTGTTCAAACACTACCTTATGAGAAAAGAGGTCAAACTCCCTAAGTGGAATACGCACACCACAAAGCAATTTCTCAGAAAACTTCTCTCCAGTTTTTAGCTGAAGGTATCTCCTTTTTCATCGTAGGCCTGAAGGTGCTCCCAAATGTCCCTTCACAAATCCATCCATGACGCAGTTTCAAAACTGCGTAATAGAAAGGGAGCTTTATCTGTGTGAGATGAATAGACATACCTATCACAACCCAGATTCACACAAAGCTTCTTTCCAGTTTTTGTCTGAGGATATTTCCTTTTTCACCATAGTCATCCATATATTTCCAAATGTCCCCTGGTAGCTTTTTCTCCACACAGGATTTCCCAATACTCTATGAGAAGTAAAGTACAACTCTGCGAGTGGAATGCACACGTCACAAAGCAGCTCCTTGGAAACCCTCTCTCCAGTATCTATCTGAAGATATTTCCGTTTTAACAGTAAGCCTCAAAGCACTCCCGAGTATCGCTTAGCTGACTAACCAAAAACAGTGTTGGTTTACTGCTCAATGAAAACAGAAACTTAACTGTGTGAAGGGGCTTCACGTGACCTAGGGCAGTTTCACAGAAAGTTTCCTTCCGGTTTTTATCAGAGGGTGTTTCTTTTTTAGCATATTCTTAAGAGCATTCCCAAATATCCTTTCTCAAGTTCCACAGAAATATTGGTTTCAAACTGCTCAATCCAAAGAATGATTTAATTCTATGAGATTAATACACACATCACAAGGCAGTTGCTCCAAAAACTTCTCTCCGGTTTTCAAAGGAAGAGGTTTCCTTTCTCACCACAAGCCTCAAGGCACCACTTAATATACTTTCATAGATTCTTCAGAGACAAAGTTTCCAAACTGGGCAAGGTACTGTAAGCTTTAACTCTCTGCAATCAATGCACACGTCAGAGACTAGTTTCTTGGAACGCTTCTTTCTGGGTTTTATTTCAGGATATTTCACTTTTCACCATAGTCTTCAATGTGCTGCAAAATATCACTTTTTCAGTTTTACAGGAAGGATGTTGAAACACTACCTTATGAGAAAAGAAGTATAAGTCCTTCAGTGGAATGCACACATCACAAAGCAGTTTCTCAGAAAGCATCTTTCCAATTTTTAGCTGAAGATATTTCCTGTTT
>NW_012101253.1:201535-235007 GCF_000951045.1 Mandrillus leucophaeus
AGACAGAGTCTTGCTCTGTCGCCCAGGCTGGAATGCAGTGGCTGGGTCTCAGCTCACTGCAAGTTCCGCCTCCTGGGTTCACACCATTCTCCTGCCTGAGCCTCCCAAGTAGCTGGGACTACAGGCGCCCGCCACTTCTTATGGATAGTTTTTTTGTATTTTTTTTTTTAAGTAGAGACGGGGTTTCACCGTGTTAGCCAGGATGGTCTCGATCTGACCTCGTGATCCGCCTGTCTTGGCCTCCCAAAGTGCTGGGATTACAGGCTTGAGCCACCACGCCTGGCCCAGCATATTCTTAAGAGCATTCCCAAATGTCCTTTCACAGGTTCCACAGAAACAGTGTTTTCAAACTACTCTATCCAATGAATGATTTAACTCTATGAGATGAATACAGACATCACAAAGCGGTTGCTTCGAAAGCTTCTCTCCAGTTTTCATCGGAAGACGTTTCCTTTCTCACCAGAAGCCTCCCGGCACCACTTAATATCCCTTCCCAGATTCCTCAAAGATAGAGTTTCCAAATAGACAATGTATTGTAAGCTTTATCTCTCTGAAATGAATGCACACGTCAGAGAGCAGTTTCTTGGTATGCTTCTTTCTGGGTTTTATTTCAGAATATTTCAATTTTTGCATTTGTCTTCAATGCACTGCAAAATATCACATTTTCAGTTTTACATTAACAGTGTTCAAACACTTCCTTAAAATGCAACAGGTATATCTCCCTGAGTGGAATACATTTCATTTTCAGCATATTCTTAAGAGCATTCCCAAATATCCTTTCTCAGGTTTCACAGAAACAGTGATTTCAAACTGCTCAATCCAAAGAATGATTTAGCTCTATGAGATGAATACACACATCACAATACTGTTGCTCCGAAAGTTTCTCACCAGTTTTCCTTGGAAGATGTTTCCCTTATTACCACTGCCTCCGAGCGCTACTTAATATCCCTTCACAGATTCCTCAAAGACAGAGTTTCCAAACTGGCCAACGACTGTAAGCTTCAACTCTCTTAAATGAATGCACACGTCAGAGAGCAGTTTTTTGGAACACTTCTTTCTGGTTTTATTTCAGGATGTTTCACTTCTTGCCATAGTTTTCAATGTGCTACAATATGTCACTTTTTCAGTTTTGCAGGAACAGTGTTCAAACACTGCCTTATGAGAAAAGAGGTATAACTCTCTGAGTGAAAAACACACATCACAGAGCAGTTTCTCAGAAAGTTTCTCTCCAGTTTTTATCTGAAGTTATCTTCTGTTTCCCCACAGGCCTGAATATGCTCCCGAATGTCCCTTCGAGAATCCATCCACGATGTAGTTTCAAAACAGCATAATAGAAAGAAAGTCTTATCTATGTGAGATGAATAGACATACCTATCACAAAGCAGTTTCACAGAAAGCTGCTTACCAGTTTTGGCTGAGGATATTTCCTTTTTCACCATAGCCGTCCCTATACTGCCGAATGTCCCCTTGTAGCTTTTTCTCCTAACGGGATTCCCCAATCCTCTAGGAGAAGAAAGGTGTAACTCTGTGAGAGGAATGCACACGTCACAAAGCAGCTCCTCGGAAATCTTCTCTCCAGTAACTATCTGAAGATATTTCCGTATTCACCGTAAGCCTCAAAGCTCTCCCGAGTATCCCTTAGCTGACTAACCTAAAACAGTGTTAGAATACTGTTCAATGAAAACAGAAGCTTAACTACAAGTGGACATCACATGACCTAGAGCAGTTTCACAGAAAGTTTTCTTCTAGTTTTTATCGGGGGGTATTTCCTTTTCAGCATACTGTTAAGAATGTTCCCAAATGTCCTTTCTCAGGTTCCACAGAAACATTGATTTCAAACTGCTCAATCCGAAGAATGACTTATCTCTATGAGATGAACACAGACATCACAAACAGTTGCTCTGAAAGCTTCTCTCCAGTTTTCATCCGAAGACGTTACCTTTTTCACCTCAAGCCTCCAGGTGACACTTAATATCCCTTCACAGATTTTTCAAAAAAAGAATTTCCAAACTGGGCAAAGTAATGTAAGCTTTACTTCTCTGAGATGAATGCACACGTAAGAGGGCAGTTTCTTGGAACGTTTCTTCCTGGGTTTTATTTCCGGATATTTCACCTTTAACCATATTCTTCATTGTGCTGCAAAATATCCCTTTTTCAGTTTTACAGGAACAGTGTTCAAACACTGCCTTATGAGAAAAGAGTTATAACTCCCTGAATGGAATACACACATCACAAAGTTGTTTCTCGGAAAGCTTTTCTCCAGTTTTTATCTGAAAATATTTCCTACATCCCCACTGGCCTGAATGTGTTCCTGAATGTCCCTTCTCTAATCCGTCCATGATGAAGTTTCAAAACTGTGTAATAGAAAGAAAGTTTTATCTATGTGAGATGAATAGACATATCTATCACAAAGCAGTTTCACAGAAAGCTTCTTTCCACTGTTTGTCTCAAGATATTTTCTTTTTCACCATAGCCGTCCATACACTCACGAATATCTGCTGGTAGCTTTTTCTCTAAACGGGATCCCCCAATCATCTGTGAGAAGAAAAGTATAACTCTGTGAGTGAAATGCACACATCACAAAGCAGCTCCTTGGAAATCTTCTCTCCGGTATCTCTCTGAAGATATTTCCTTTTTCATCATAAGCCTCAACACGCTCCCAAGTATCCTTTAGCTGACTAACCCAAAACAGTGTTAGAATACTATTCAAAGTAAACAGAAGCTTAACTCTGCGAGTGGACTTCACATGACCAAGAGCAGTTTCGCAGAAAGTTTCCTTCTGTTTTTTAATGGAGGGTATTTCTTTTTCAGTGTATTCTTAAGAGCATTCCCAAATGTTCTTTCTCTGGTTCCACAGAAACAGTGATTTCAAACTGCTCAAACCAAAGAATGATTTAACTTTATGAGATGAATATACAGATCACAAAGTAGTTGCTCCGAAAGCTTCTCTCCAGTTTTCATCAGAAGACATTCCCTTTCTCAGCACAAAACTCCATGCGCTACATTATAATATCCCTTCCCAGTTTACTCAGAGACAGGGTTTCCAAACTAGCCAACATAGTGTAAGCTTTAACTCTCTGAAATGAATAAACACGTCAGAGAGCCTTTTCCTGGAATGGTCCCTCCTGGGTTTTATTTCAGGATATTTCACATTTCCCCATACTCTTCAAAGCACTGCAAAATATCACTTTCTCAGATTTACAGGAACAGTGTTCAAACACTGCCTTATGAGAAAAGGAGTAAAACTCCCTAAGTGGAATGCACACATCACAAAGCAGTTTCTCAGAAAGCTTCTATCCAGTTTTTCTCTGAAGATGCCTCCTATTTCCCCACAGGCCTGAGTGTGCTCCAGAATGTCCCTTCGTGAATCCGTCCATGACGCAGTTTCAAAAGTGCGTAATAGAAAGAAAGTTTTATCTATGTGAGATGAATAGACATATCTATCCCAAAGCAGTTTCACAGAAATATTCTTACCAGTTTGTCTGAGGATACTTCTTTTTTCGTCATAGCAGTCCATATACTCCCGAAAGCCCCCAGGTAGCTTTTCTTCAAAGGGGATTCCCCAATCCTCTCTGAGAAGGAAAGCATAACTGTGTGAGTGGAATGCACACGTCACAAAGGAGCTCCTCGGAGATCATCTCTCTAGTATCTATCTGAAGATATTTCCGTTTTCACCGAAAGCCTCAAAGCGCTCCCGAATATTCCATAACTGACTAACCAAAAACAGTGTTAGAATACTGCCCAATGACAATGGAATCTTAACTGTGTAAGTGGAATTCACATGACTTAGAGCAGTTTCACAGGAAGATTCCTTCTGCTTTTTATTGGAGGGTATTGCTTTTTCAGCATATTCTTAAGAGCATACCCAAATGTCCTTTCTCCAGTTCCACAGAAACAGTGATTTAAAACTGCTGAATCCAAAGAATAATTTAATTCTATGAGATGAACACACACTACACAAAGCAGTTGCTCCGATAGCTTCTCTCCAATTCTCATCGAAAGACGTTTCCTTTCTCACCTCAAGCGTCTGGGCACCACTTAATATCCCTTCACAGATTCCTTAAAGACAGAATTTCCAAACTGGTCAATGTAGTGTAAGCTTTAACTCTCTGAAATGAATGCACACGTCAGAAGGCAGTTTTTTGGAATGCATCTTTCTGGGTT
Organism: Mandrillus leucophaeus; assembly: GCF_000951045.1. Taxonomy (NCBI): domain Eukaryota; kingdom Metazoa; phylum Chordata; class Mammalia; order Primates; family Cercopithecidae; genus Mandrillus; species Mandrillus leucophaeus. The sequence goes on from NW_012101253.1 coordinate 205,700, forward strand.
TTATTTCAGGGTATTTCACATTTCACTTTAGTCTTTAATGTGTTGGAAAATATCACTTTTTCAGTTTTACAGGAACAGTGTTCAAACAGTGCCTTATGAGAAAAGAGGTATAAATCCCTGAGTGGAATGCACACATCACAAAGCAGTTTCTCAGAAACCTTCTCTCCAGTTTTTATCTGAAGATATCTCCTATTTCCCCACAGGCCTGTATGTGCTCCCAAATGCCCCTTCGCGAATCCGTCCTTGAGGAAGATTCAAAACTGCGTAATAGAAAGAATGTTTTATCTATGTGAGATGAGTAGGCATATCTATCACAAAGCAGTTTCACAGAAAACTTCTTTCCAGTTTTTATCTGAGGATATTTCCTTTTTCACTGTAGCCATCCATATACTCTACAAAGTCGCCTGGTAGCTTTTCCTCCAAACGGGATTCCCCAATACTCTCTGAGAAGGAAAGTATAACTCTGTGAGTGGAATGCACACGTCACAAAGCAGCTCCTCAGAGATCTTATCTCCAGAGGCTATCTGAAGATATTTCCGTTTTCACCATAAGTCTCAAAGCGCTCCCGAGTATTCCTTAGCTGACTAACCAAAAACAGTGTCAGATGTGTGGTATTATTTCTGAGGACTCTGTTCTGTTCCATTGGTCTATATCTCTGTTTTGGTACCAGTACCATGCTGTTTTGGTTACTGTAGCCTTGTAGTATAGTTTGAAGTCAGGTAGCGTGATGCCTCCAGCTTTGTTCTTTTGACTTAGGATTGTCTTGGAGATGCAAGGATCTAGAAGTAGATGTACCATATGACCCAGCCATCCCATTACTGGGTATATACCCAAAGGATTATAAATTATGCTGCTATAAAGACACATGCACACGTATGTTTATTGCAGCACTATTCACAATAGCAAAGACTTGGAATCAACCCAAATGTCCATCAGTGACAGATTGGATTAAGAAAATGTGGCACATATACACCATGGAATACTATGGAGCCATAAAAAAGAATGAGTTTGTGTCCTTTGTAGGGACATGGATGCAGCTGGAAACCATCATTCTTAGCAAACTATCACAAGAACAGAAAACCAAACACCGCATGTTCTCACTCATAGGTGGGAACTGAACAATGAGATCACTTGGACTCAGGAAGGGGAACATCACACACTGGGGCCTATCATGGGGAGGGGGGAGGGGGGAGGGACTGCATTGGGAGTTATACCTGATGTAAATGACGAGTTGATGGGTGCAGCACAGCAACATGGCACAAGTATACATATGTAACAAACCTGCACGTTATGCACTTGTACCCTACAACTTAAAGTATAATAATAATAAATAAATTTAAAAAAAAAAACAAAACAGTGTCAGAACACTGCTCAATGAAAACAGCAGCTTAACTGTGCGAGTGGACTTCACGTGACCTAGAGCAGTTTCACAGAAATTTTTTTCCTGGTTTTTATCGGAGGGTGTTTCTTGTTCAGCATATTCTTTAGAGCGTTCCCAAATGTCCTTTCTCAGATTTTACAGAAAAAGTGATTTCAAACTGCTCAATCCAAAGAATGATTTAACTCTATGAGATGAATACACACATCACAAAGCACTTGCTACGTAATCTTCTCTCCACTTTTCTTCAGAAGATGTTTCCTTTCTCACCACAAGACACCGGGCGCCATTCAATATCCCTTCCCAGATTCCTCAAAGACATAGTTTCCAAACTGGGCAACGTGGTGTAAGCTTTAACTCTCTGAAAAGAATGCACACGTCTGAGAGCAGTTTCTTGGAATGCTCCTTGCTGGGTTTTATTTCAGGATATTTCCCTTTTCACTATAGTCTTCAATTTGCTGCAAAATATGACCTTTTCTGTTTTACACGAACAGTGTTCAAACACTACCTTATGAGAAAAGAGGTATAACTCCCTGAGTGGAATGCACACATCACAAAGCAGTTTCATAGAAAGCTTCTTTCCAGTTTTTATCTGGAGATATCTCCTATTTCCCCGCAGGCCTGAATGTGTTCCCGAAAGTCCCTTCACGAATCTATCCATGGCGCAGCTTCAAAACTGTGTAATGGAAAGAAAATTTTATCTATGTGAGATGAATAGACATATCTAACACAAAGCAGTTTCAGAGAAAGCGACTTTCCAATTTTTCTCAGAGGATACTTCGTTTTTCATCATAGCTGTCCATAAACTCCTGAATGTCCCTTGTTAGTGTTTTGTCCAAATGGGATTCCACAATCGTCTATGAGAAAAAAAGTATAACTCTTTCAGTGGAATGCACATGTAACAAAGCAGCTCCTTGGAAATCTTCTCTCCAGTATCTATCTGAAGATATTTCCATTTTCATCGTAAGCCTCAAAGTGCTCCTGAGTATCCCTTAGCTGACTAACTTGAAACAGTGTTACAATACTGCTCAATGAAAACAGAAGCTTAATTGTGCATGTGGAATTCACGTGACCTAGGGCAGTTTCACAGAAAGTTTCCAGGTTTCCTTCTGGTTATTATTGGAGGGCATTACTTTTTTAGCATATTCTTAAGAGTGTTCCCAAATGTCCTTTATGAGGATCCATAGAAGCAGTGATTTAAAACTATTCAATCCAAAGAATGATTTAGCTCTATGAGATGAATACATACATCACAAAGCAGTTGCACTGTAATCTTCTCTCCACTTTTCACCGGAAGTTGTTTACTTACTCACCACAAGCCCCTGGACGCCACTAAATATCCGTTCCCAGATTCCTCAAAGACAGAATTTCTAAGCTGATCAACGTAGTGTAAGCTTTAATACTCTGATATGAATGCAAACGTCAGAGAGCAGTTTCCTGGAACACTTCTTTCTGGGTTTTATTTCAGGATATTTCACTTTTCACCATAGTCTTCAAAGCTCTGCAAAATAACACTTTTTCAGTTTTACAGGAACAATGTTCACACACTGCCTTATGAGAAAAGAAGTATAACTCTCTGAGTGGAATGGAAACATCACAAAGCAATTTCTCAGAAAGCTTCTCTCCAGTTTTAACATGAAGTATGTCTTATTTGCCCACAGGCTTGAAGGTGCTCCCGAATGTTCCTTAGCAAATCGATTGATGATGCAGGTTGAAAACTGCGTAATAGAAAGAAAGTTTTATCTATGTGAGAAGAATTGACATATCTATCACAAGACAGCTTGACAGGAAGCTTCTTTCCAGTTTTTGTCTGAGGATGTTTCCTTTTGCACCATAGCAGTCCATATACTCCCGAATGTCCTCTGGTAGCTTTTTCTCCAAACGGGATTCCCCAATCCTCTATGAGAAGAAAAGTATAAATCTGTGGGTGAAATGTACATGTCGCAAAGCAGCTCCTCGGAAATCTTATCTCCAGTATCTATCTTAAGATATTTCCTTTTCCACCGTTAGCCTCAAAGCACTCCCACGTATCCCTTAGGTGACTAATCTGAAACAGTGTTAGAATACTCCACAATGAAAACAGAAGCTTAGCTGTGCAAATGGACTTCACGTGACCTAGAGCAGTTTCACAGAAAATTTCCTTCTGGTTTTTATCAGAAAGTCTTTCTTTTTAGCATATTCTTAAGAGCGATCCCAAATGTCCTTTTGCAGATTCCACAGAAACAGTGATTTCAAACTGCTCAATGCAAAGAATGATTTAACTCTATGAGATGAATACACACCTCATAAAGTAGTTGCTCCAAAAGCATCTCTAGTTTTCATCGAAAGACGTTTCCTCTCTCAGCACAAGCCTCCATGTGCCACATAATATCTCTTCACAGATTCCTCAAAGATAGAGTTTCCAAACTGGGCAACGTTGTGTAAGCTTTAACTCTGAAATGAATGCACACGTCAGAGTGCAGTTTCTTGGAATGGTTCTTTCTGGGTTTTATTTCAGGATATTTCACTTTTCTCTGTAGTCTTCAGTGCGCAGCAAAATATCACTTTTTCAGTTTTACAGAAACAGTGTTAAAACACTGCCTTATGATAAAAGAGGTATAACTCCCTGAGTGGAATGCACACATGACAAAGCAGTTTCTGTGAAAGCTTCTCTCCCGTTTTGATCTGAAGATATCTCCTATATTCCCACAGTCCTGAATGTGCTCCCGAATGTCCTTTCGTGAATGCGTCCATGACACAGTTTCAAAACTGCGTAATAGAAAGTTTATCTATGTGAGATGAATAGACATATCTATCACACAGCCATTTCACAGAAAGCTTCTTTCCAGTTTTTGTCTGAGGATGTTTCATTTCTCACCACAGCCGTCCTTATACTCCCGAAAGTCCCATTGTAGCTTTTTCTCCAAATGCGATTCCCCAATCCTCTATGAGAAGAAAAGTACAACTCTGTGAGTGGAATGCACACGTCTCAAAGCATCTCCTCGGAAATCTTCTCTTCAGTATCTATCTGAAGATACTTCCATTTTCACCGTAAGTCTCAAAGCTCTCCAGAGTATCCCTTAGTTGATTAACCTAAAACAGTGTTAGAATACTGCTCAATGAAAACAGAAGCTAAACTGTGTGAGTGGACTTCACATGACCTAGGGCAATTTCATAGAAAGTTGTTTTCAAGTTTTTATCAGAGGGTATTTCTTTTTCAGCATATCTTAAGAGCATTCCCAAATGTCCTTTCTCAGGTTCCACAGAAACAGTGATTTCAAACTGCTCAACACAAAGAATGATTTAACTCTACGAGATGAATACACACATCACTAAGCAGTTGCTCTGAAAGTTGCTCTCCACTTTTTATCGGAAGACGTTTCCTTTCTCACCACAAACCTCCGTGTGACATTTAATATCGCTTCACAGATTCCTAAAAGACAGAGTTTCCAAACTGGACAGTGTAGTGTTAGCTTTAACTCTCTGAAATGAATGCACATGTCAGAGAGCAGTTTCTTAGAATGCTACTTTCTGGGTTTTCTTTCCGGATATTTCACTTTTCGCCATAGTCTTCAATGTGCTGCAAAATATCACTTTTTCATTTTTACAGGAACAGTGTTCAAAGATTGCCTTATGAGAAAATAGGTATAACTCCCTGAGTGGAATGCACACATCACAAAATTGTATCTAGGAAAGCTACTCTGCAATTTTTATCTGAAGATATTTCCTACTTCCCCACAGGGCTGAATGTGCTCCCGAATGTCCCTTCCCGAAAACGTCCATGACGCAGTTTCAAAACTGCGTAATAGAAAGAAAATTTTATCTATGTGAGATGAATAGGCATATCTATCACAAAGCAGTTTCACAGAAAGCTTCCTTCCAGTTTTTGTCTGAGTATACTTCGTTTTTCACCATAGCCATCAATATACTCCTGAATGCCCCCTAGTAGCGTTTTCTCCAAACGGGATTCCCCAATCCTCTATGAGAAGAAAAGTATAACTCTCTGAGTGGAATGCACATGTCACAAAGCAGCTCCTCGGAAATCTTCTCTCCAGTGTCTATCTGATGGTATTTCCATATGGTTTTTATTGGCGTGTAATACTTTTTCCGCATATTCTTAAGAGCGTTCCCAAATGTCCTTTCTCAGGTTTCACAGAAACAGTGATTTCAAACTGCTCAATCCAAAGAATGATTTAACTCTATGAGATGAATACACACATCACAAAGCAGTTTCGCAGAAAGCTTCTCTCCAGTTTACATCGGAACACGTTTCTTTCTCACCACAAGCCTCCGGTCACCACTTAATATCCTTTCACAGATTCCTAAATGACAGGGTTTCCAAACTGGGAAACATAGTGTAAGTTTTCACTCTCTAAAATGAATGCACATGTCAGAGAGCAGTTTCTTGGAATGCTTCTTTCTGGCTTTCATTTCAGGATATTTCACTTTCCTCCATAGTCTTCAATGTGCTGCAAAGTATCACTTTTTCAGTTTTACAGAAACAGTGTTAAAACACTGTATTATGAGAAAAGAGGTATAACTCCCTGAGTGGAATGCACCCATCACAAAGCAGTTTCTCAGAAAGATTCTCTTCTGTTTTTATCTGAAGATATCTCCTATTTCCCCACAGGACTGGAGGTGCTCCCGAATGTCCTTTCGAGAATCCATCTATGATGCAGTTTCAAAACTGCGTAATAGAAAGAATGTTTTCTCTATGTGTGATGAATAGACATATTTATCACAAAGGAGTTTCACAGAAAGCTTCTTTCTAGTTTTTGTCTCAGGATATTTCCATTTTCACCATAGCCCTCCACATACTCCCGAATGTCCCCTGGTAGCTTTTTCTCCAGACAGGATTCCCCAATCCTCTATGAGAAGAAAAGTATAACTCTGTGAGTGGAATACACATGTCACAAAGCAGCTCCTTGGAAATCTTCTCTCCAGTATATATCTGAAGATATTTCCGTTTTCACCATCAGCCTCAAAGCACTCCCGAGTATCCCTTAGCTGACTAACCTAAAACAGTGTGAGAATACTGCTCAATGAAAACAGAAGCTTAACTGTGCGAAGTGGACTTCACGTGACCTAGAGCAGTTTCACAGAATGTTTCCTTCTGGTTTTTATCAGAAGGTATTTCTTTTTCAGAATATTCTTGAGAGCGTTCCCAAATGTCCTTCCTCAATTTCCACAGAAACAGTGATTCCAAACTGCTCAACCCAAAGAATGATTTCACTCTCTGAGGTGAATACACACATCACAAAGCAGTTACTCTGAAAGCTTCTCTCCAGTTTTCAACGGAAGACTTTTCCTTTCTCACCACAAACCTCCGTGCGCCACATTATATCCCTTCAAATATTCCTCAAAGACAGAGTTTCCAAACTGGGCAACTTAGTGTAAGCTTTAATTCTCTGAAATGAATGCACACGTCAGAGAGCAGTTTCTTGGAACACATCTTTCTGGGTTTTATTTGAGGATATTTCACATTTCTCCATAGTCTTCAATGCACTGCAAAATATCACTTTTTCAGTTTTACAGGAACAGTGTTCAAACACTGTCTTATGAGAAAAGACGTACAACTCTCTGACCGGAATGCACACATCACAAACAGTTTCTCAGAAAGCTTCTCTCCAGTTTTTAGCTGAAGTTATCTCCTTTTGCATTGTAGGCCTGAATGTGCTCCTGAATGTCCCTTTGTGAATCCGTCCATGACGCAGTTTCAAAACTGCGTAATAGAAAGAAAGTTCTATCTATGCGAGATGAATAGACATATCTATCACAAAGCAGTTTCACAGAAAGCTTCTTTCCAGGTTTTTTCTGAGAATACTTCCTTTTTCACCATAGCCATCCATATACACCCGAATGTCCCCTGATAACTTTTTTTTCAAATGCAATTCCCCAGTTCTCTATGAAAAGAAAAATCTAATTCTGTGAGTGGAATGCACTCGTCACAAAGCAGCTCCTCGGAAATCTTCTCTCCAGTATCTATCCGAAGATATTTCCGTTTTCACCGTAAACCTTGAAGCGCTCCTGAGTATCCCTTAGCTGACTAATCTAAAAAAGTGTTAGAATACTGCTCAATGAAAACAGAAGGTTAACTGTTTGAGTGGACTTCACGTGACCTAGAGCTGTGTCACAGAAAGTTTTCTTCAGGTTTTTATCAGAGGGTATTTCTTTTTCAGCACATTCTTAAGACCGTTCCCAAATGTCCTTTCTCAGGTTCCACAGAAACAGTGATTTCAAACTGCTCAATCCAAAGAATGTTTTAACACTATGAGATGAATACACACATCACAAGGTAGTTTCTCCGAAAGCTTCTCCCCTGTTTTCTTTGGAAGATGTCTCCTTTCTCACCACAAGCCTCTGGGCGCCACTTAATATCCCTTCACAGATTCCTCAAAGACAGAGTTTCCAAACTGAGTAACGTAGTGTAAGCTTCAACTCCCTGAAATGAATACACACGTCAGAGAGCAGTTTCTTGGAACGCTTCTTTCTGTGTTTTATTTCAGGATATTTCACTTTTCTCCCAAGTTTTCAACGAGCTGCCAAATATCACCTTTTCAGTGTTACAGGAATATTGTTCAAACACTGCTTTATGAGAAAAGTAGTATAACTCCCAGAGTGGAATGCACACATCACAAAGCAGTTTCATTGAAACTCCTTTCCAGTTTTTATCTGGAGATATTTCCTATTTTCAAACAGGCCTGAATGTGCTCCCGAATGTCCCTTCGCGAATCCGTTCATAACGCAGTTTCAAATCTGAATATTAGAATGAAAGTCTTATCTATGTGAGATGAATAGACATATCTAGCACGAAGCAGTTTCACAGAAAACTTCTTTCCAGTTTTTGTCTGAGAATACTCCCTTTTTCACCATTGAATTCCATATACTCCCGAATGTCCCCTGTTAGCGTTTTCTTAAAAATGGGATTCCTCAATCCTCTATGAGAAGAATGGCATAACTCTGTGTGTGGAATGCACACATCACAAAGCAGATCCTCAGAAATCTTTTCTCCAGTATCTATCTGAAGATATTTGCGTTTTCACTGTAAGCCTCAAAGAGCTCTCGAGTATCCCTTAGCTGAGTAACCTAAAACAGTGTTAGAATACTGCTCAATGAAAATAGAAGCTTAACTGTGCGATCGGACTTCACGTAACCTAGAGCAGTTTCACAGAAAGTTTCCTTCTCGTTTTTATCAGAGGGTATTACTTTTTCATCATATTCTTAAGAGCATTCCCAAAAGTTCTTTCTCAGGTTCCACAGAAACAGTGATTTCAAACTGCTCAATCCGAAGAATGATTTACCTCTATGAGATGAATACGCACATCACAAAGCAGTTGCTCTGAGAGGTTCTCTCAGTTATCATGGGAAGACGTTTCTTTTCTCACCACAAGCCTCCGGGTGCCACTTAATATCCCTTCACAGATTGCTTAAAGGCAGAGTTTCCAAATTGGGCAATGCAGTGAAAGCTTTAACTCTCTGAAATGAATGCACACGTCAGAGAGCAGTTTCCTGGAATGCTTCTCTCTGGGTTTTATTTCAGGATATTTCGCTTTCCACCATAGACTTCCATATGCTCTGAAATATTTCTTTCTCAGTTTTACAGAAACAGAGTTCAAATACTGCCTTATGAGACAAGAGATGTAACTTCCTGAGTTGAATGCACACATCACAAAGTAGTTTCTCAGAATGCTTCTCTCCAGTTTTTATCTGAAGATATTTCCATTTTCTAAATAGTCCTAAATGTGCTCCTGAATGTCCCTTCGCGGATGCGTCCATGACAGAGTTTCCAAGCTGCATATCATAAAGAAAGCTTTATCTATGTGAGATGAATAAACCTAGCAAAAACCAGATTCACAGAAAGCTTCTTTCCACTTTTTATGTGAAGATATTTCCATTTTCACCGTAGTCCTGAATGTGTCCCCAAATATCCCTTTGTGGATATGTCCACGCCAGAGTTTCCAAGCTGTGTAATGTAAAGAAAGCTTTATCTTTGTGAGATGAATAAATATAGCAAAAACCAGATTCACAGAAAGCTTCTTTCCAGTTTCTATCTGAACGTATTTCCTTTTTCACCATAAGCCTCACAGCTCTCCCGAATATCCCTTCACAGGCTGAACATAAACAGTGTTAGAAAACTGCTCAGTGAAAAGAGAAGTTTAACTGAGTGAGAGTAATTAACACGATGCATAGCACTTTCACAGAAAGCGTCCTTCTGGTTTTTATTGGAGGATATTTCTATCTCCATATTCAAAAGAGCATTCCCAAATGTCCTTCCTCAGATTCCACAGAAGCAGTGATTTCAAACTGCTCAATCCAAAGAATGGTTTAACTCTATGAGATGAATACACACATCACAAAGCAGTGGCTCCAAAAACTTCTCTCCAGTTTTCATCGGAAGACATTTCCTAGCTCAACACAGGCCTTCAGCGCCACTTAATATAACTTCGCAGATTCTTCAAAGACAGAGTTTCCAAACTGGGTAATGTAGAGGAAGCTTTTTCTCTGTGAAATGAATGCCCATATCAAAGAGTAGTTTCTCGGAATGCTTCTTTCTGGGTTTTACTTGAGGATAGTTCACTTTTCACCACAGCCTTCAATGCACTCCGAAATATCACTTTTTTGATTTTACAGGAACAGTTTTCATACACTGCCTTACTAGAAAACAGGTATAACCCACTGAGTGGAATGCAAACATCACAAAGGAGTTTCTCAGAAAGCTTCTCTGCAGTAATTATCTGAAGATATTTCCATTTTCACCAGAGTCCTGAATGTGCTCCCGAATGTCCCTTTGTGAATCCGTTCATGACAGAGTTTCCAAGCTGTGTAATATAAAGAAAGCTTCATCTATATGAAATGAATTCAGATATCACAGAGAAGTTCCGTAGAAAGCTTCTTTCCAGTTTTGGTGTGAGGCTCTTTTACTTTCCACCATAGGCGTCAATATGCTCCCGAATATTACTTGGTACCTTATTCTCCAAAAGGCGTTCCCTGATGCTGTTTGAGAAGAGACATACAATACTGTGAGTGAAATGCACATGTCACAAAGCAGTTCCTCAGAAAGTTTCTCTCCAGTTTCTATCTGAACATATTTCCTTTCTCACTGTAATACTCAAAGTGCTTCTGAATATCCCTTCGCACACTAAACATAAACAGTGTTAGAACACTATTCAATGAAAAGGGAAGCTTAACTGAGTGAGAGGAATTCACACAACACATACCAGTTTCACAGAAAGCTTCCTTCTGGTTTTCATCTGAGGGTATTTATTTCTCTATATTCCAAGAACGGTCCCAAATGTCCTTCCTGAGATACCACAGAAACAGCGATTTCAAACTGCTCAATCCAAGGAATGGTTTAACTCTATGAGATGAATACACACATCACAAAGCAGTTGCTCAGAAAGCTTCTCTCCAGTTTTCATGGGAAGACATTTCCTTTCTCACCACAGGCCTCCGGGACACCATTTAGTATCTCTTCACATATTCCTCAAAGACAGAGTTTGCAAGTGGGACAATGTAAAGTATCCTTTAATTCTGTGAAGTGAATGCACATATCAGAGAGCAGTTTCTTGGAACGTTTCTTTCTAGGTTTTACTTGAGGATAGCTCAATTTTCACCATAGTCTTCAATGTATTCTGAAATATCACTTTTTCGGGTTTACAGGAACAGTGTTCAAACACTGTCTTATGAGAAAAGAGGTATCACTCCCAGAGTGGAATGCACACATCACAAAGCAGTTTCACAGAAAGCTTCTCTGCAATAATTATCTGAAGATATTTCCATTTTCACCATAGCCCTGCATGTCCTCCACAATGTCCCTTCACGGATCCGTCCATGACAGAGTTTCCAAGCTGCATAATGTAAAGAAAGCTTTATCTAGGTGAGATGAATACACATATCACAGATCAGTTTCACAGAAAGCTTCTTTCCAATTTTTGTCTGAGACTATTTCCTTTTTCACAATAGGTGTGAAGCTGCTCCCGAATATCCCTTGGTACATTTTCTTCAAAATGTTTTCCCGATGCTGTATGAGAAGAGAGGTATAACACTCTGAGTGGAATGCACACATCACAAAGTAGTTCCTCGGAAAGCTTCTCTCCATTTTCTATCTGAAGATATTTCCTTTTTCACTGTAAGTCTGAAAGTGCTCCCGAATATCCCTTCACACGCTAAACATAAACAGTATGAAAACTGGTCAGTGCAAGAGAAGCTTAACTGAGTGAGAGGAATTCACACGACACACAGCAGTTTCACAGAAAGCGTCGTTCATATTTTTACCTGAGGATATTTAGTTCTCCATATTCTAAAGAGCATTCCCAAATGTCTTTCCTCAGATTCCAAAGAAACAGTGATTTCAAACTGCTCAATCCAAAGAAAGGTTTTACTCTATGGGAGTACAGTAAAACTGTCACAAAGCAGTTGCTCAGAAAGCTTCTCTTCAGTTTTCAAAGGAAGACATTTCCTTGCTCACCACCGTCGTCTGGGAGCCACTTTATATCCCTTTGCAGATTCCACAAAGACAGAGTTTTCAAACTGGGTAACGTAGAGTAAGCTTTATTTCTGTGAAATGAATGCACATATCAGAGAGCAGTTTCTTGGAACGCTTCTTTCTGGGTTTTATTTGAGGACAGTTCTCTTTTTGCCATAGTCTTCAATATGCTACGAAATGTCACGTTTTCAGTTTTACAGGAACAGTGTTGAAACACTGGCTTATGAGAAAAAAGGTTTATCTCCCTGAGTGGAATGCACACATCACAAAGCAGTTTCTCAGAAAGCTTCTCTATAATTTTTATATGAAGAGATTTCCATTTTCACTATAGGCCAGAAAGTTCTCCCGAATGTTCCTTTGCGGATCTGTCCTTGACGGAGTTTCCAAACCGCGTAATATAAAGGAAGTCTTATCTGTGTGAGATGAATAAACATATTTATCACAAAGCAGTTTCCCAGAAAGCTTCGTTCCCATTTTTGTCTGAGGATAATTTCTTTTTCACAATAGCCATCTGTATACTCCTGAATGTCCCTTGATAGCTTTTTCTCCAAAAGGGATTCCCCAATCATCTATGAGAAGAAAAGTATAACTCTGTGAGTGGAATGCACACGTCACAAAGCAGCTCCTCAGAAAGCTTCTTTCTAGTGTCTATTTGAAAATATTTCCGTTTTCACCATAAACCTCAACGCGCTCCCAATATCACTTCACAGACTAAGCACAGTGTTAGAATACTGCTCTAAGAAAAGAGAAGCTTAGCTGTGTGAGTTGAAATCACATGACCGAGAGCAGTTTCACAGAAAGCTTCCTTCTGGTTTTCATCTGAGGATATTTCTTTCTCCATATTCCAAAGAGTGTTCCCAAATGTCCTTCCTGAGATACCACAGAAACAGTGATTTCAAACTGCTCAATCCAAAGAATGGTTTTACTCTATGGGAGTAGAGTAAAACTGTCGCAAAGCAGTTGTTCAGAAAGCTTCTCTACAGTTTTCAAAGGAAGACATTTCCTTGCTCACCACAGTCCTTGAGGAGCCACTTAATATCCCTTCACACATTCCTCAAAGACAGAGTTTCAAAACAGGGCAATGTAGAGTACACTTTTATTCTGTGAAGTGAATGCACATATCAGAGAGCAGTTTCTTGTAATGCTTCTTTCTGGGTTTTACTTGAGGATAGTTCACTTTTCGCCATAGTCGTCAATGTACTCTGAAATATCACTTTTTCGGTTTTGCAGGAACAGAGTTCAAACACTGCCTTAAGAGAAAAGAGCTATTACTCCCAGAGTGGAATGCAAACATCACAAAGCAGTTTCTCAGAAAGCTTCTCTGCACTAATTATCTAAAGATATTTCCATTTTCACCATAGTCCTGAATGTGCTCCCCAAAGTCCCTTCACGGATCCATCCAGGACAGAATTTCCAAGCTGCGTAATATGAAGAAAGCTTTATCTATGTGAGATGAATACACATATCACAGATCAGTTTCACAGAAAGCTTCTTTCCAATTTTTGTCTGAGACTATTTCCTTTTTCGCCATAGGGGTCAATATGCTCCCGAATATCCCTTGGTGCCGTTTTCTCCAAAATGTTTTCCCGATGCTGTATGAGAAGAGAGGTATAACACTCTGAGTGGAATGCACACATCACAAAGCAGTTCCTCGGAAAGCTACTCTCCATTTTCTAACTGAAGATATTTCCTTTTTCATTGTAAGCCTGAAAGTGCTCCCGAATATTCTTTCACATGCTAAACATAAATAGTATGAAAATTGGTCAATGCAAGAGAATTGTAACTAAGCAAGAGGAATTCACACGACACACAGCAGTTTCACAGAAAGCATCCTTCATGTTTTTACCTGAGGATATTTAGTTCTGCATATTCTAAAGAGCATTCCCAAATGTCTTTCCTCAGATTCCAAAGAAACAGTGATTTCAAACTGCTCAATCCAAAGAATGGCTTTACTCTATGAGATGAATGCACCTGTCGCAAAGCAGTTGTTCAGAAAGTTTCTCTCCAGTTTTCAAAGGAAGACATTTCCTTGCTCACCACCGTCGTCTGGGAGCCACTTTATTTCTCTTCGCAGACTCCTAAAAGACAGACTTTCCAAACTGGGCAACATAGAGTAGGCTTTATTTCTGTGAAATGAATGCATATATCAGAGAGCAGTTTCTTGGAATGCTTCTTTCTGGGTTTTATTTGAAGAGAGTTCTCTGTTCACCGTAGTGTTACGAAATATCACGTTTTCGGTTTTAAAGGAACAGTGTTGAAACACTGCCTTATGAGAAAAGATGTATATCTCCCTGAGTAGAATGCACATAACACAAACAGTTTCTCAGATAGCTTCTCTCCAATTTTTATATGAAGAGATTTCCGTTTTCACCATAGGCCTGAAGGTGCTCCCGAATGTCCCTTTGTGGATCTGTCCTTGACGGAGATTCCAAGCTACGTAATATAAAGAAAGTTTTATCTATGTGAGATAAATAAACATATCTATCCAAAGCAGTTTCTCAGAAAGCTTCTTTCCCGTTTTTGTCTGAGGATAATTCCTTTTTCACATTAGCCGTCTACATACTCCTGAATGTCCCTTGGGAGCTTTTTCTCCAAAAGGGATTCCCCAATCCTCTATGAGAAGGAAGCTATAACTTTGTGAGTGGAATGCACATGTCACAAAGCAGCTCCTCAGAAAGCTTCTCTCTAGTGTCTATGTGAAGATATTTCCGTTTTCACTATAAGCCACAAAGCGCTCCTGAATATCCTTTCAGAGACTAAACACAGTGTTAGAATACTGCTCAATGAAAAGAGAAGCTTAACTGTGAGTGGAAATCACATGACCATGAGGAGTTTCACAGAAAGCCTACTTCTGGTTTTCATCTGAGGATATTTCTTTCTCCATATTAAAAAGAGTGTTCCCAAATGTCCTTCCTGAGATGTCACAGAAACAGTGATTTCAAACTGCTCAATCTAAGGAATGGTATAACTCTATGAGATGAATATACACATCACAAAGCAGTTACTCAGAATGCTTCTCCCCAGTTTTCATGGGAAGACATTTCCTTGCTCACCACAGGCCTCCGTGGGCCAATTAATATAGGAATATTAAGGGAATAATAAAGGGATATCACTTCGAATATTCCTCAAAGACAGAGTTTGCACACTGGGCAATGTAGAGTACACTTTAATTTTGTGAAGTGAATGCACTTATCAGAGAGCAGTTTCTTGGAACGTTTCTTTCTGGGTTTTACTTGCGGATAGCTCACTTTTCACCATAGTCTTCAATGTACTCCGAAATATCACTTTTTCGGTTTTACAGGAACAGTGTTCAAACACTGTCTTATGAGAAAAGAGGTATAACTCCCTGAGGGGAATGTACACATCACAAAACAGTTTCTCAGAGAGCTTCTCTGCAGTAATTATCTGAAGATATTTCCATTTTCACCATAGTCCTGAAGGTGCTCACCAATGTCCCTTCAGGGATCTGTCCATGACAGAGTTTCCAAGCTGCGTAATGTAAAGAAAGCTTTATCTATGTGAGATGAATAAACATAGCAAAAAGCAGATTCACTGAAACCTTCTCTCCAGTTTTTATCTGAACATATTTCCTTTTTCACCATATTCCTGAATGTCCTCCCGAATGTCCCTTCGTGGATCCGTCCATGACAGAGTTTCCAAGCTGCATAATGTAAAGAAAACTTTATCTATGTGAGATGAATACACATATCACAGAGCAGTTTCATAGAAAGCTTCTTTCCTGTTTCTATTTGAAGCTATTTCCCTTTTCACCATAGGCATCAACATGTTCCTGAATATCACTTGGTAAGTTTTTCTCCAAAATGGTTTCCCCGATGCTGTATGAGAAGAGAGGTAAAATACTGTGAGTGGAATGCACACGTCAGAAAGCAACTCCTCGGAAAGCTTGTCTTCAGTTTCTATCTGAACATTTTTCCTTTTCACCATAAGCCTCAAAGCATTCCCAAATATCAATTCGCACGCTAAACATAAACAGTGTTGGAAAATTGTTCAATGAAAAGAGCAGCTTAACTGTGTGAGTGGAATTCACTGACACATAGGAGTTTCACAGAAAGCTTCCTTCTGATTTCTATCGGAGGTTATTTCTTTTTCAGGATATTCTAAAGAACGTTTCCAAATGTCCTTTCTCAGAATCCTCAGAAACAGTGATTTCAAATTGCTCAATCCAAAGAATGGTTTAACTCTATGAGATGAGTGCACACATCACAAAGCAGTTGTTCAGAAAACTTCTCTCCAGATTTCAACGGAAGAGATTTCCCTGCTCACCACAGGGCTCCAGTTGCCACTTAATATTCCTTCGCAGAATCCTCAAAGACAGACTTTCCAAACTGAGAAATACAGAGTAAGCTTTAACTCTGTGAAATGAATGGACATGTCAGAGAGCAGTTTCTTGGAATGCTTCTTTCTGGGTTTTATTTGAAGACATTTCACCTTTCTCCATAGTCTTCAATGTGCTTTGAATATCACTTTTTTAGTTTTAGAGGAACAGTGTTCAAACACTGCCTTAATAGAGGAGAGATATAGCTCCCTGAGTGGAATGCACACATCACTAAGCAGTTTTTCAGAAAGCTTCTCCCCAGGTTTTATCTGACAATATTTCCTTTTTCACCATAGGCCCGAATGTGATCCCGAATATCCCTTCGTGGATCCGTCCATGACAGAGTTTCCAAACTGTGTGATATAAAGAAAGTTTTATCTATGTGAGATGAATAAACATATCTATCAGGAAGTAGTTTCACTGAAATCTTCTTTCCAGTTTTTGGCTGAGGATATTTCCTTTTTCACCATAGCCGTCCCTATACTCCCGAATGTCCCTTGGTAGCTTTTTCTCCAGAAGGGATTCCCCAAACCTCTATGAGAAGAAAAGTATAATTCTGTGAGTGGAATGCACACATCACAAAGCAGCTCCTCGAAAAGCTTCTCTCCAGTTTTTATCTGAAGATATTTCCATTTTCACCATAGACCTGAATGTAATTCAGAATGTCCCTTTGCAAATCTGTCCATGACAGAGTTTCCAAGCTGCGTAATGTAAAGAAAGCTTTATGTATGTGAGATGAATAAACATAGCAAAAATCAGATTCACAGAAATCTTCTTTCTAGTTTTTCTCTGAAGATATTACTTTGTTCACCATACTCCTGAATGTGCTCCCGAATGTCCCTTCGTGGATCCCTCCTTGACAGAGTTTTCAAGCTGCGTAATGTAAAGAAAGCTTTTTCTAGGTGTGAAGAATACACATTTAAAAGAGCAATTTCACAGAAATCTTCTTTCCAGTTTTAGTCTGAGGCTATTTCCATTTTCACCATATTCGTCAATATGACCCCGAATATCCATTGGTACCTTTTCATCCAAAAGGGTTTCCCAGATGCTATATGAGAAGTGAGGTGTAACACTGTAAGTGGAATGCACACGACACAAAGCAGCTCCTCGGAAATCTTCTCTCCAGTTTCTATCTGAAGATATTTCCGTTTTCACCATAAGCCTTAAAACGCTCCCGCATATCCCTTTGCAGACTAAACACAGTGTTAGAATACTGCTCAATGAAAAGAGAAGCTGAACTGTGTGAGTGGAATTAACACGACACAGAGCAGTTTCACAGAAAGCTTCCTTCTGCTTTTTAACTGAGTGTAATTCTTTTAAAGCATATTCTGAAGGGTGTTCACAAATGTCCTTTCTCAGGTTCCACAGAAACGTTGATTTCAAACTTCCCAATTCAAAGAATGATTTAACTCTATGAGATGAATACACACATTACAAAGCAGTAGCTCAGAAAGCTTCTCTCCAGTTTTCAATGGAAGACATTTCCTTTCACACCACAGGCCTCTCGGCGCCACTAAATATCCCTTCGCAGATTCCTCAAGGACAGAGTTTCCAAAGTGGTCAATGTACAGTAAGCTTTAACTCTGTGAAATGAATGCCCATATCAGAGAGCAGTTTCTTGGAACACTCCTTTCTGAATTTTATTTGTGGGTAATTCACTTTTCGCCATAGTCTTTGATGTGCTCCAAAATATCACTTTTTCTGTTTTACAGGAACAGTATTCAATCACTGCCTTATGAGAAAAGAGCTATAAATCACTGAGTGGAATGCACACACCACAAAGCAGTTTCTCAGAATGCTTCTCTCCGATTTTTATCTGAAAATAGTTCCTTTTTCATCATAGTCCTGAATGTGCTCCCAAATGTCCCTTTGCGGATCTGTCCATGACAGTTTCCAATCTGCATAATGTAATGAAAGCTTTATCTATGTGAGATGAATAAACATAGCAAAAGGCAGATTCACAGAAAGCTTCTTTCCAGTTTTTATCTGAAGATATTTCCTTCTTCACCATAGTCCTGAATGTGATCCCGAATGTCCCTTTGCGGACCCATCCATGACAGAGTTTCCAAGTTGCAAAATGTATAGAAAGCTTTATCTGTGTGAGATGAATACACATATCACAGAACAGTTTCACAGAAAGCTTCATTCCAGTTTTTGTCTGAGGCTATTTCCCTTTTCACCATAGGCATCAATAAGCTATCCCTTGATACCTTTGTATCCAAAAGGGTTTCCCCAATTCTGTTTGAGAAGAGAGGTATAACACAGTGAGTGGAATGCACACATGAAAAAGCAATTCCTCCGAAAGCTTCTCTCCAGTTTCTATCTGAACATATTTCCTTTTTCACCCTAGGCCTGAAAAAGCTCCCAAATATCCCTTCCCAGATCCATCAATGACAGAGTTTCCAAACTGCATAATATAAAGACAGTTTTTTCTATGTGAGATGAATAAACATATCTACCACAAAGCAGTTTCACAGAAAGCTTCTTTCCAATTATCGTCTGAGGATATTTTCTTTTTTACCATAGCCATC
This sequence comes from Mandrillus leucophaeus, assembly GCF_000951045.1. Lineage (NCBI taxonomy): Eukaryota > Metazoa > Chordata > Mammalia > Primates > Cercopithecidae > Mandrillus > Mandrillus leucophaeus. Next base: position 224,410 of record NW_012101253.1, read on the forward strand.
CATAAAGTCCCAAATGTCCCTTGGTAGATTTTCCTCCAAATGGGATTCCCCAATCCTCTATGAGGAGAAAGGTATAACTCTATGAGGGGAATGTAAACGTAAAAAAGCAGCTCCACGGAAAGCTTCTCTACAGTTCCTATCTGAAGATATTTCCGATTTCACCATATCACAGACTAAACAATAATAGTATTAGAATAATGCTCAATGAAAAGAGAAGCTTAACTATGCGAGTGGAATTCACACAAAACGGATCTATGTTACAGAAAGACTCCTTATGGTTTTTATCTGAAGGTATTAATTTTTCAGCAAATTCTAAAGAGTGTTCCCAAACGTACTTTCTCGGGTTCCACAGAAACAGTGATTTCAAACTGCTCCATCCGAAGAATGATGTAACTTTATGAGTTCAATAAATACATCCCAAAACTGTGGCTCAGAAATCTTCTCTCCAGTTTTCAATGAAAGACATTTTCTTGCTCACCACAGACCTCCGTTCGCCACTTAATATCCCTTCGCAGATTCCTCAGAGACAGAGTTTCCAAACTGGGAAATGCAGAGTAAGCTTTAATTCTGTTAAATGAATGCACATATCAGAGACTAGTTTCTTGGAACGCTTCTTTCTGGGTGTTATATGAGGATATTTCACTTTTGGTCATAGTCTTCAATGTGCACCAAAATATCACTTTTTCACTTTTACACAAACCATGTTCAAACACTGCTTTATGATTAAAGAGGTGTAACTCCCTGAGTGGAATGCACACATCACAAAGCAGTTTCTCAGAAAGCTTCTGTCCAGTTTTTATTTGAAGATATTTCCTTTTTCAACTTAGGCCTGAATGTGCTCCCGAATGTCCCTTCACGAATCCATCCATGATAGAGTTTCAGAACTGCGTAATAGAAAGAAAGTTTTATCTATGTGAGATGAATAAACGTATCTATCACAAAACAGTTTCAGGGAAAGCTTCTTTCCAGTTTTTGCCTGAGGATATTTCCTTTTTCACCATAGCCGTCCATATACTCCAGAATGTCCTGTGGAAGCTTGTTCTCCAAACGGGATTCCCCAATCGTCTATGAGAAGAAAAGTATAACTCTGTGAGTGGAATGCACATGTCACAAAGCAGCTCCTTAGAAATCATCACTCCAGTATCTAACTGAAGATATTTCCGTTTTCACCGTAAGCTTCAAAGCGCTTCCGAGTTTTCCTTAGCTGACTAACCAAAAACAGTTTTAGAATACTTCTCAATGAAAACAGAAGCTTAACAATGAGAGTGGAAATCACGTGACCTAGAGTACTTTCACAGAAAATTTCCTTCTGGATTTTATTGCAGGGTATTTCTTTTTCAGCATATTATTTAGAGTGTTCCCAAATGTCCTTTCTCAGGTTCCACTGAAACAGTGATTTCAAACTGCGCAATCCAAAGAATGATTTAATTCTATGAGATGAATACACACATCACAAAGCAGTTGCTCCTAAAGCTTCTCTCCAGTTTTCTTCGGAAGACGTTTTCTTTCTCACCACAAGCCTCTGGGCGCCACTTTATATCCCTTCACAGATTCCTCAAAGACAAGAGATTCCAAACTGGGCAACATAGTGTAAGTTTTCACTCTCTAAAATGAATGCACACATCAGAGAGCAGTTTCTTGGAATGCTTCTTTCTGGCTTTCATTTCAGGATATTTCACTTTTCGCCATAGTCTTCAATGTGCTGCAAAATATCACTTTTTCGGTTTTAAGGGAATAGTGCTTAAACACTGCCTTATGATAAAAGTGGTATAACTCTCAGAGTGGAATGCACACATCACAAAGCTGTTTCTCAGAAAACTTCTCTCCAGTTTTTATCTGAAGATATCTCCTATTTCCCCACAGGCCTGAATGTGCTTCCGAATGTCTCTTCACGAATCTGTCCAAGACACAGTTTCAAAACTGCGTAAGAGAAAGAACGTTTTATCGATGTGAGGTGAATAGATAAATGTATCACAAAGCAGTTTTACAGAAAACTTCTTTCCAGTTTTTGTCTGAGGATATTTCCTTTTTCACCATAGTCGTCAATGTACTCCCGAATGTCTCCCGGTAGCTTTTTCTCCAAACGGGATTTCCCAATCCTCTATGAAAAGAAAAGTATAACTCTGTGGGTGGAATGCACACGTCACAAAGCAGCTCCTCAGAAATCATCTCTCCAGTATATATCTGAAGATATTTCCATTTTCACCGTAAGCCTCAAAGCGCTCTCGAGTATCCCTTAGCTGACTAACCTCAAACAGTGATAGAATACTGCTCAATTAAACCAGAAGCTTAACTGTGCAAATGGACTTCACGTGACCTAGAGCAACTTGGTAGAATATTTCCTTCTGGTTTTTATTGGAGGGTACCACTTTTTCAGCATATTCTTAAGAGCATTCCCAATTGTTCTTTCTCAGATTCCACAGAAAAAGTGATTTCAAACTGCTCAATCCAAAGAATGATTTAACTCTATGAGATGAATACACACATCACAAAGCAGTTGCTCCGAAAGCTTCTCTCCAGTTTTCATCGGAAGACGTTTCCTTTCTCACAACAAGTCTCCAGGCGCCAGTTAATATCCCTTCACAAATTCCTCAAAGACAGAGTTTCCAAACTGGGTAACATAGTGTAAGCTTAACTCTCTGAAATGAATGCACACGTCAGAGAGTAGTTTCTTGGAACGTTTCTTTCTGAATTTTATTTCAGGACATTTGACTTTTTGCCGTAGTCTTCAAAGCGCTGCAAAATATCACTTTTTCAATTTTACAGGAACAGTGTTCAAACCTGTCTCAAGAGAAAAGAGGTATAACTCCCTGAATGGAATGCACACATCACAAAGCAGTTTCTCAGAAGGCTTATCTCCAGTTTTTATCTGAAGATATTTCCTATTTTGCCACAGGTCTGAATGTGCTCCCAAATGTCCCTTCGCGAATCCGTCGATGATGCAGTTTCAAAAGTGTGTAATAGAAAGAAAGTTTTATCTATGTGAGGTGAATAGACATATCTATCACAAAGCAGTTTCACAGAAAGCTTCTTTCAAGTATTTGTCTGAGGATATCTCCTTTTTCACCATAGCCATGCATATACTCCTGAATGTCCCCTGGTAACTTTTTCTTCAAGCGGAATTCCACAAACCTCTCTGAGAAGAAAAGTATAACTCTGTGAGTGGAAAGCACACCTCACAAAGCAGCTTCTCTGAAATCTTTTTCCCAGTGTCTACATAAAGATATTTCCATTTTCACCATAAGCCTCAAAACGCTCCCGAGTAACCCTTAGCTAATGGACCTAAAACAGTGTTAGAATACTGCTCAATGAAAACAGAAGGTTAACTGTTTGAGTGGACTTCACGTGACCTAGAGTAGTTTCACAGAAAATTTCCTTCTGGTTTTTGTTGGAGTGTATTGCTTTTTCAGCATATACTTAAGAGCGTTCCCAAATGTCCTTTCTCAGGTTCCACAGAAACAGTGATTTCAAACTGCTCAATCCAAAGAATGATTTAACTCTATGAGATGAACACACACATCACAAAGCAGTTGCTCCGAAAGCTTCTTTCCAGTTTTCATCGGAAGACGTTTCTTTCTCACCACAAGCCTCTGGGCGCCACTTAATATCCCTTCACAGATTCTTCAAAGACAGAGTTTCCAAACTGGGCAACGTAGTGTAAGCTTTAACTCTCTGAAATGAATGCACACGTTAGAGAGCAGTTTCTTGGAACGCTTCTTTCTGGGTTTCATTTCAGGATATTTCACTTTTCGCTGTAGTCTTCAATGCGCTGCAAAATATCACTCTTTCAGTTTTACAAGAACAGTGTTTAAACACTGCCTTTTGAGAAAAGAGGTATAACTCCCTGAGTGGAATGCACACATCACAAAGCAGTTTCTCAGAAAGCTTCTCTCCAGTTTTTATCTGAAGATATGTCCTATTTCCCCTCAGGTCTGAATGAGCTCCCGAATGTCCCTTCGCGAATCCATCCATGACACAGTTTCAAAGCTGCACAATATAAAGAAAGTTTTATCTATGTGATATGAATAAACATATCTATCACAAAGCAGTTGCACAGAAAGTTTCTTTCCAGTTTTTGCCTGAAGATATTTCCAATTTCAATACAGTCATCCATATACTCCCTAATGTCCCTTTGTAGCTTTTTCTCCATAAGAAATTCCCCAATTCTCTAAGTGAAGAAAAGTATAACTCTGTGAGTGAAATACATATGTTACAAAGCAACTCTCCTTGGAAAGCTTCTCTCCAGTTTCCATCTGAAGTTATTTCCTTTTTCACCGTAAGCCTCAAAGTGCTCCCGAATATACCTTCACACACTAAACAACTCAGTGTTAGAATACTGCTCAATGAAAAGAGAAGCTTAAATGTGCGAGCAGAATTCACATGACAGAGAGCAGTTTCTCGGAAGACTTCCTTCTGGTTTCTAACTGCGGTTATTTCTTTTTCAGCATATTCTAAAGAGCGTTCCCAAATGTTCTTTCTCAGATTCCTCAGAAACAGAGATTTCAAGGTGCTCAATCCAAAGAATGATTTAATTCTATGAGATGAACACAAACATCACAAAAGAGTGGCTCAGAAAGCTTCTCTCCAATTTTCAACGGAAGAGATTTCCTTGCTTGGCACAGGCCTAAATTTGCCACTTAATATCCCTTCGCAGAATCCTCAAAGACAGACTTTCCAAACTGGGAAATATAGAGTAAGCTTTAACTCTGTGAAATGAATGCCAGAGAGCAGTTTCCTGGAATGCTTCTTTCTGGGTTTTATTTGACGACATTTCACTTTTCGCCATAGTCTTCAATGTGCTCCTAGTATCACTTTTTTAGTTTTACAGGAACATTGTTTAAACAGTGCTTTATGAGAAGAAAGTTATAACTCCATGAGTGGAATGAAAACATCACCAAGCAATTTCTCAGAAAGCTTCTCTCTAGGTTTTATCTGGTGATATTTCCTTTTTCACCGTAGGCCCGAATGTGATCCCGAATATCCCTTCGCAGAACCATCCATGGCGGAGTTTCCAAGCTGTGTAAAGCAAAGAAAGTTTATCTATGTGAGACGAATAAATATAGCAAAAAGCAGATTCACAGAAACTTCTTTCCAGTTTTTATCTGAAGATATTTCCTTTTTCAGCACAGTCCTGAATGTGCTCCTGAATGTTCCTCCACGGAACCATCCATGAAACAGTTTCCAAGCTGCATAATGTAAAGAAAGCTTTGTCTATGTGAGACGAATACACATATCACAAATCAGTTTCACAGAAAGCTTCTTTCCAGTTTTTATGTGAGGCTATTTCCTTTTTCACCATAGTTGTGAATCTGATCCTGAACAGTCCTTGGTACCGTTTTCTCCAAAATGTTTTCCCGATGCTGTATGAGAAGAGAGGTATAACACTCTGAGTAGAATGCACACATCACAAAGCAGTTCCTCGGAAAGCTTCTCTCCATTTTCTATTTGAAGGTATTTCCTTTTTTGCTGTAAGCCTGAAAGCACTCCCGAATATCACATCGCACGCTAAACATAAACAGCATGAAAACTGGTCAATGCAAGAGAAGCTTAACTGAGAGAGAGGAATTCACAGAACACACAGTAGGTTCACAGAAAGCGTCCTTCTTGTTTTTATCTGAGGATATTTAGTTTTCCATATTGTAAAGAGCGTTCCCAAATGTCCTTCCTCAGATTCCACAGAAACAGTGATTTCAAACTACTCAATCCAAAAAATGGTTTATCGCTATGAGATGAATATACACATCGCAAAGCAGTTGCTCAGAAATCTTCTATCCAGTTTTCAAAGTAAGACATTTCCTTGCTCACCACAGACCTTTGGGAGCCACTTAATATCCCTTCACAGATTCCTCAAAGACAGCGTTTCCTAACTGGGCAATGTAGAGTAAGATTTAATTCTGTGAAATGAATGCACATATCAGAGAGCAGTTTCTTGGAATGCTTCTTTCTGGGTCTTATTAGAGGAGAGTTCTCTTTTTGTCATAGTCTTCAATGCGCTACGAAATACCACGTTTTCGGTTTTACAGGAACAGTGTTGAAACACTGGCTTATGAGAAAAGAGGTATATCTCCCTCATTGGAATGCACACATCCCAAGGCAGTTTCTCAGAAAGCTTCTCTCCAATTTTCATATGAAGAGATTTTCGTTTTCACCATAAGCCTGAAGGTACTCCTGAATGTCCCTTTGCCGATCTGTCCTTGACAGAGTTTCCAAACTGCGCAATATAAAGAAAATTTTATCTATGACATGAATAGACATATCTATCACAAAGCAGTTTCAAAGAAAGCTTCTTTCTCGTTTTTGTCGGAGGGTAATTCCTTTTTCACAATGGCCGTCTATATACTCCTGAATGTCCTTTGGTAGCTTTTTCTCCAAAAGGTATTCCCCAATCCTCTATGAGAAGAAACGTATAACTCTGTGTGTGGAATGCACACGTCACAAAGCAGCTCCTCAGAAAGCTTCTTTCTAGTGTTTATCTGAAGATATTTCCATTTTCACCATAAGCCTCATAGCACTCTCGAGTATCCCTTTGCAGACTAAACACAGTGTTAGAATACTGCTCAATGAAAAGAGAAGCTTAAATGTGTGAGTTGAAATCACATGACCGAGGGCAGTTTCACAGAAGGCTTCCTTCTGATTTTCATCTGAGGATATTTCTTTCTCCATATTCCAAAGAGTGTTCCCAAATGTTGTTCCTGAGATACCACAGAAACAATGATTTCAAACTGCTCAATCCAAAGAATGGTTTAACTCTATGAGATGAATACAAACGTCACAAAGCTGTTGCTCAGAAAGCTTCTCTCCAGTTTTCAAATGAAGACATTTCCCTGCTCACCACAGTCCTCTGGGAGCCACTTAATATCCCTTTGCGTATTCCTCAAAGACAGAATTTGCAAACTGGGCAATGTAGAGTACACTTTAATTCTGTGAAGTGAATGCACACATCAGAGAGTAGTTTCTTGGAACGTTTCTTTCTAGGTTTTACTTGAGGATAGTTCACGTTTCACCATAGACTTCAATGTACTCTGAAATATCAATTTTTCAGTTTTGCAGGAACAGTGTTCAAACACTGCCTTAAGAGAAAAGAGGTATAACTCCCTGAGTGGAATGCACACATCACAAAGCAGTTTCTTAGAAAGCTTATCTGCAGTACTTATCTGAAGATATTTCCATTTTCACCATAGTCCTGAATGTGCTCCCCAATGTCCCTTTACGGATCCATCCATGACAGAGTTTCCAAGCTGTGTAATGTAAAGAAAGTTTTATCTATGTGAGATGAAAACACATATCACAGATCAGTTTCACAGAAAGCTTCTTTCCAGTTTTTGTCGGAGTCTATTTCCCTTTTCAACATAGGCATCAACATGCTCCTGAATAGTATTTGGTACCTTTTTCTCCAAAAGGATTTCCCTGATGCTGTATGAGAAAAGAGGTATAACACTGTGAGTGGAATGCACACGTCACAAAGCAGTTCCTCGGAAAGGCTCCTCTGCAATTTCTATCTGAACATATTTCCTTTTTAACCATAAGCCTCAAAGCGCTCCCGAATATCCCTTCACACGTTGAACATAAACTGTGGTAGAAAACAGCTCAATGAAAAGAGAAGCTTAACTGAGTGAGAGAAATTCACACGATGCGTAGCAGTTTCCTAGGAAGCTTCCTTCTGGTTTTTATCTGAGGATATTTCTTTCTCCATATTCTAAACAGTGTTCCCAAATGTCCTTCCTCAGATTCCACAGTCACAGTGATTTCAAACTGCTCAATTCAAAGAATGGTTTAACTCTATAAGATGAATACGCACATCACAAAGCAGTTTGCTCAGAAATCTTATCTCCAGGTTTCATCGGAAGACATTTCCTAGCTCACCAGAGGCCTCTGGGTGCCACTTAATAACTTTTCTCAGCTTTCTCAGATTCCACAGAAAAAGTGATTTCAAACTGCTCAATTCAAAGAATGGTTTAACTCTATAAGATGAATACGCACATCACAAAGCAGTTTGCTCAGAAATCTTATCTCCAGGTTTCATCGGAAGACATTTCCTAGCTCACCAGAGGCCTCTGGGTGCCACTTAATAACTTTTCTCAGATTCCTCAAAGGCAGAATTTCCAATCTGGGCAACATAGAGTAAAAATTAACTCTGTGAAATTAATGCACATATCAGAGAGCTGCTTCCTGGAACGCTTCTTTCTGTGTTTTATTTGAGTATGTTTCACTTTTCACCATAGTCTTCTATGCACTACGAAATATCACTTTTTCGGTTTTACCTGAAGAGTGTCCAAACACTGCCTTATGAGAAAAGAGATATAACTCCTGGAGTGTAATGCACACATCAGAAAGCAGATTCTCAGAAAGCTACTCGCCAGTTTTTATCTCATGTTATTTCCTTTTTCACCATAGACCTGAATGTGCTCCCGAATTTCCCTTCCAGCATCCATCCATGACGGAGTGTCGAAACTACGTAAAATAAAAAAAGTTTTATCTATATGAGATGAATAAATATAGCAAAAAGCAGATTCACAGAAAGCTTCTTTCCAGTTTTGGTCAAAGGATACTTCCTTTTTCACTGTAGTCCTGAATGTGCTCCCAAATGTCCCTTCGCAGTCCGTGCATGACAGAGTTTCCAAGCTGAGTAATGTAAAGAAAGCTTTATCTATGTGAGATGAATACACATATCACAGAGCAGTTTCACCAAAAGCTTCTTTCTAGTTTTTGTCTGAGGCAATTTCCCTTTTCACCATAGGTGTCAATATGTTCCCGGATATCCCCTGGAAGCTTTTTCTCCAAAAGGGTTTCCCCAATGTTGTATGAGAAGAGAGCTACAACACTGTGAGTGGAATGCACATGCCACAAAGCAGTTCCTCAGAAAACTTCTCTCCAATTTCTATCTGAACATATTTTCTTTCTCACTATAAGCCTCAAAGTGCTCCCGCGTATCCCTTCGCACGCTAAACATAAACAGTGTTAGAAAACTGCTCAATGAAAAGAGAAGCTTAATTGAGTCCATGAAATTCACACAACACATAGCAGTTGCACAGAAAGCTTCCTTCTGGTTTTTATCTGAGGATATTTCTTTCTCCTTATTCTAAAGAGCGTTCCCAAATGTCCTTCCTATGATTTCACAGAAATAGTGATTTCATACTGCTCAATACAAAGAATGGTTTAACTCTATGAGATGACACACCCATCACAAAGCAGTTGCTCTGAAATCTTCCCTCCAGTTCTCATTGGAACATATTTCCTTGCTCACCACAGGCCTCCGTGCGCCACTTATTATCCCTTCGCAGATTCCTCAAAGACAGAGTTTCCAAACTGGGCAATGTAGAGTAAGTTTTAACTCTGTGAAATCAATGCACATATCAGAGAGCTGTTTCCTGGAACGCTTCTTTCTAGGTTTTACTTGAGGATATTTCACTTTTCACCCTAGTCTTCAACGCACTCCGAAATATCACTTTTTCGGTTTTACAGCAACAGTGTTCAAACATTGTCTTAGGAGAAAAGAGGTGTAACTCTGTGAGTGGAAAGCACGCATCATAAAGCAATTTCTCAGAAACTTCGCTCCAGGTTTTATCTGATGATATTTCCTTTTTCACCATAGGCTTGAAAGTGAACTCATATGTCCCATTGCAGATCCGTCCATGACAGAGTTTCCAGGCTGCGTGATGTAAGGAAAGCTTTATCTATGTGAGGTAAATAAACATAACAAAAAGCAGATTCACAGAAAGCTTCTTTCCAGTTTTTATCTGAAGATGTTACATTTTTCACCATAGTCCTGAATGTACTCCCGAATGTCCCTTTGCGGATCCATCCATGACAGAGTTTCCAAGCTGTGTAATGTAAAGAATGCTTTATCTATGTGAGATGAAAACACATATCACAGAGCAGTTTCACAGAAATTTATTTCTAGTTTTTGTCTGAGGCTATTTCCCTTTTCACCGTAGCCGTCAATATGCTCCCAAATATCCCTTGGTACGTTTTTCTCCAAAAGGGTTTCCCCGATGCTGTATGAGAAGAGAGGTATAACACTGTGAGTGCAATGCACAAGTCACTAAACAGTTCCACGGAAAGTTTCTCTCCAGTATCTATCTGAACATATATCTTTTTTCCTCGTAAGCATCAAAGCACTCCCGAATATCGCTTTGCACGCTAAACATAAACAGTGTTAGAAAGCTGCTCAATGAAAAGACAAGCTTAACTGAGTGAGAGGAATTCACACGACACACAGCAGTTTCACAGAAAGCTTCCTTCTGATTTTTATATGAGGATATTTCTTTCTCCATATTCTAAAGAGCATTCCCAAATATCCTTCCTGTGATTCCACAGAATCAGTGATTTCACACTGCTCCATCCAAAGAGTGGTTTAACTCTATGAGGTGCATACAAACATCACAGAAAAGTTGCTCAGAAAGTTTCTCTCCAATTTTCAATGGAAGACATTTCCGTGCTCACCGCAGGCCTCCAGGTGCCACTTAATATCCCTTCCCAAGGACACCTACACCAAAACCCCATCAGTACGTCACCATCATCAAAGACCAGAGGCAGATAAAACCACAAAGATGGGGAAAAAGCAGGGCAGAAAAGCTGGAAATTCAAAAAATAAGAGC
>NW_012101253.1:240033-258108 GCF_000951045.1 Mandrillus leucophaeus
AAAGTATAATAATAATAAATAAATTTTAAAGAAATAATAATAATAATAATAACAGCAAAAGAAAAAAACAAACAAAAAAAAATCCCTTCCCAGAATCCTCAAAGACAGACTTTCCAAACTAGGAAATGTAGAGTAAGCTTTAACTGTGTGAAATGAATGGAATGTCTGAGAGCAGTTTGTTGGAATTTTTCTTCCTGAGTGTTATTTGACGACATTTCACTTTTTGCCATAGTCTTCAACGTGCTCCGAATATCACTTTTTTAGTTTTACAGGAACAGTGTTCGACAGTGCCTTATGAGAAGAAAGGTATAACTCCCTGAGTGGAATGCACACATCACCAAGCAGTTTCTCAGAAAGCTTTTCTTCAGTTTTCATCGGAAGACGTTTCTTTGCTCACCATAGGCCTCTGGTTGCCACTTAATATCCCTTCCCTAATTCCGCAAAGACAGAGTTTCCAAACTAGGTAATGTAGAGTAAGCTTTAGCTTTGTGAAATGAATGCACATATCAGAGAGCAGTTTCTTGATATGCTTCTTTCTGGGTTTTATTTGAGGATATTTCATTTTTTGCCATAGTCTTCAATGGGCTTCGAGATATCACCTTTTCCATTTTACAGGAACAGTGTTCAAACACTGCCTTAAGTGAAAAAAATTATAACTCCCTGAGTGGAATGCACACATCACAAAGCAGTTTCTCAGAAAGCTTCTCCCCAGTTTTTATATGAATATATTTCCATTTTCACCATAGTGCTGATTGTGCTCCCGAATGTCCCTTCGCGTATCCGTCCATCACAGAGTTTCCAAATTGCATTATATAAGGAAAGTTTTATCTATGTGAGATGAATAAACATATCTATCACAAAGCAGTTTCACAGAAAGCTTCTTTCCAGTTTTTGTTTGAGCATAATTCTTTTTTCACCATAGCCGTCCATGTACTCCCAAATGTCCCTCAGTAGGATTTCCTCCAAAAGTGATTCCCCAATCCTCTATGAGTAGAAAGGTATAACTCTGTGAGTGGAATGCACATGTCCCAAAGCAACTCCTCAGAAAGCTTCTCTTCAGTTTCTATCTGAAGATACTTCTGTTTTCACCATAAACCTCAAAGCGCTCCCGACTATCCCTTCACAGACTAAACAAAAACAATGGTACAATACTGCTCAATGAAAAGAGAAATTTAACTGTGTGAGTGGAATTCACATGATCCAGAGCAGATTCACAGGAAGCTTACTTCTGGTTTTTATCTGAGGATATTTCTTTCTCCATATTCTAAGGAGCGTTCCCAAATGTCCTAACTCAGATTCCATAAAACAGTGATTTCAAACTGCTCAATCCTAAGAATGATTTAACTCTATGAGATGAAAACATACATCACAGGAATTTGCTCACAAAGCTTCTCTACAGTTTTCAATGGAAGAGATTTCCTTGCTCAACACAGGCCTCTGGGCGTCACTTAATATCTCCTCGCAGATTTCTCAAAGACAGATTTTCCAGACTGGGCAATGTAGAGGAAGCTTTACCTCTGTGAAATGAATGCAAATATCAGAAAGCAGTTTCTTGTAACGCTTCTTTCTGGGTTTTATTTGAGGATATTTCACTTTTTGCCATTTTCTTCACTGCACTCCGAAATATCACTTTTTCGGTTTCACAGGAACAGTGTTCAAACACTGCCTTATGAGAAAAGAAAAATAACTCCCTAAGTGAAATGCACACATCACAAAGCAGTTTCTCAGAAAGCTTCTCTCCAGTTTTCATCTGAAGAGATTTCCTTTTTCACCATAGGCCTGAATATGCTACTGAATGTCCCTTCGCGGATTGATCTATGACAGAGTTTCCAAACTGCGTAATATGAAGAAAGTTTTAAACATGTGAGAGGAATAAGCGTATCTACCACAAAGCAGTTTCATAGACAGCTTCTTTCCAGTTTTTGTCTGAGGATATTTCCTTTTTCACCATAGCCGTCAATATACTCCCGAATGTCCCTTGGTAGTTTTCTCTCCCAAAGGGATTTCCCAATCCGCTATGAGAAAAAAGGTAAAACTCTGTGAGTGGAATGCACACGTCACAAAGCAGCTCATCAGAAAGGTTATCACCAGTTTCTATCTGAAAATAAATCCGTTTTCACCATAAGCCTCAAAGTGCTCCCGAATATCCCTTTGCAGACTAAACAAAAACAGTGTTAGAATACTGCTCAATGAAAACAGAAGCTAAACTGTGTGAGTGGAATTCACACGACACAGAGCAGTTTCACAGAAAGATTCCTTCTGATTTTTATCTGGGGGTATTTCTTTCTCCACATATCTTAAAGAACGTTCCCAAATGTCCTTTCTCAGGTTTCACAGAAACAGTGATTTCAAACTGCTCAATTGAAACAATGATTTAACTCTATGAGATGATTACACACATCACAAAGCAGTTGCTCAGAAAGTTTCTCTCCACTTTTCAACTGAAGACATTTCCTTGCTCACCACAGGCCTTCGGGCAACCCTTAATATCCCTTCAGAGATTCCTCAAAGACAGAGTTTCCAAACTGTGTAACATAGAGCAAGCTTTAACTCTATGAAGTGAATGCACATACCAGAGAGCAGTTTCTTGGAACACTTCTTTCTGTGTTTTATTTAAGGATAGTTCGCTTTTTGCCATAGTTTTCAATGCACTCCAAAATATGACATTTTTGGTTTTACAGGAACAGTGATCAAACACTGCCTTATTAGAAAAGAGGTATAACTCCCTGAGTGGAATGCACACATCACAAAGCAGGTTTTCAGAAAGCTTCTCTCCAATTTTTTCTGAAGATATTGCCTTTTTCACCATAGGCCTGAATGTGCTCCCGAATGTCCCTTCGTGGATCCTTCCATGACGCAGTTTCCAACTTGCATAATGTAAAGAAAGCTTTATCTATGTGAGACGAAAAAGATAGCAAAAAACAGATTCTCAGAAAGATTCTTTCCAGTATTTATCTGAAGATATTTCCCTTTTCACCATAGGCCTGAATGTGCTGCTGAATGTCCCTTCACTGATCTGTCCATGACGGAGTTTCCAAACTGTGTAATATAAAGAAAGTTTTATCTCTGTGAAATGAATAAACATATCTATCACAAAGCAGTTACATATAAAGCGACTTTCGAGTTTTTGTCTGAGGATATTTCCTTTTTCACCATAGCCGTCCATATACTCCCGAATTCCCTATTTAGCTTTTTCTCCAAGAGGGATTCTCCAATCCTCTATGAGAAGGAAGGTATAACTCTGTGAGTGGAACGCACACATCACAAAGCAGCTCCTCTGAAAGTTTGTCTCCAGTTTCTATCTGAAGGTATTTCCGTTTTCACCATAAGCCTCAAATCACTCCCGAATATATCTTCCCGGACTAAACACAGTGTTCGAAAACTGCTCAATGAAAAAGACAAGCTTAACTGAGCGAAAGGAATTCACACAACACAAAGCAGTTTCACAGAAAGCTTCCTTCTGCTTTTTATCTGAGGATATTTCTTTCTCCATATTCTAAAAAGCATTCACAGATATTCTTCCACAGATTCCACAGAAACAGTGATTTCAAACTGCTCAATCCAAACAATGGTTTAACACTATGACATGAATATACACATCAAAATGCAGTTGCTCAGAAAGTTTCTCTCCAGTTTTCATCAGAAGACATGTCGTTGCCCACCACAGGCCTCTGGGCGCCAATAAATATCCCTTCACAGATTCCTCAGAGACAGAGTTTCCGAATTGGGTAATGTAGAGTAAGCTTTAAATCTGGGAAATGAATTCCCATATCAGAGAGCAGATTCTTGGAACGCTTCTTTCTTCGTTTTATCTGAGGATACTTCACTTTTCGCCATAGTCTTCAAAGCGATCCAAAATATCATTTTTCAGTTTTTCAGGAACAGTGTTCCAACACTGCCCTACAGGAAAAGACGTAGAACGCCCTGAGTGGAATGCACACATCACAAAGAAGTTTCTTAGAAAGTTTCTCTCCTGTTTTTATCTAAAGATATTCCCTTTTTCACCATAGGCATGAAGGTGTCCTGAATGTCCCTTTGTGGATCCGTCCATGACGGAGTTTCCAAACTGCATAATATAAAGAAAGTTTTTTCTATGTCAGATGAATACACATATTTATCACAAAGCGGTTTCATAGAAAGCTTCTTTCCAATTTTGGTCTGAGGATATTTCTTTTTTCACAGTAGCCATCCATATACTACCGAATGTCCCTTGGAGGCTTTTTCTCCAAAAGGGATTCCCCAATCCTCTATGAGCAGAAAGGCATAATTCTGTGAGTGGAATGCACACATCCCAAAGCAGCTCCTCGGAAAGCTTCTTTCCAGTTTCCATCTGAAGATATTTCCGTTTTCACCATAAGCCTCAAAACGCTCCTGAATATCACTTCGAGACTAAACACAGTGTTAGAGCATGGCTCAATGAAAGGAGAAGCTGAACTGTGCGAGTTAAATTCAAACGACACAGAGCAGTTTCACAGAATGTTTCCTTCTGGTTTTTCTCTGAGGGTATTTCCTGATCAGCATATTCTAAAGAGCATTCCCAAATGTCCTTTCTCAGATTCCACAGAAACAGTGATTTCAAACTGCTCAATCCAAAGAATGATTTAACTTTCTGAGATGAATACACACATCACAAAGCAGTCACTCAGAGGACTTCTGTCCAGTTTTCATTGGAAGACATTTCCTTGCTTACCACGGGCCTCTGGGCACCACTTACTATCCCTTCGCAGATTTCTCAAAGACAGAGTTTCCAAACTGAGCAACGTAGACTAAATTTTAACTCTGTGAAATGAATGCACATATCAGAGAGCAGATTCTTGGAATGCTTCTTTCTGGGTTTTATCTGAGGATATTTCACTTTCTCCATAGTTTTCAATGTGCTCCAAAATATCACTTTTTTGGTTTTACAGGAACAGTGTTCAAACACTGCCTTATGAGAAAAGAGGTATAACTCCCTGAGTGGAATGCACACATCACAAAGCAGTTTCTCAGAAAGTTTCTCTCTGGTTTTTATCTGAAGATGTTTCCTTTTTCACCATAGGCCTTAATTTGCTCCCGAATGTCCATTCGTGGATCCGTTCAGGATGGAGTTTGCAAACCGCATAATATAAAGAAAGTTTTATCTATGTGAGATGAATAAACATATCTATCACAAAGCAGTTTCACAGAAATCTTCTTTCCAGTTTTGGTCTGGGTACCTTTCCTTTTTCACCATAGTCCTGAATGTGCTCCTGAATTTCCCTTCATGGATCAGTCCATGACAGAGTTTCCAAGCTGCATAATGTAAAGAAAGCTTTATCTATGTGAGATGAGTACACATAGCACAGAGCAGTTTCAGAAAAAGCTTCTTTCCAGTTTTTGTCTCAGGCTATTTCCCTTTTCACCATAGGCCCCATTATGCTCCCAGTTATCCCTTGGTACCTTTTTCTCCAAGAGGGTTTCTCCAATGTTGTATGAGAAGAAAGGTATAATTCTGTGAGTGCAATGCACGAGTCACAAAGCAGCTCCTCAGAAAGCATCTCTCCAGTTTCTATCTGAAGGTATTTCCGTTTTCACCATAAGCCTCGAAGCATTCCCGAATATCCCTTAGGATACTAATCTAAAACAGTGTTAGAATACTACTCAATGAAAACAGAAGCTTAACTGGGTAAGTGGAATTCACACGGCATGGAGCAGTTTCACAAAATGCCTCCTTCTGGTTTTTATCTGAGGGTTTTTCTTTTTCATCATATTCTTAAGTGCGTTCCCAAATATCCTTTCTCAGGTTCCACAGAAACAGTGATTTCAACCTGCTCAATCCAAAGAATGATTTAACTCTATGAGATGAATACATACATCACAAAGCAGTTACTCACAAAGCTTCTCTCCAGTTTTCAACAGAAGACATTTCCTTGCTCAACACAGGCCTCTGGCCACCACTTAGTACCCCTTCACAGATTAATGAAAGACAGAGTTTCCAAACTGGGCAATGTAGAGTAAGCTTTAACTCTGTGAAATGAATGCACATATCAGAAAGTGGATTCTTGGAATGCTTCTTTCTCGGTTTTACTTGATTACATTTCACATTTCACCGTAGTCTTCAAGATGCTACGAAATATCACTTTTTCAGTTTTACAGGAACAGTGTTCAAACACTGCCTTATAGGAAAAGAGGTATAACTCCCTGAGCGGAATGCACACATCACAAAGAAGTTTCTCAGAAAGCTTCTCTCCAGTTCTCATCTGACGATATTTCCTTTTTCACCCTAGGCCCAAATGTGATCCTGAATATCCCTTCGCGGATCCATCCATGACGGAGTTTCCAAGGTGTGCAATGTAAGGAAAGCTTTATATAAGTGTGAGGAACAACATAGAAAAAAGCAGATTCACAGAAAGCTTCTTTCCAGTTTTTATCTGAAGATATTTCCTTTTTCACCATAATCCTGAATGTGCTCCCGAAGCTCACTTCGCGGATCCATTCAGGACAGAGTTTTGAAGCTGAGTAATGTAAAGAAAGCTTTATCTATGTGAGATGAATGCACATATCACAGAGCAGTTTCACAGAAACCTTCTTTCCATTTTTTGTCTGAGGCTATTTCCCTTTTCGCCGTAGGTGTCAATATGCTCCCGAATATCACTTGGTACTTTTTTCTCCAAAAGGGTTTCCCCGATGCTGTATGAGAAGAGAGGAATAACGCTGTGACTAGAATACACATGTCACAAAGTAGCTCCTAAGAAAGCTTCCCTCCAGTTTCTATCAGAACATATTTGCTTTTTCACCATAAGCCTCAAAACCTTCCCAAATATCCCTTCCCATGCTAAACATAAACAGGATTAGAAAACTGCTCAATGAAAAGAAAGGCTTAACAGAGTGAGAGGAATTAAGATGACACAGAGCAGTTTCAGAGAAAGCTTCATTCTGGGTTTTACCTGAGGATATTTCTTACTCCATATTCTAGTGAGCATTCCCAAATGTCCTTCCTCAGATTCCACAGAAACAGGGATTTCAAACTGCTCAATCCAAACAACAGTTTAAATGTATGAGACGAATACACGCATCACAAAGCGATTGCTCAGAAAGTTTCTCTCCAGTTTTCATCGGAAGACGTTTCCTTGCTCACCAGAAGCCTCCAGGCATCACTTAATATCCTTTCACAGATTCCTTAAAGACAGAGTCTCCAAACTGTGCAACGTAGAGTAGGCTTTAACTCTGTGAAATGAATGCACATATCAGAGAGCAGTTTCTTGTAACGCTTGTCTCTGAGTTTTACTTGAGAATATTTCACTTTTCGCCATAATCTTCAATAAGGTCCGAAATATCACATTTTCGGTTTTACAGGAACAGTGTTCAAACACTGCCTAATGAGAAAAGAAGTATAACTCCCTGAATGGAATGCACACATCACAAAGCAGTTTTCAGAAACCTTCTCTCCGGGTTTTATTTGAAGATATTTTCATTTTCACCATAGTGCTGAATGTGCTCCCGAATGTCCCTTCGCAGATCTGCCCATCACAGAGTTTCCAAACTGCATTATATAAAGAAAGTTTTATCTGTGTGAGATGAATAAACATATCTATCAGAAAGCAGTTTTACAGAAAGCTTCTTTACAGTTTTTGTTTGAGCATAATTCCTTTTTCACCATACCAGTCCATGTAATCCAGAATGTCCCTTAGTACCTATAACTCCAAAAGTGATTCCCCACTCCTCTCTGAGTAGAAAGGTATAACTCTGTGAGTGGAATGCACATGTCACAAAATATCTCCTCGGAAAGTTTCTCTCCAGTTTCTCTCTGAAGATATTTCTGTTTTCACCATAAACCTCAAAGCGCTCCTGAACATCCCTTCACAGACTAAACAAAAACAATGGTACAACACTGCTCAATGAAAAGAAGTTTAACTGTGTGAGTGGAATTTGCGTGATCCAGAGCAGTTTCACAGAAAGCTTACTTCTGGTTTTTATCTAAGGGTATTTCTTTTTCAACATATTCTAAAGAGTGTTCCCAAATGCCCTTTCTCAGGTTCCACAGAAACAGTGATTTCAAACTGCTCAATCGAAACAATGATTTAACTCTATGAGATGGAAACACACTCACAGGGAGTTGCTCAGAAAGCTTCTGTACAGTTTTCAACGGAAGAGATTTCCTTGCTCACCACAGGTCTAAGGGCGTCACTTAATATCCCTTCGCAGATTCCTCAGAGACAGATTTTCCACACTGGGCAATGTAGAGTAAGCATTAACTCTGTGAAATGAACGCACATATCAGAGAGCAGTTTTTTGGAATGCTTCTTTCTGGATTTTATTTCAGAAAATTTGACTTTTCGCCATATTCTTCAACGCGCTACAAAATATCGCCTTTTCGGTTTTACAGGAACAGTGTTCAAACACTGCCTTATAATAGAAGAGTTATAACACCCTGAGTGGAATGTACACATCACAAACCAGTTTCTCAGAAAGCTTCTCTCCAGTTTCTGTCTGATGATATTTCCTTTTTCACCACAGGCCCGAATGTGATCCCGAATATCACTTCACGAATCCGTCCATGTCGGAGTTTGAAAGCTATGTAATGTAAAGTAAGCTTTACCTATGTGAGATGAATAAACAGAAACCTTCTATCTAGTTTTTTTCTGAAGATATTTCGTAATTCACCATAGGCCTGTATGGGCTCCCGAATGTCCCTTTGAGAATTCGTCCATGACGGAGTTTCAAAACTACGTAATAGAAAGTTTTATTTATGTGAGATGAATAAACATGTCTATCACAAAGCAGTTTCACACAAAGCTTCTTTTCAGTTTTTGCTGAGGATATTTCCTTTTTCACCATAGACGTCCATATATTCCCGAATGTCCCCTGTTAGTTCTTTCTCCAAAAGGGATTCCCCAATCCTCTATGAGAAGGAAAGCATAATTCTGTGAGTGAAATTCACATGTCACAAAGCAGCTCCTCGGAAAGCTTCTCTCCTGTTTCTATCTGAAGATATTTCCGTTTTCACCATATGCCTCAATGTGCTCCCGAGTATCCCTTAGCTGACTAACCTAAAACAGTATTAGAATACTGCTCAATGAAAACAGAAGTTTAATTCTGCGAGTGGAATGCATATGACACAGAGCAGTTTCACAGAAAGCTTCCTTCTGGTTTTTATCGGAGGGTATTTCTTTTTCAAAATATTCTTAAGAGCGCTCCCAACTGTCTTTTCTCAGGTTCCACAGAAAGAGTGATTCCAAACTGCTCAATCCAAAGAATGATTTAACTCTATGAGATGAATACACACATCACAAAGCAGTTGCTCAGAAAGCCTCTCTCTGGTTTTCAATGGAAGACATTTCCTTCCTCGTCACAGGTCTCCAGTCCACTTAATATCCCTTCGCAGAATCCTCAAAGACAGACTTTCCAAACTGGGAAACGTAGAGTAGCTTTAACTCTCTGAAATGAATGCACACGTCAGAGAGCAATTTCTTGGAACACTTCTTTCTGGGTTTTATTTCAGGATATTTCACTTTTCACCATAGTCTTCCATGAACTCCGAAATACTACTTTTTTTGGTTTCACAGGAACAGTGTTCCAACACTGCCTTATGAGAAAAAAGGTATAAATACCTGAGTGGAATGCAAACATCACAGAGTAGTTTCACAGAAAGCTTCTATCCAGTTTTTATCTGAAGTTATCTCCTTTTTCACCGTAGGCCTGAATATGCTCCCAAATGTCCCTTCGCAGATCCGCCCGTGATACAGTTTCCAAACTGCATAATATAAGGAAAGTTTTATCTATGTGAGAATAATAAACATATCTATCACAAAGCAGATTCACAGAAATCTTTTTTCAGGTTTTTTCTGAGGATATTTCCTTTTTCACCGTAGCTGTCCCTATACTCCAAAATGTCCCTTGGTAGCTCTTTCTCCAAAAGGGATTCCCCAATCCTCTATGAGAAGAAAGGTATAATTCAGTGAGTACAGTGGACATGTCACAAAGCAGCTACTCAGAAAGCTTCTTCCAGTTTCTATCTGAAGATATTTCCTTTTTCACCATAAGCCTCAAAGCGCTCACGAATATCCCTTCTCAGACTGAAGAAAAACAGTGTTGGAATACTGCTCAATGAAAAGAGAAGCTTAACTGTGCAGGCAGAATCTACGCAACAGAGAACAGTTTCACATAAAGCTTCCTTCTGGCTTTTATCTGAGGTTATTTCTTTTTCAGGATATTCTAAAGAGCGTTTGCAAATGTCCTATCTCAGATTCCAAAGAAACAGTGATTTTAAACTGCTTAATCCAAAGAATGATTTAACTCTATGAGATGAATACACACATCACAAAGCAGTTGCTCAGAAAGCTTCTCTCCAATTTTCAATGGAAGACATTTTCTTGCTCACAACAGGCCTCCGGTTGCCACTTAATATCCCTTAGCAGATTCCTCAAAGACAGACTTTCCAAACTGGGAAATACAGAGTAAGCTTTGACTCTGTAAAAGGGCTCCAGAATATCCCTTCTCACACTAAACATAAACAGAGTTAGAAAACTGCTCAATGAAAAAAGAGGTTTAACTGAGCGAGAGGAATTAAGACGACACAGAGCAGTTTCACAGAAAGCTTCCTTCTGGATTTTACCTGAAGATATTTCTTTCTCCAGATTCTAAGGAGTATTCCCAAATGTCCTTCTTCAGAGTCCACAAAAACAGTGATTTCAAACTGCTCAATGCAAAGAATGGTTGAATTCTATGGGATGAATACACACATCACAAAGCAGTTGCTCAGAAAACTTCTCTCCAGTTTTCACCGAAAGACGTTTCCTTGCTCACCACAAGCTTCCGGGCGCCAGTTAATATCCCTTCACAGATTTCTCAAAGACAGAGTTTCCAAGTTTAACGCTATCAGACAAATACACAAATCACAAAGAATTTGCTCAGAAAGTTTCTCTCCAGTTTTCATCGGAAGATGTTTTCTTGTTCATCACAAGCCTCCGGGCGCCACTTAATATCCCTTCACAGATTTCTCAAAGACAGTTTCCAAACCGTGCAACATAGAATAAGCTTTAACTCTGTGAAATGATTGCACATATCAGAGAGCAGTTCCTTGGAACGCTTCTCTGTGTGTTTTATTTGAGGATATTTCACTTTTTGCCATAGTCTTCAATGTGCTCCGAAATATCAATCTTTCGGTTTTACAGGAACAGTGTTCAAACACTGCCTTAAGAGAAAAGGTGTATAACGCCCGGAGTGGAATGCACACATCACAAAGCAGTTGCCCAGAAAGATTCTCTCCAGTTTTTATCTGAAGATATTTCCTTTTTCACCATAGGCCGGAATGTGCTTCTGAATGTCCCTTTGCAGATGAGTCCATGAAGGAGTTTCCAAGCTGCATAATGTAAAGAAAGCTTTAGCTATATGAAATGAATAAGCATAGCAAAAAGCAGATTCACACAAAGCTTCTTTCCAGTTTTTATCTGAAGATATTTTCTTTTTCACCAGAGTCCTGAAGGTGCTCCCAAATGTCCCTTCGCGGATCAGTCCATGACTTACTTTCCAAGCTGCATAACATAAAAAAGCCTTATGTATGTGAGATTAATACACATAGCAAAAAGCAGGTTCAAGAAAAGCTTCTTTGCCGTTTTTATCTGATGATATTTCCTTTTTTAACCTAGTCTTGAATGTGCTCCTGAATGTCCCTTCACGGATCCATCCATGACAGAGTATCCAAGCTACATAACGTAATGAAAGCTTTATCTATGTGAGATGAATATACATAGTGTAGAGCAGTTTCACAGAAAGCTTTTTTTCTCTTTTTGTCTGAGGCTATTTGCCTTTTCACCATAGGCGACAATATGCTCCTGAATATACCTTGGTACCTTTTCCTCCAAAAGGGTTTCCCCAATGCCGTATGAGAACAGAGGTATAACACTGTGAGTGGAATGCACACGTCACAAAGCAGCTACTCAGAAAGCTTCTCTCCAGTTTCTGTCTGAACATATTTCCTTTTTCACTGCAAGCCTCAAAGCACTCCTGAATAAACCTTCGCACGCTAAACAAAAACAGTGTTAGGAAACTGCTCAATGAAAAGAGAAGCTTGACTGAGAGAGAGGAATTCACATGACACATAGCAGTTTCGCAGAAAGCTTCCTTCTGGTTTTTATCTGAGGATATTTCTTTCTCCATATTATAAGAGCATTCCCAAATGTCCTTCCTGTGATTCCACAGAAACAGTGATTTCAAACTGCTCAATCTCAAGAATGATTTAACTCTATGAGATGACTACACAAGTTACAAAGCAGGTGCTCAGAAAGCTTCTCCCCAGTTTTCAATGGAAGACCTTCCTTGCTCATCACAGGCCTCAGGGTGCCACTAAATATCCCTTTACAGATTCCTCAAAAACAGAGTTTCCAAACTGGGCCACGCAGAGCAAGCTTTAACTCTGTGAAGTGAATGCATATATCAGAGAGCAGTTTCTTGTAACGTTTCTTTCCCGTTTTTGTTTGAGGATAGTTAAATTTTCGCCATAGTCTTCAATGCACTTTGAAATATCACTTTTTCGGTTTTACATGAAAAGTGTTAAAACACTGCCTAATGAAAATAGAGGTATAACTCCCTGAGTAGAATGCACACATCACATAGCAATTTCTCAGAAAGCTTCCCTCCAGTTCTTATCTGAAGATATTTCCTTTTTCACCATAATCCTGAATTTGCACCCGAATATCCCTTCGCTGATCCATCCATGATGGAGTTTCCAAGCTGCATAATGTAAAGAAAGCTTTATCTATGTGAGGTGAATAAACACAACAAAAAACAGATATATGGAAAGCTTCTTTACAGTTTTTATCTGAACATATTTCCTTTTTCACCATAGTCCTGAATGTGCTCCCGAATATCCCTTCACAGATCCATCAATGACGGAGTTTCCAAACTGCATAATATAAGCACAATTTTTTCTATGTGAGATGAATAAATATATCTATCACAAAGGAGTTTCACAAAAAGTTTCTTTCCAATTTTTGTCTGAGGATATTTCCTTTTTCACCATAGCCATCCATATACTCCCCAATGTCCCTTGGTAGCTTTTTCTCCAAAAGGTATTCCCCAATCCTCTATGAGAAGAAAGGTATAACTGTGAGTGGAGTGCAAACGTCACAAAGCAGCTCCTCGGAAAGTTTCTCTACAGTTTCTATCTGAAGATATTTCCGTTTTCACCGAAAGCCTCAAAGCACTCTCGAATATCCCTTCACAGACTAAACAATAATAGTATTAGAATAATGCTCAATGAAAAGAGAAGCTTAAATATGAGTGTGAAATTCACACGAAACAGGGCTGTTTTACAGAAAGATTCCTTCTGGCTTTTATCTGAAGGTATTAATTTTTCAGCATATTCTAAAGAGTGTTCTGAAATGTCCTTTCTCAGGTTCCACAGAAACAGTGATCTCACACTGCTCAATCCAAAGAATGATGTAACTTTATGAGATGAATAAACACATCACAAAACTGTTACTCAGAAATTTTCTCTTCAGTTTTCAACGGAAGACATTTTCTTACTCACCACAGGCCTCCGGTCACCACTTAATATGCCTTTGCAGATTCCTCAAAGACAGAGTTTCCAAACTGGGAAACGTAGAGTAAGCTTTAATTCTATTACATGAATGCACATATCAGAGAGCAGTTTCTTGGAACGCTTCTTTCTGGGTGTTATTTGAGGATATTTAACTTTTCGCCATAGTCTTCAATGAGCTCTGAAATATCACTTTTTCAGTTTTACACGAACAGTGTTCAAACACTGCATTATGAGAAAAGAGGTATAACTCCCTGAGTGGAATACACAGAACATAAAGCAGTTTCTCAGAAAGTTTCTCTACAGCTTTTATCTGAAGAGATTACCTGTTTCACCATTGTCCTGAATGGGATCCCGAATGTCCCTTTGCGGATCCATTCATGACACAGTTTCCACACTGGGTAATGTAAATCAAGCTTTATCATCATGAGATGAATAAACATAGCAAAAAGCACATTCACAGAGCTTCTCTCCAGTTTTTAACTGAAGATATTTCCTTTTTCACCATAGGCCTGAATATGATCCCAAATGTCCATTTGTGGATCCGTCCATGATGGAGTTTCCAGGCTGAGTAACATAAAGAAACCTTTATTTAGGTGAGAAGAATAAACACAGCAAAAAGCAGACTCACAGAGAGCTTCTTTCCGGTTTTTATCTGAAGATATTTCCTTTTTCACCACAGCCCTGAATGTGCTTCCGAATGTCCCTTCGCGGATCTGTCCATGACAGAGTTTCCAAACTGAATAATATAAAGATAGTTTTATCTATGTGAGATGAATAAACATATCTATCACAAAGCAGTTTCACAGAAAGCTTCCTGAGGATACTTCCTTTTTCACCATAGCTGTCCATATACTCCTGAAAGTCCCCTGGTAGCTTTTTCTCCAAAAGGGATTCCCCAATCCTCTATAAGATGAAAAGCATAACTCTGTGAGTGGAATGCACACCTCACAGAGCAGCTCCTCGGAAATCTTCTCTCCAGTTTCTATCTGAAGATATTCCCATTTTCACCAGAAGCCTCAAAGTGCTCCTGAGTATACCTTAGCTGACTAAACTAAAACAGTGTTAGGATACTGCTCAATGAAAACAGAAGCTTAACTGTGTGAGTGAAATTCACATGACACAGAGCAGTTTCACAGAAAGCTTCCTTCTGGTTTTTATCGGAGGGTAATTTTTTTTCAACATATTCTTAAGAGCGTTCCCAAATGTCCTTTCTCAGGATCCACAGAAAGAGTGATTCCAAACTGCTCAATCCAAAGAATGATTTAACTCTATGAGATGAATACACACATGACAAAGCAGTTGCTCAGAAAGCTTTTCTCCAGTGCTCAACGAAAGACATTTCTTTTCTTGCCACAGGCCTCCGGTCGTCACTTAATATTCCTTCGCAAAATCCTCTAAGACAGACTTTAAAAACTAGGAATTGTAGAGTAAGCTTTAACTCTCCGACATGAATGCACACATCAGAGATCAGTTTCTTGGAATGCTTCTTTCTGGGTTTTATTTCAGGATAATTCAGTTTTTGCCATAGTCTTCCATGCACTCCGAAATACTACTTTTTCGGTTTTACAGGAACAGTGTTCAAACACTGCCTTATGAGAAAAGAGGTATAACTCCCTGAGTGGAATGCACACATCACAAAACATTTTCTCAGAAAGTTTCTATCCAGTTTTTATCTGAAGATATCTCCTTTTTCACTGTAGGCCTGTATGTGCTCCCGAATGTCCCTTCGTGGATCCGTCCATGACAGAGTTTCCAATCTGCGTACTGTAAAGGAAGCTTTATCTATGTGAGGTGAATACATATATCACAGAGCAGTTTATACATATATCACTCCGTCCATGACAGAGTTTCCAAGCTTCATAATGTAAAGAAAGCTTTAACTATGTGACATAAATACACATATCACCAAGCAGTTTCCCAGAAAACTTCTTTCCAGTTTTTGCTTAAGGCTATTTCTCTTTTGACAATAGGCGTGAATATGCTCCCCAATAGGCCTTTGTACCTATTTCTCCAAAAGGGTTTCCCTGATGCTGTATGAGAAGAGAGGTGTAACACTGTGAGTGGAATGCACACGTCACAAAGCAGTTCCTTGGAAAGCTTCTCTCCAGTTTCGATCTGAACATATTTCCTTTTTCACCATAAATCTCAAAGCTCTCCCTAATATCCCTTCACACGGTAATCATAAACAGTGTTAGAAAACTGCTCAATGAAAAGAGAGGCTTAACTCAGCGAGAGGAGTTAAGAAGACACAGAGCAGTTTCACAGAAAACTTCCTTCTGTATTTTACCTGAAGATATTTCCTTCTCCATATTCCAAGGAGCATTCCCAAATGTCCATCCTCAGATTCCACAAAAACAGTGATTTCAAAGTGCTCAATCCAAAGAATGGTTTAACTCTATGAGATGAATACACACATCACAAAGCAGTTGCTAGAAACTTCTCTCCAGTTTTCATCGGAAGTCATTTCCTTGCTCACCACAAGCCTCTGGGCGCCACTTAATATCCCTTCACAGATTGCTCAAAGAGAGAGTTTCCAAACTGGGAAATGCAGAGTGAGCTTTAACTCTGTTACATGAATGCACATATCAGAGAGCAGCCTCTTGGAACGCTTCTTTCTGGTATTTATTTGAGGATACTTCACTTTTCGCCATAGTGTTCAATGAGATCCGTAGTATCACTTTTTGGGTTTTACAGGAACAGTGTTCAAACACTGCCTTATGAGAAAAGAGGTATAACTCCCTGAGTGCAATGCACACTTCTCAAAGAAGTTTCTCAGAAAGCTTCTCTCTAGTTTTTATCAGAAGATATTTCCTATTTCACCATAGGCTTGAATGTGCTCCCGAATGTCCCTTCGCGAATCCGTCCATGAGGTCATTTCAAAACTGCGTAATAGAAAGAAAGTTTTACCTATGTGAGGTGAATAAACATATCTATCACAGTGAAGTTTCACAGAAATCTTCTTTCTAGTTTTTGTCCGAGAATATTTCCTTTTTCACCATAGACGTCCACATACTAGCGAATGTCGCCTGATAGAATATTCCCCAAAAGGGATTCCCCAATCCTCTATAAAAAGAAAAGTATAACTCTGTGACTGGAATGTACATGTCACAAAGCAGCTCCTCGGAAAGCTTCTCTCCAATTTCTAGCTGAAGATATTTCCGTTTTCACTAAAAGGGTCAAAGCACTCTCCAGTATCCATTAGCTGACTAAACTAAAACAGTGTTAGAATACTGCTCAATGAAAACAGAAGCTTAACTGTGCAAGTGGAATTCACATGACACAGAGCAGTTTCACAGAAAGCTTCCTTTGGTTTTTCTCTGAGGGTATTTCTTTTTCAGAATATTCTTAAGAGCGTTTCCAAATATTCTTTCTCATGTTTCACAGAAAAAGTGATTTCAACCTGCTCAATCCAAAGAATGATTTAACTGTAAGAGATTAATACACACATCACAAAGCAGTTACTCACAAAGCTTCTCTCCAGTTTTCAACAGAAGGCATTTCCTTGCTCAACAGAGGCCTCCGGGCGCCACTTAGTACCCCTTTGTAGAGTCCACAAAGACGGAGTTTCCAAACTGGGCAATGTAGAGTCAGCTTGAACTATGTGAAATGAATGCATATATCAGAGAGCAGATTCTTGGAATGCTCTTTCTGGGTTTTATCTGAGGATATTTTACTTTTCTCCATAGTCTTCAATGCGCTCAGAAATATCACCTTTTCGGTTTTACAGGAACAGTG
The DNA here is from genome assembly GCF_000951045.1 of Mandrillus leucophaeus. Lineage (NCBI taxonomy): Eukaryota > Metazoa > Chordata > Mammalia > Primates > Cercopithecidae > Mandrillus > Mandrillus leucophaeus. Next base: position 257,270 of record NW_012101253.1, read on the forward strand.
TTCAAACACTTTCTTATGAGAAAAGAGGTATGACCCCTGAGTGGAATGTACACATCACAAAGCAGTTTCTCAGAAAGCTTCTGTCTGGTTTTTATCTGAAGATATTTCCTTTTTCACCATAGGCCTGAATTTGCTCCTGAATGTCAATTCGTGGATCCATCCATGATGGAGTTTCAAAACTGCATAGTATAAGGAAAGTTTTATCTATGTGAGATGAGTAAACATATCTGTCACAAAGCATTTACAGAGAAATCTTCTTTTCAGTTTTTGCCTGAGAATATTTCCTTTTTCACTGTAACCCTCCATATGGTGAATGCCCCTTGGTAGCTTTTTCTCCAAAAGGGATTTCCCAATCCTCTATGAGAAAAAAGGTATAACTCTGTGAGTGGAATGCACACGTCACAAAGCAGCTCCTCAGAACGCTTCTCTCCTGTTTCTATCTCAAGATATTTCCAATTTCACCATAAGCCTCAAAGCGCTCCAGAATATCCCTTCGCAGACTAAACATAAACAGTTTTAGAAAACTGCTCAACGAAAAGAGAAGCTTAACGACGGAGAGTTATTCAATCGACACATAGCAGTTTCACTGAAATGTTCCTTCTGGATTTCATCTGAGGATATTTCTTTCTCCATATTCTAAAGATCGTTCCCAAATGTCCTTCCTCAGATTCCACCCAAACAGTGATGTCAAACAGCTCAATCCAAAGAATGGTTTAAATCTATGAGATGAATACACACATCACAAAGCTGTTGCTCAGAAAGCTTCTCTTCAGTTTTCATCAGAAGACATTTCCTAGCTCACCACAGGCCTCTCGGCACCACTTAATATCTCTTCACAG
>NW_012101253.1:259883-260657 GCF_000951045.1 Mandrillus leucophaeus
CCTTCGTGGATCCGTCCATGACAGAGTTTCCAATCTGCGTACTGTAAAGGAAGCTTTATCTATGTGAGGTGAATACATATATCACAGAGCAGTTTCACAGAATACTTCTTTCCTGTTTTTGTCTGTGGCTATTTCCATTTTCACAACAGACATCAATATGCTCCCGGATATCCCTTGATAAATTTTTCCCCAAAGGGATTTCCCTGATGCTGTATGAGAAGAGAGGTATAACACCGTAAGTGGAATGCACATGTCACAAAGCAGTTCCTCAGAAAGCTTCTCTCCGTTTTCTATCTGAACATATGTCCCTTTTCACCATAAACCTCAAAGCACTCCTGAAAATCCCTTTGGACGCTAAACATAAACAATGTTAGAATACTACTCAATGAAAATAGAAGCTTAACTGTGTGAGTGGAATTCACACAACACAGAGCAGTTTCACAGAAAGCTTCTGGTGTTTTTCTGAAGATAGTTCCCTTTTCACCATAGTCGTGAATGTGCTCCCGAATGCCCTTCGCGGATCCGTCCATAACAGTTTCCAAGCTGCGTAATGTAAATAAAGCTTTATCTACATGAGATGAATAAACGTAGCAAAAAGAAGATTCACAGAAAGCTTCTTTCCAGTTTTTATCTGAATATATTTCCTTTTTCACCATAGTCCTGAATGTGCTCCCGAATATCCCTTCGTGGATCCGTCCATGACAGAGTTTCCAATCTGCGTACTGTAAAGGAAGCTTTATCTATGTGAGGTGAATACATATATCACAGAGCAGT
>NW_012101253.1:265717-292081 GCF_000951045.1 Mandrillus leucophaeus
TGTGAGATGAGTAAACATATCTGTCACAAAGCATTTACAGAGAAATCTTCTTTTCAGTTTTTGCCTGAGAATATTTCCTTTTTCACTGTAACCCTCCATATGGTGAATGCCCCTTGGTAGCTTTTTCTCCAAAAGGGATTTCCCAATCCTCTATGAGAAAAAAGGTATAACTCTGTGAGTGGAATGCACACGTCACAAAGCAGCTCCTCAGAACGCTTCTCTCCTGTTTCTATCTCAAGATATTTCCAATTTCACCATAAGCCTCAAAGCGCTCCAGAATATCCCTTCGCAGACTAAACATAAACAGTTTTAGAAAACTGCTCAACGAAAAGAGAAGCTTAACGACGGAGAGTTATTCAATCAACACATAGCAGTTTCACTGAAATGTTCCTTCTGGATTTCATCTGAGGATATTTCTTTCTCCGTATTCTAAAGATCGTTCCCAAATGTCCTTCCTCAGATTCCACCCAAACAGTGATGTCAAACAGCTCAATCCAAAGAATGGTTTAAATCTATGAGATGAATACACACATCACAAAGCTGTTGCTCAGAAAGCTTCTCTTCAGTTTTCATCAGAAGACATTTCCTAGCTCACCACAGGCCTCTCGGCACCACTTAATATCTCTTCACAGATTCCTCAAACACAGAGTTTCCAAACTGGGCAACATAGAGTAATCTTTAACTCTGTGAAATGAATGTACATATAAGAGAACAGTTTCTCGGAACGCTTCTCTCTGGGTTTTATTTGAGGATACTTCACTTTCCGCCATAGTCTTCAAGGTGCTCTGAAATATCACATTTTCAATTTCACAGGAACAGTGTTCAAACACGGCCTTATGAGAAAATAGGTATAACTCCCTGAGTGGAATGCACACGTCACAAAGCAGTTTCTCAGAAAGCTTCTCTCCAGTTTTTTTCTGATGATATTTTCGAATGGGATCCCAAATATCTCTTCTTGGATCCGTCCATGACGGTGTTTCCAAGCTGCGTAATGTAAAGAAAGCTTTATCTGTGTGAGATGAGTACACATATCACAGAACAGTTTCATAGAAAGCTTCTTTCCAGTTTTTGTCTGAGGCTATTTCTCTTTTTGCCATAGGTGTCAACATGCTCCCAAATATCACTGGGTACCTATTTCTACAAAAGGGTTTCCCTGATGCTATATGAGAAGAAAGGTAAATCTCTGTGAGTGGAATGCACACGTCACAAAGCAGCTCCTCTGAAATCTTCTCTCCAGTTTCTATCTGAAGATATTTCTGTTTTCACCATAAGCCTGAAAGCGCTCCCGAATATCCCTTTGCACACTAAACACAGTGTTAGAGTACTGCTCAATGAAAAGAGAAGCTGAACTCTGTGATTAGAATACACATGACACAGAGCCGTTTCAGAGAAAACTTCCTTCCAGTTTTTATCTGAAGATTTTTTTTTAGCATATTCTAAATAGCGTTCCCAAATGTCCTTTCTCAGGATCCACAGAAACAGTGATTTCAAACTGCTCAATACAAAAAATGATTTAACTCTATGAGATGAATACACACGTCACAAAGCAGTTGCTCAGAAAGCTTCTTTCCAGTTTTCTTCAGAAGACATTTCCTTGCTCACCACAGATCTCCAGGCGCCACTAAATATCCCTTTGCAGATTCCGCAAAGATAGTTTACAGACTCTGCAATGTAGAGTAAGTTTTAACACTGTGAAATGAATACACATATCAGAGAGCAGTTTCTTGGAACGCTTCTTTCTGCGTGTTATTTGAGCATATTTCACTTTTTGCCATAGTCTTCAATGCGATCTGACATATCACATGTTTGGTTTTACAGGAACAGTGTTCAAACACTGCCTTATGAGAAAAGAGGTATAACTCCCTGAGTGGAATGCACATATCACAAAACTTCCTCAGAAAGCTTCTCCCCGGTTTTTATCTGAAGATATTTCCAATTTTTCCATAGGCCGGAATGTGCTCCCAAATGTCCCTTCGCAGATCCTTACATGGCGGCGTGTCCAAGCTGCGTAATGTAAAGAAAGCTTTATCTATGTGAGGTGAATTCACACCGCACAGAGCAGTTTTACAGAAAGCTTCTTTCCCGTTTTTGTCTGAGGCTATTTCCGTTTTCACCACAGGCGTCAATATGCTCCCTAATATCTCTTGGTTCCTTTTTCTCCAAAAGGGTTTCCCCGATGCTGTATGAGAAGAGAGGTATAGCACTGTTAGAGGAATGTACACGTCACAAAACAGTTTCTCGGATAGCTTCTCTCCAGTGTCTATCTGAGCATCTTTCCTTTCTCACTGTGAGACTCAAAGCGCTTCCGAATACCCCTTCACAGGCTAAATCTAAACAGTGTTAGAAAACTCTTCAATGAAAAGGGAAGCTTAAGTGAGAGAGAGGAATTCACACGACACACAATAGTTTCACAGAAAGCTTCCTTCTGGATTTCATCTGAGGATATTTCTTTCTCCATATTCCAAAGAGCGATCCCAAATGTCCTTCCTCAGATAACACAGAAACTGTGATTTCAAACTGCTCAATCCAAAGAATGTTTTAACTCTATGAGATGAGTACACATATCACAAAGCAGTTGCTCAGAAAGCTTCTCTCCAGTTTTCATTGGAAGACATTTCCTTGCTCTCCACAGGCCTCCAGGGCGCCACTTAATATCCCTTTGCAGATTCCTCAAAGACAGAGTTTCCAAACTGGGCAATGTAGAGTACGCTTTCATTCTGTGAAATGAATGCACATATCAGAGAGCAGTTTCTTGGAATGCTTCTTTCTGGGTTTTATTTGAGGATATTTCACCTTTTGCCATAGTCTTCAATGCACTCTGAAATAACACTTTTTTATTTTTACAGGAACGGTGCTCAAACACTGCCTTATGAGAAAAGAGGTATAATTCCCTGAGTGGAAAGCCCATATCACAAAGCAGTTTCTCAGAAAGTGTCTCTCCAGTTTTTATCTGAAGATATTTCCTTTTTCACCATATGCCTGAATGTGCTCAACAATGTCCCTTTGCAGCTCTGTCCATGAGGGAGTATCCAAACTGCGTAATAAAAGGAAAGTTTTACCTCTTTGAGATGAATAAACATATCCATCCTAAACCAGTTTCACAGAAAGGTTCTCTCCAGTTTTTGTCTGAGGATACTTACTTTTCCACCATAGTCATCCATATACCTCCGAATGTCCCTTTGTAGCTTTTTCTTCAAAAGGGATTCCTCGATCCTCTATGAGAAAAGAGGCAAAAATCTGTGAGTGGAATGCACACGTCACAAAGCAGTTCCTCGGAAAGCTTCTCTCCAGTTTCTATCCCAACATATTTCCTTTTTCACCGTAAGCCTCAAAGTGCTCCCGAATATCCCTTTGCACACTAAACACAGTGTTAGAATACTGCTCCATGAAAAAAGAAGCTTAACTGTGTGAGTGGAATTCACATGACATAGACCAGTTTCACAGAAAGCTTCCTTCTGCTTTTTATCTGAGGGTATTTCTTTTTCAGCATATTATAAAGAGTGTTCCCAAATGTCCTCTCTCAGGTTCCACAGAAACAGTGATTTCAAACTGCTCCATCCAAAGAATGATTTAATTCTATTAAATGAATACACACATCACAAAGCAGTTGCTCAGAAAGCTTCTCTCCAGTTATCATCGGAAGATGTTTTCTTGCTCACCACAAGCCTCCAGGAGCCACTTAATATACCTTCACAGATTCCTCAAAGACAGAGTTTTCAAACTGGGTGACGTAGAGTAAGCTTTAACTCTGTGAAATGAATGCACATGTCAGAGAGCAGTTTCCTGGAATGCTTCCTTCTGGGTTTTATTTGAGGATATTTCACTTTTTGCCGTAGTCTTCAATGCACTCCGAAATACCACTTTTTCATTTTTACGGGAATGGTGCACAAACACTGCCTTATGAGAAAAGAGTTATAATTCCCTGAGTGGAATGCACACATCACAAAGCAGTTTCTCAGAAAGCGTCTCTCCAGTTTTTATCTGAAGATATTTCCTTTTTCACCATACGTCTGAATGTGTTCAAGAAAGTCCCTTTGCGGATCTGTCCATGCAAGAGTATCCAAACTGCATTATATAAGGAAAGTTTTATCTCTTTGAGATGAATAAACATATCCATCACAAACCAGTTTCATAGATAGCTTCTTTCCTGTTTTTGTCTGAGGATATTTCCTTTTTCACCATAACCGTCCATATACTCCCGAATGTCCCTTGGTAGCTTTTTCTCCAAATGGGATTCCCCAATCCTCTATGAGAAAAAAAGGCATAAATCTGTGAGCGAAATGCGCACATCACAAAGTAGTTCCTCAGAAAGCTTCTCTCCAGTTTCCATCCGAATATATATCCTTTTTCACTGTAAGCCCCAAAGCGCTCCCAAATATCCCTTCACAGACAAAACAAAACAATGGTACAATAGTGTTCAATGAAAAGAGAAGTTTAACTGTGCCAGTGGAATGCACATCACACAGAGCAGTTTCACAGAAAGCTTCATTCTGGTTTTTATCAGAGGGTATTCCTTTTTCAGCATATTCTAAAGAGCGTTCCTAAATGTCCTCTCTCAGGTTCCACAGAAACAGTGATTTCAAACTGCTCAATCAAAAGAATGATTTAACTCTATGCAATGAATACACACATCACAAAGCATTTGCTCAGAAAGCTTCCCTCCAGTTTTCATTGGAAGACGTTTCCTTGCTCGCCACAAGCCTACGGGCGCCACTTAATATCCCTTCACAGATTCCTCAAAGACAGAGTTTCCAAACTGGGCAATGCAGAGTAAACTTTAACTCTGTGTAATGAATGCACATGTTAGAGAGCAGTTTCTTGGAACACTTCTTTCTGAGTTTTATTTGAGGATATTTCACTTTTCTCCATAGTCTTCAATGTGCTCCGAAATATCACATTTTCGGTTTTACAGAAACAGTGTTCAAACACTGCCTTATGAGAAAAGAATTTTAACTCCCTGAGTGCAATGCACACATCACAAGGAAGTTTCTCATAAAACTTCTCTCCAGTTTTCATCTGAAGATATTTCCTTTTTCACCATAGCCCTGAATGTACTCCCAAATGTCCCTTTGAGGATCCGTCCATGATGGATTTTCCAAGCTATGTTAAGTAAAGAAAACTATCTACATGAGACGAATAAAAAGAGCAAAAAGCAGATTCACAGAAATCTTCTTTCCAGTGTTTATCAGAAGATATTTCCTTTTTCACCATAGTCCTGAATGTGCTCCCAAAAGTCTCTTCGAGGATCCGTCCATGAAAGAGTTTCCCAGCTGCATAATGTAAAGAAAGCTTTAGGTATGTCAGATGAATACACACATCACAGAGCAGTTTCACAGAAAGCTTCTTCCCAGTTTTTGTCTGAGGCTTTTTCCCTTTCACTATTGGCGTCAATATGCTTCCGAATATCACTTGGTATCTTTTTCTCCAAAAGGGTTTCCCTGATGCTGTATGAGAGGAGAGGTAAAACACTGTGAGTGGAATGCACACGTCACAAAGCAGTTCATGGAAAGACATCTCTCCCGTTTCTATCGGAACATATTTCCTTTTTCACACTAAACCTCAAAGGGCTCCCGAAAATCCCTTCGCACCCTAAACATAAACAGAGTAAGAAAACTCCTCAATGAAAAGAGAGGCTTACCTGAGTGAGAGGAATTAAGACCACACAGAGCAGTTTCACAGAAAACTTCCTTCTGGTTTTTAATTGAGGATATTTCTTTCTCCGTATTCCAAAGAGCAATCCCAAATGTCCTTCCTCAGATTCCATAGAAACAGTGATTTCAAACTGCTCAATCCAAAGAATGATTTAACTCTATGAGATGAATACACATGTCAAAAAGCAGTTGCTCTGAAAGCTTCTCTCCAATTTTCAATGGAAGACATTTCTTTGCTCACCACAGGCCTCCAGTTGACAATTAATATCCTTTCGCAGATTCCTCAGGAGAGTTTCCAAACTGGGCAATGTAGAGTAAGCTTTATCTCTGTGAAATAAATGCACATATAAGAGAACATTTTCTTGGATCGCTTCTTTCTGGGTTTTATTTGAGAATAGTTCACTTTTTGCCATAGTCTTTAAAGTGCTCCAAAATATAACTTTTTCGGTATTACAGAAACAGTGTTCAAACACTGCCTTATGAGAAAAGACGTATAACTACCTGAGAGGAATGCACACATTACAAAGTAGTTTCTCAGAATTTCTCTCCTGTTTTTATCTGAAGATATTTCCTTTTTCACCACAGGCCTGAATGTGCTCCCTAATGTCCCTTCTCGGATCCGTCCATGACGGAGTTTCCAACTGCGTAATATAAAAAGTTTTTATCTATGTGAGATCAATAAGGATATCTATCGCAAAGCAGTTTTACAGAAAGCTTCTTTCCAGATTTGTCTGATCATATGTCCTTTATCACCATAGTGATCGATAAACTCCTGAATGTCCCATGGTAGCTTTTTCTCCAAAAGAGATTCCCCATTGTTCTATGAGAAGAAAGATATAACTCTGTGAGTGGATTGCACATGTCACAAAGCAGCTCCTCAGAACGCTTCTCTCCAGTTTGTATCAGAAAATATTTCTGTTTTCACCATAAGCCTCAAAGTGATCCCGAATATCCCTTCACAGACTAAAAAAAACAGTGTTAGAATATTGCTCAATGAGAAGAGAAGCTGAACTGTGTTAGTGGAATTCACACAACACACAGCAGTCTCACAGAATACTTTCTTCTGGTTTTTACCTAAGGGTATTTCTTTTTCAGCATATTCTAAAGAGCATTCCCATATATCCTTTCTCTGTTCTCACAGAAACAGTGATTTCAAACTGCTCAATCCAAAGAATGGTTTAACTCTATGAGAAGAATACACACATCACAAAGCAGCTGTTCAGAAAGCTTCTTTCCAGTTTTCAAGCTTCTTTCCAGTTTTCTTCGCTCTAAATAGGCCTATGGGAGCCAAGTAATGTCCCTTCACAGATTCCTCAAAGACAGAGTTTCCAAACTGAGCAATGTAGAGTAAATTTTAACTCTGTGTAATAAATGCAAATATCAGAGAGCAGTTTCTTGGAACGATTCTTTCTGGGTTTTATTTGACGATATTTCACTATTCGCCATAGTCTTCAATGTGCTCTGTAATATCACTTTTTCAGTTTTACAGGAACATTGTTCAAACACTACCTTACGAGAAAAGAGGTACAACTCCCTAAATGGAATGCACACATCACAAAGTAGTTTATCAGAAAGCTTTTCTTCAGTTTTAATCTGAAGATATTTCCATTTTCAACATAGGCCTGAAAGTACTCCTGAATCTCCCTTCGTGGATCCATCCATGATGGCGTTTCAAAACTCTGTAATAGAAAGTTTTACCTATGTGAGATGAATAAACATATCTATCCCAAAGCAGTTTCACAGAAATCTTCTTTCCAGTTTTTCTCTGAGGACATTTCCTTTTTCACCATAGCCGTCCACATACTCCCAAATGTCCCTTGGTAGCCTTTTCTCGAAAAGGGATTCCCCAATCCTCTATAAGAAGAAATGTCTAATTCTGAGAGTGGAATGCACACGTCACAATGCAGCTCATCGGAAAGCTTCTATCCAGTTTCTATCTGAAGATATTTTCTTTTTCACCATAAGCCTCAAAGAGCTCATGAATATTCCTTCACAGGCTAAAAAACAGTGTTAGAATACTGCTCAATGAAAAGAAAAGCTTAATTCTGCAAGCAGAATTCACGCAACCCAGAGCAGTTTCACAGAAAGCTTCCTTCTGGTTTCTATCTGAGGTTATTTCTTTTTCAGGATATTCTAGAGAGCGTCCACAAATGTCCTTTCTCAGATTCCAAAGAAACAGTGATTTCAAACTGCTCAATTGAAAGAATGATTTAACTTTATGAGATGAATATAAACATCAAAAAAGGATGCTCAGAAAGGTTCTCTCAAATTTTCAATGGAAGACAGTTCCTTGCTTGCCACAGGCCTCCGGTTGCCAATTAATATCCCTTCGCAGAATCCTCAAAGGTGGAGTTTCCAAACTGGGCAATGTAGAGTAAGTTTTAACACTGTGACATGAATACTCATATCAGAGAGCAGTTTCTTGGAATGGTTCTTTCTGGGTTTTATTTGAGGATATTTCACTTTTCACCGTAGTCCTCAATGCACTCCGAAATATAACATTTTCAGTTTTACAGGAACAGTGTTCAAACACTGCCTTATCAGAAAAGAGGTATAACTCCCTGAGTGGAATGTACACATCACAAAGCAGTTTCTCAGAAGTCTTCTCTCCAGTTTTTGTTTGAAGATATTTTTATTTTCCCCATAGTGTTGAATGTGCTCCCGAATGTCCCTTCGCCGAACCGTCCGTGACAGTGTTTCCAAGCTGCATAAAGTAAAGAAAGCTTTATCTATGTGAGATGAATAAACATTGCAAAAAACAGATCCACAGAAAGCTTCTTTCCAGTTTCTATCTGAAGATATTTCCTTTTTCACCATAGTCCTGAATGTGCTTCCGAATGTCCCTTCATGGATCCGTCCATGACAGAGTTTCCAAGAAGCGTAATGTAAAGAAAGTTTTATCTATGTGAGGTGAATACACATAGCACAGAGCAGTTTCACAGAAAGCTTCTTTCCAGTTTTTGACTGAGGCTATTTCCCTTTTCCACATATGCGTCAATATGCTCCCAAATATCCCTTGGTAACTTTTCCTACAAAAGGGTTTAACCAATGCTGTATGAGAAGAGAGGTATAACCTTGTGAGTGGAATGCACACGTCACAAAGCAGTTTCTCAGAAAGCTTCCCTCCAGTTTTTATCTGAAGAGATTTCCTTTTTCACCATAGACCTGAATGTGCTCCCGAATGTCCCTTCGTGGAACCGTCCATGACAGAGTTTCCAAACTGCGTAATATAAAGAATGTTTTATCTATGTGAGATGAATAAATATATCTATTGCAAAGCAGTTTCACAGAAATCTTCTTTCCAGTTTTTGTCTGGGCATATTTCCTTTTTCACCGTAGCCATCCATATACTCCCGAAGGTACCCTGGTAGCCTTCTCTCCAAAAGGGATTGCTAACCCTCCATGAAAAGAAAGGTATAACTCGGTGAGTGAAATGCGCACATCACAAAGGACCTCCTCAGAAAGCTTCTCTCCAGTTTCTATCTGAAGATATTTCCGTTTTCACCATAAACCACAAAGCACTACTGAGTATCCCTTCACAAACTAAACAAACACAATGGTACAATACAACTCAATGAAAAGAGAAGCTTAACTGTGCAAGTGGAATTCACACAATCCAGAGCAGTTTCACAGGAAGTTTACTTCTGGTTTTTATCTGAGAGCATTTCTTTTTCAGCATATTCTAAAGAGGGTTCCCAAATGTCCTTTCACAGATTCCAGAGAAACAGGGATTTCCAACTGCTCTATCCAAAGAATGATTTAACTCCATGAGATGAATACACACATCACAAAGCAGTTGCTCAGAAAGCTTCTCTCCAGTTTTCATCGGAAGACATTTCCTTGCTCACCACAGACCTCCGGGCGCCACCTAATATTGATTCGCAGATTTCTCAAAGACAGAGTTTCCAAACTGGACAATGTAGAGAAGCCTTTAACTCTGTGAAATGAATGCATATATCAGAGAACAGTTTCTAGGAATGCTTCTTTCTGGGTTTTATTTGAGGATATTCCACTATTCACCATAGTCTACAATGCACTCTGAAATATCACTTTTTTGGTTTTACAGGAATGGTGTTCATACACACCCTTATGGAAAAGAGGTATAAATCCCTGAGGGGAATGCACACATTACCAAGCAGTTTCTCAGAAAGCCTCTCTCCAGTTTTTATCTCAAGATACTTGCTTTTTCACCATACGACTGAATGTGCTCCTGAATTTCCCTTCGCGGATCCGTCCATGACGGAGTTTCCAAACTGCGTAATCTAAAAAACGTTTTATCTATGTGAGATGAATAAATATATATATCACAAAGCAGTTTTACAGAAAGCTTCTTTCCAGTTTTTCTCTGAGGGTATTACCTTTTCACAATAACCATACCTATACTCTCGAATGTCCCTTGGGAGCTATTTCTCAAAAAGGGATTCCCAAATCCTATATGAAAAGGAAGGTATAACTCTGTTAGTGAAATGCACACATCACAAAGCAGATCGTCTGAAAGCTTCTCTCCAGTTTCTATCTGAAGATATTTCCGTTTTCACCATAAGCCTAATAGTGCTCCCAAATATCCTTTTGCAGACTAAACACAGTGTTAGAATACTGCTCAATGGGAAGACAAGCTGAACTGTGTGAATGGAATTCACACAACACAGAGGAGTCTCACAGAAAGCTTCCTTTTGTTTTCTATCTGAGGGTATTTCTTTTTCAGCATATTCTAAAGAGCGTTCCCAAATTTCCTTTCACAGGTTCCACGGAAACAGTGATTTCAAACTCTTCAATCCAAAGAATGATTTAACTATATGAGAATAATACACACATCACAAAGCAGCTGTTCAAAAAGCTTCTCTCCAGTTGTCAATGAGAGACATTTCCTTGCTCACCACAGTTCTCTAGGAGCCACTTAATATCCCTTCGCAGAATCCTCAAAGACAGACTTTCCAAACTGGGCAATGTAGAGTAAGTGTTAACTCTCTGAAATGAATGCACATGTCAGAGAGCAGTTTCTTGAAACGCTTCTTTCTGGGTTTTATTTCAGGATATTTCACTTTTCGTCATAGTATTCTATGTGCTCCGAAATATTACTTTTTCGGTTTTACAGGAAGAGTGTTCAAACACTGCCTTATGAGAAAAGAGGTACAACTCCCTGAGTGAAATGCACACATCACGAAGCAGTTTCTCAGAAAGCTTCTCTCCAGTTTTTAGCTGAAGATATCTCCTTTTTCACCGTAGGCCTGAATGTGCTCCCAAATGTCCCTTCGCAGATCCGTCCATGATGGAGTTCCCAAACTGCATAATATAAGGAAAGATTTATCTATGTGAGATGAATAAACATATCTATCTCAAAGCAGTTTCACAGAAATCTTCTTTCCAGTTTTTGGCTGAGGATATTTCCTTTTTTGTCATAGCCGTCCCTATACTCCTGAATGTCCCCTGATAGCTTTTTCTGCAAAAGGGATTTCCCAATCCTCCATAAAAAGAAAGGTTTAACTCTGTGAGTGGAATGCACACGTCACAAAGCAGCTCCTCAGAGAGCTTCTCTCCAGTTTCTATCTGAAGATATTTCCTTTTTCACCGTAAGCCTCAAAGTGCTCCCGAATATCCCTTCACAGACTAAACAAAAACCGTGTTAGAATACTGCTTGATGAGTAGAGAAGCTTAATTGTGAGAGCGGAATTCACGCGACACAGAGCAGTTTCACAGAAAGCTTTCTTCTGGTTTTTATCGGAGGGTGTTTCTTTTTCAGCATATTCTAAAGAGCGTTCCCAAATGTCCTATCACTGATTCCACAGAAACAGGAATTTCAAGCTACTCTATCCAAAGAATGATTTAACTCCATGAGATGAATACATATATCACAAAGAAGTTGCTCAGAAAGCTTCTCTCCAGCTTTCAACGGAAGACATTTCCTTACTCACCACAGACCTCCGGGTGCCACTTAATATCCCTTCACAGATTCTTCAAAGACAGACTTTCCAAACTGGGAAATGTAGAGTAAGCTTTAACTCTCTGAAATGAAAGCACATGTCAGAGAACAGTTTCTTGGAATGTTTCTTTCTGGGTTTTATTTGAGGATATTTCACTTTTCACCAGAGTCTTCAATGCGCTCCGAAATATCACTTTTTTGGTTTTACAGGAATGGTGTTCATACGCTGCCTTATGGTAAAGAGGTATAACTCCCTGAGGGGAATACACGCATCACAAAGCAGTTTCTCAGAAAACCTCTCTTCAGTTTTCATCTGCAGATATTTTCTTTTTCACCATTGGCCTGAATGTGCTCCTGAATTTCCCTTAGCGGATCCGTCCATGACAGAGTTTCCAAACTGCGTAATATAAAGAAGTTTTATCTATGTGAGATGAATAAATATATATATCACAAAGCAGTTTCACAGAAAGCTTCTTTCCAGTTTTCTCTGAGGATATTTCCTTTTTCACAATAACCATACTTATACTCCCGAATGTCCCTTGGTAGCTTTTTCTCCAAAAGGGATTCTCAAATCCTCTATGAAAATAAAGGTATAACTCTGTGAGTGGAATGTACTCGTCACAAAGCAGTTCCTCGGAAATCTTCTCTCCAGTTTCTATCTGAACATATTTCTTTTTTCACCATAAGCCTCAAAGGGCTCCCGAATATGCCTTCATGTGCTAAACATAAACAACATTAGAAAACTGCTGAATGAAAAGAGAAGTTTAACTGAGTGAGAACAATTCACATGACCCATAACCATTTCACAGAAAGCTTCCTTCTGGTTTTTATCTGAGGACAGTTCTTTCTCCATATTCTAAAGAGCGTTCCCAATGTCCTTAATCAGATTCCATAGAAGCAGTGATTTCAAACTGCTCCATCCAAAGAATGGTTTTACACTATGAGATGAATACACACATCACAAAGCAGTTGCTGAGAAAACTTTCCTCTAATTTTCATCGGAAGACATTTTGTTGCTCACCACAGGCCTCTGGACGCCACTTAATATCCCTTCACAGATTCGTGAAAGACCGAGTTTTCAAACTGGGCAATGTAAAGAAAGCTTTAACTCTGTGAAATGAATACACATATCAGAGAATAGTTTCTTGGAATGCTTCTTTCTGGGTTTTATTTGAGGATATTTCACTTTTCGCCATAGTCATCAATGTGCTTCAATATCACATTTTCTGTTTTACAGGAACAGTGTTCAAACACTGCTTTAGTAGAAGAGAGGTGTAATTCCTAGAGTGGAATGCACACATCACAAAGTAGTTTCTCAGAAATCTTCTCTCCAGTTATTATCTCAAGATATTTCCTTTTTCACCATAGACGTGAAGGTACTCCCAAATGTCCCTTCATGGATCCGTCCATGACGGTGTTTCAAAACCACGTAATATAATGAAAGTTTTATCTATGTGAGATGAATAAATATATCTATCACAAAGTAGTTTCACAGAAATTTTCTTTCCCGTTTTTGTTTGAGGATATTTCCTTTTTCACCATACCCGTCCATGTACTTCTGAATGTCCTTTGGTAGCTTTCTCTCCAGAAGGGATTCCCCGACCCTCTATGAGAATAAAGGTGTAACTTCGTGAGTGAAATGCCCACGTTACAAAGTAGCTCCTCAGAAAGCTTCCCTCCAGTTTCTATCTGAAGATATTTCCATTTTCACCATAAGCCTCAAAGTGATCCCGAATATTCCTTCACAGACTAAACAAAAACAGTGTTAAAATACTGCTCAATGAAAAGAGAAGCTTAACTCTGTGAGTGGAACTCACATGACACAGAGAATTTTCAGAGAAGGTTTCCTTCTGGTTTTTATTTGAAGGTATTTCTTGTTCACCATATTCTAAAGAGTGTTCTCAAATGTCCTTTCTCTGGTTTCACAGTGATTTCAAACTGCTCAATCCAAAGAATAATTTAACTCTATGTGATGAAAGCACACACCACAAAGCAGATTCTCAGAAATCTTCCCTCCAGTTTTTATCTGAAGATATATTCTTTTGCACCATAGTCCTGAATGTAATCCCTAATATCCCATCGTGGACCCATCATGAAGGAGCTTCCAAGCTGAGTAATGTAAAGAAAGCTTTATTTATGTGAGATGAATAAACACAGCAAAAAGCAGATTAACATAAAGCTTCTTTCCAGTTTCTATCTTAAGTTATTAGCTTTTTTACCACATTCCTGAATGTGCTCCCAAATGTCCCTTTGTGGATCCGCCCTGGACAGAGTTTCCAAGCTGCGTAATGTAATGAAAGTTTTATATATGTGACATGAATACACATATCACAGAGCAGTTTCACAGAAAGCTGCTTTCCAGTTTTTCTCTGAGGCTGTTTCCCTTTTCACCATGGGCGTCAATATGCCCCTGAATATCACTTGGTGCCTTTTACTCCAAAAAGGTTTCCCCGATTCTGTATGAGAAGAGAGGTATAACCCTGTGAGTGGAATGCACAGGTCACAAAGCAGTTCCTTGGAAAGCTTCTCTCCAGTTTCTATCTGAACATATTTCCTTTTTCACCGTAAGCCCCAATATCCTCTCACATGCTAAACACAAGCAGTGTTAGAAAACTGCTCAGTGAAAACAGAAGCTTAACTGAAGGAGAGGATTTCACATGACATACAGCAGTTTCAAAGAAAGATTCCTTCTGGTTTCTATCAGAAGGTATTCCTTTCACCATATTCTAAAGAGTATTCCCAAATGTCCTTTCTCAGATTCCACAGAAACAGTGGTTTCAAACTGCTCAATCCAAAGAATCGTTTAACTCTATGAGATGAATACACACAACACATCACAAAGCAGTTGCTCAGAAAGCTTCTCTCCAGTTTTCATCGGAAGACATTTCCTTTTTCACGATAGGCCTGAATGTGATCCCGAGTATCCCTTCGTGGATCCGTCCATGACGGAGTTTCCAACTGCGTAATGTAAAGAAACTTTTACCTATGTGAGATGAATAAACATAGCAAAAAGGAGATTCACAAAACGCTTCTTTTCAGTTTTTATCTGATGATATTTGCTTTTTCACCATATGCCAGAATGTGCTCCCCAATGTCCCTTCATGGATCCATCCATGACTGAGGTTCCAAACTGCGTATTAAAAAGAAAGTTGTATCTATGTAAGGTGATTATACATATCTATCACAAAGCAGTTTCAAAGAAAGCTTCTTTCCAGTTTTTGTATGAGAATATTTCCTTTTTCACCATAGCCGTCCCTGTAATCCCGAATGTCCCTTGGTAACTTTTTCTCCAAAAGGTATTCCCGAATCCTCTATGAGAAGAAAGGTATAACTCTGTGAGTGCAAAGCACACGTCACAAAGCAGCTCCTCGGAAAGCTTCTCTTCAGTTTCTATCTGAAGATATTTCAGTTTTCACCATAAGTCTCAGAGTGCTCCCAAATATCCCTTCGCAGAGTCAACAAATACAGTGTTAGACTATGGCTCAATGAAAAGAGAAGCTTAATGGTGCAAGTGGAATTCACACAACACAGAGCAGTTTCACAGAAAGCTTCCTTCTGGTTTTTATCTGAGGGTATATCATTTTCAGCATATTCTGAAGAGTATTTCCAAATATCCTTTCTCAGATTCCACAGAAAGATTGATTTCAAACTGCTCAATCCAAAGAATGATTTAACTCTATGAGATGAAAACACACATCACAGGCAGTTGCTCAGAAGGCTTCTCTACAGTTTTCAATGGAAGAGATTTCCTTGCTCACCACAGGCCTCAGGGCGCCACTTAATATCCCCTCACAGATTCCACAAAGACAGAGTTTCCAAACTGAGCAATGTAGAGTAAGTTTAGCTCTGTAAAATGAATGCACATATCAGAGAGCAGTTTCTTGGAACGCTTCTTTCTGTATTTTATTTGAGGATATTTCACTTTTCTGCATATTCTTCAATGCGCTCCGAAATATCACTTTTTCGGTTTTACAGGAACAGTGTTCAAACACTGCCTTATGAGAAAAGAGGTATAACTCCCTAAGTGGAATGCACACATCACATCACAAAGCAGTTTCTCAGAAAGCTTCTTTTCTTTTTTTATCTGAAGATATTTCCTTTTTCTCCATAGTCCTATATGTGATCCCAAATATCCCTTTGCGGATCCGTCCATGACGGAATTTGAAAACTGCGTAATGTAAAGAAAGCTTTATCTGTGTGAAATGAATAAACATAGCAAAAAGCAGATTCACAGAAAGCTTCTATCCAGTTTATATCTGAATATGTTTACTTTTTCACCAGAGTCCTGAATGTGTTCCCGAATGTCCCTCGCGGATCTGTCCATGACAGAGTTTCCAAACCGTGTAATGTAAAGAAAGCTTTAGCTATGTGAGATGAATGCACATATCGCAGAACAGTTTCACAGAAAGCTTCTTTGCGGTTTTTGTATGTGGCTATTTCCCATTTCACCGTAGGCATCAATATGCTCCCAGATACCCTTGGTAAATTTTTCCCCAAAGGGGTTTCCCTGATGCTGTATGAGAAGAGAGGTATAACTCTGTGAGTGGAATGCACACTTCACAAAGTAATTCCTGAGAAAGCTTCTCTCCAGTTTCACTGTGAATATATTTCCTTTTTCACTGTAAACTTCAAAGCGCTCCTGAAAATCCCTTCACACACTAAACATAAACAGTGTTAGGAAACTGCTCAATGAAAAGAGAAGCCTAACTGAGCGAGAGGAATTCACACGACACATAGCAGTTTCACAGAAAGCTACATTCTGGTTTTTATGTGGGGATATTTCTTCCTCCATATTGTAAAGAACATTCCCAAACGTCCTTCCTCAGATTCCACAGAAACAGTGATTTCAAACTGCTTAATCCAAAGGATGATTTAACTCTATGTGATGAATATACACATCACAAAACAGTTCCTCAGAAAGCTTCTCTCTAGTTTTCAATGGAAGAAGTTTCCTTGCTCACCACAGGCCTCTGGGCGCCACTTAATATCCTTTGGTAGATTCCTCAAAGACAGAGTTTCCAAACTGGGCAGTTTAGTGTAAGCTTTAACTCTGTGAAATGAATGCACATTGTCAGAGAGTAGTTTCGTAGAACGCTTCTTTCTGGGTTTTGTTTTTGAGGATATTTCACTTTTCTCCATAGTCCTCAATGTGTTCCAAAATATCACTTTTTCAGTTTTACAAGAACAGTGTTCAAACACTGCCTTATGAGAAAAGAGGTATAACTCCAGAGTGGAATTCACACATCACAAAGCAGTTTCTCAGAAACTTCTCTCCAGTTTTTATCTGAATATACTTCCTTTTTCACGATGGCACTGAAGGTGCTCCTGAATGTAACTTGGCGGATTCATCCATGACGGTGTTTCTAAGCTATGTAATGTAAAGAAAATTTTATCTGTGTGAGATGAATGAACATAGAAAAGAGAAGATTCACAGAAAGCTTCTTTCCAGTTTTTATCTGACGATATTTCCTTTTTCACCATAGTCCTGAATGTGCTCCCGAATGCCCCTTCGCAGATCCATCCATGATGCAGTTTCCAAACTGTGTAATAAAAAGAAAGTTTTATCTGTGTGAGATGAATAAACATATCTATCCCAAAGCAGTTTCACTGAAAGCTTCTTTCCAATTTTTGTCTGAGGATATTTCCTTTTTCACCATAGCAGTCTATATACTCCCGTATGTCCCTTGGTAGCTTTTTCGCCAAAAGGGATTCCCCAATCCTCTATGAGAAGAAAGCTATAACTCTGTGAGTGGAATGCACACGTCACAAAGCAGCTCCTCGGAAAGCTTCTCTCCAGTTTCTATCTGAAGATATTTCCTTCTTCACCATAACCCTCAAAGCACTCCCGAATATCCCTTCACGGACTAAACATAAACAGTGTTAGAATACTGCTCAATGAAAACAAAAGCTTATCTGTGTGAGTGGAATTCATGTGCCACAGAGCAGTTTCAGAGAAAGCTTCCTTCTGCTTTTTATCGGAGGGTATTTCTTTTTCAGCATAGAGCGTTCCCAAATGTCCTTTCTCATTTCCACAGAAAGAGTGATTTCAAACTGTTCAATCCAAAGAATGATTTAACTCTATGAGATGAATACACACATCACAAAACAGTTGCTCAGAAAGCTTCTCTACAATTTTCAATGGAAGACATTTCCTTGCTCGCCACAGGCCTCCGATTGCCACTTAATATCCCTTTGCAGAATTCTCATAGAGAGGCTTTCCAAACTGGGAAATGTAGAGTAAGCTTTAACTCTGTGAATTGAATGGACATGTCAGAGATCAGTTTCTTGGAATATTTCTTTCTGGGCTTTATTTGATGACATTTCACTTTTCACCTTAGTCTTCAATGTGCTCCGAATATCATTTTTTTGGTTTTACAGGAACAGTGTTCAAACAGTGCCTTATGAGAGGAATGTTATAACTCCCTGAGTGGAATGCACACATCACCAGGCACTTTCTCAGAACGTTTCTCTCCAATTTTTATCTAACAATATTTTCTTTTTCACCATAGGCCCAAATGTGATCCTGATTATCCCTTCACAGAACCATCCATGACGGAGTTTCCAAGCTGCATAGTATAGAGAAAGCTTTATCTATGTGAGATGAATAAACATAGCAAAAATTAGATTCACAGAAATCTTCTTTTCTATTTTTATCTGAAGATATTTCCTTTTTCACCATAATCCTGAATGTGCTCCCAAATGTCCCTTCGTGGATCCATCCATGACAGAGTTTCCAAGCTGTGTAATGTAAAGAAAGCTTTATTTATTTGAGAAGAATACACATATCACACAGTTGTTTCATAGAAAGATTCTTTCCAGTTTTTGTCTGAGGCTATTTCTCTTTTGACCATAGGCATCAACATGCTCCCGAATATCACTTGGTACCTTTTTCTTCAAAAGGGTTTCCCCAATGCTGTATGAAAGGAGAGGTATAACACTGTGAGTGGAATGCACACATCAAAAAGCAGTTTCTCGGAAAGCTTTTCTCCAGTTTCGGTCTGAATATATTTCCTCTTTCACTGTAAGCCTCAAAGCGCTCCCGAACAACCCTTCACACGCTAAACATAAACAGGGTTAGGAAACAGCTCAATGAAAAAAGAGGCTTAACTGAGCAAGAAGAATTAGGACGATGCAGAGCAGTTTCACAGAATGCTTCTTTCTGCATTTTATCTGATAATATTTCTTTCTCCATATTCTAAGGAACGTTCTGAAATGTTCTTCCTCAGATTCCACAAAAACAGTGATTTCAAACTGCTCAATCCAAGGAATGGTTTAACTCTATGAGGTGAATACACACATCCCAAAGCAGTTGCTCAGAAAACTTCTCTCCAGTTTTCATTGGAAGACGTTTCCTTGCTCACCACAAGCCCTGTGCGCCACTTAATACCCCTTCACAGATTCCACAAAGACAGAATTTCCAAACTAGGCAATGTAGAGTTAGCTTTAAGTCTGTGAAATGAATGTACATATCAGAGAGCAGTTTGTTGGAACGCTTCTTTCTGGGTTTTATTTCAGGAAATTTCACTTTTCGCCATAGTATTCCATGCGCTCTGAAATATTACTTTTTCGGTTTTACAGCAACAATGTTCAAACACTGCCTTATGAGAAAAGAGGAATAACTCCCTGAGTGGAATGCACACATCACAAAGCAGTTTCTCAGAAAGCTTCTCTCCAGTTTTTATCTGAAGATATTTCGTATTTCACTGTAGGCCTGAATGTGCTTCTGAATATCCCTTCATGGATCCGTCCATGACGGAGTTTTCAAACTGTGTAATATAAGGAAAGTTTTATCTATATGAGATGAATAAACATATCTATCACAAAGCAGTTTCATAGAAATCTTCTTTCCAGTTTTTGTCTGAGGATATTTCCTTTTTCACCATAGCAGTCCCTAGGCTCCTGAATGTCCCTTGGTAGCTTTTTCTCCCAAAGCGATTCTCCAATCTTCTATGAGAAGAAAGGTATAATTTTGTGAGTGAAATGCACATGTCACAAAGCAGCTCCTCGGAAAGCTTGTCTCAGTTTCTATCTGAAGATATGTCCTTTTTCACTGTAATCCTCAAAGCACTCCCGAATATCCCTTCGCAGAATAAACAAAAAAAGTGTTAGAATACTGCTCAGTGAAAAGAAAAGCTTAACTGTGTGAGCGGAATTCATGCGACCCAGAGCAGTTTCACAGAAAGCTTCCTTCTGGTTTCTATCTGAGGTTATTTCTTTTTCAGGATATTCTAAAGACCGTTCTCAAATGTCCTTTCTCAGATTCCACAGAAACTGTGATTTCAAACTGCACAATCCAAAGAATGATTTAACTCTATGAGATGAATACAAACATCACAAAAGAGTTACCCAGAAAGATTCTCTCCAATTTTCAACGGAAGAGATTTCCTTGCTTGCCACACTCCTTGGGTTGCCACTAAATATCCCTTCGCAGAATCCTCAAAGACAAACTTTCCAAACTGGAAAATGTAATGTAAGCTTTCACTCTGTGAAATGAATGGACATGTCATAGAACAGTGTTTTGGAATGCTGCTTTCCGTGTTTTATCTGATGACATTTCACTTTTTGCTGTAGTCTTCAATGTGCTCTGAATATCACTTGTTCAGTTTTACAGGAACAGTATTCAAACAGTGCCTAATGAGAAGAAAGGTAAAACTCCTTGAGTGGAATGCACACATCACCAACCAGTTTCTCAGAAAGTTTCTCTCCAGTTTTTATCTGACGATATTTCCTTTTTCACCATAGGCCTGAATGTAATCCCAAATATCCCTTCGCAGATCCATCCATGATGGAGTTTCCAAGCTGTGTAATGTAAAGAAAGCTTTATCTATGTGAGATGAATAAACATAGCAAAAAGCAGATTCAGAGAAAGCTTCTTTCCAGTTTTTCTCTGAAGATATTTCCTTTTTCACCATAGTCCTGAATGTACTCCCGAATGTCCCCTCATGGATCCGTCCATCATAGGGTTTTTAAGTTTCGTAATATAAAGAAAACTTTACCTATGTGAGATGAATACACATATCACAGAGCAGTTTCATAGAAAGCTTTTTTTCGGTTTTTGTCTGAGACTATTTCCCTTTTCACCATAGGCATTAACATGCTCCCTAATATCACTTGGTACCTTCTTGTCAAAAAGTGTTTCCCCAATGCTGTATGAGAGGAGAGGTGTAACACTGTGAGTGGAATCCACACGTCACAAAGCAGCTGCTTGGAAAGCTTCTCTCCAGTTTCTACCTGAAGATATTTCCTTTTTCACTATAAGCCTCAAAGCACTCCCGAATATCCCTTCACAGACTAAACAAAAAGAGTATTAGAATACTGCTCAATGAAAAGAGAAGCTGAATTGTGCTACTCTAATTCATATGACACAGAGCAGTTTCACAGAAAGCTTCCTTCTGTTTCCTATCTGAGGTTATTTCTTTTTCAGGATATTCTAAAAAGCATTCCCAAATGTCCTTTCTCAGATTCCACGGAAACAGTGATTTCAAACTGCTCAATCCAAAGAATGATTTAACTCTATAAGATGAATACAAACATCACAAAAGAGTTGCTCAGAAAGCTTCTCTACAATTTTCAATGGAAGACATTTCTTTGCTCACCACAGGCCTCCGATTGCCACTTAATATCCCTTCGCAGAATCCTCAAAGACCGACTTTCAACCTGGGAAATGTAGAGTAAGCTTTAACTCTGTGAAAAGAATGGACATGACAGAAAGCAGTTTCTTGAAATGCTTCTTTCTGTTTTTTATTAAATGACATTTCACTTTTTGCCATAGTCTTCAATGTGCTCCAAATATCACTTTTTTAGTTTTACAGAAACGGTGTTCAAACTGTGCCTTATGAGAAGAAAGGTATAACTCCCTGAGTGGAATGCACACATCACCAAGCAGTTTCTCAGAAAGCTTCTCTCCAGTTTTTATCTGACCATATTTCCTTTTTCACCATAGGTCCTAATGTGATCCCTAACATCCCTTCGTGGATCCATCCATGAGGGAGTTTCCAAGCTGCATAAAGTAAAGAAAGCTTTATCTATGTGAGATGAATAAACATAGCAAAAAGCAGATTCACAGAAAGCTTCGTTCCAGTTTTTATTTGAAGATATTTCCTTTTCACCATAGTCCTGAATGTGCTCCCGAATGTCCCTTCGTGGATCCGTCCATGACAGTTTCCAAGCTGCATAATTTAAAGAAAGCTTTATCTATGTGAGATGATTACACATATCACAGAGCAATTTCATAGAGCACTTCTTTCCAGTTTTTGTCTGAGGCTATTTCCCTTTTTACCATAGGCATCAACATGCTCCCAAATATCACTTGGTACCTTTTTCTCCAAAAGGGTTTCCCTGATGCTGTATGAGAAGAGAGGTATAACCCTGTGAGTGGAATGCACACGTCACAAAGCAGTTCCTTGGAATGCTTCTCTCCAGTTTCCATCTGGACATATTTCCTTTTTCACCATAAGCCTCAAAGCGCTCCTGAATATCTCTTCGCAAGCTAAACATAAACAGGGTTAGAAAACTGCTCAATGAAAAGAGAGGCTTAATTGAGCAAGAGAAATTAAGATGACACAGAGCAGTTTCACAGAAAGCTTCCTTCTGGATTTTACCTGAGGATATTTCTTTCTCCATATTCTAAGGAGCATTCCCAAATGTCCTTCCTCAGATTCCACAAAAACAGTAATTTCTAACTGCTCAATCCAAAGATTGATTTAACTCTGTGAGATGAACACACACATCACAAAGCAGTTGTTCACAAAGTTTCTCTCTGCTTTTCTACAGAAGACGTTTCCTTGCTCACCACAAGCCTACAGGCGCCACTTAATTTCCCTTCACAGATTCCTCAAAGACAGAGTTTCCAAACTGGGCAACGTAGAGTAAGCCTTAACTCTGTGAAATGGATGCACATATTAGAGAGCAGTTTCTTGGAACGCTTCTTTCTGGGTTTTATTTGAGGATATTTCACTTTTCGCGATAGTCTTCAATGCGCTCTGAAATATCACTTTTTTGGTTTTACAGGAACAGTGATCAAACACTGTCTTGTGAGAAAAGAGGTATAACTCCCTGAGTGGAATGCGCACATCACAAAGCAGATTCTCAGAAAGCTTCTCTCCAGTTTTTATCTGAAGATATTTCCTTTTTCACATTGGCCTGAACGTACTCCCGAATGTCCCTTCGTGAATCTGTCCATGACGCCGTTTCGAAACTGAGGAATAGAAAGATAGCTTTATCTATGTGAGATGAATAAACATATCTATCACAAAGCAGTTTCACAGAAAGCTTCTTTCCAGTTTTTGTCTGATGATATTTCCTTCTTCACCAAACCCGTCCATGTATTCCTGAATGTCCCCTGGTACCTTTTTCTCCAACAATGATTGCCCAATCCTCTATGAGAATAAAAGTATAACTCTGTGAGTGGAATGCACATGTTACAAGCAGCTCCTCGGAAATCTTCTCTCTAGTTTCTAGCTGAAGATATTTCCTTTACACCATAAGCCTCAAAGCGCTCCCGAATATCCCTTAGCTGACTAAACTAAAACAATGTTAGAATACTGCTCAATGAAAACAGAAGCTTAACTGTATGAATAGAATTCACATGACACAGAACATTTTCACAGAATGTTTCCTTCTGGTTTTTATTGGAGGGTATTTCTTTTTCAGCATATTCTTGAGAGCATTCCGAAATCTCCTTTCTCAGTTTCCACAGAAACAGAGATTTCAAACTGCTCAATCCCAAGAGTTATTTAACTCTATGAGATGAATACACACATCACAAAGCAGTTGCTCAGAAAGCTTCCCTCCAGTTTTCAACGGGAGAGATTTCCTTGCTCATCACACTCTTCCGGGCGCCACTTAATATCCCTTCACAGATTCCTCAAAGACAGAGTTTCCAAGCTGAGCAATGTAGAGTAAGCTTAAACTCTGTGAAGTTAATTCACATATCAGAGAGCACTTTCTTGGAAATCTTCTTCTGGATATTATTTGAGGATACTTCACTTTTTACCACAGTCTTCAATGCCCTCCAAAATATCACTGTTTTGCTTTTACAGGAACAGGGTTCAAACACTGCCTTATGAGAAAAGAGGTGTAACTCCCTGAGTGGAATGCAGACATCACAAAGCAGTTTCTCTGAAATCTTCTCTCCAGTTTTTATCTGATTTTATTTCCTGTTTCACCATAATCCTTCATGTGCTCCCATATGTCCCTTCATGTATCTCTAAATGACAGAGTTTCCAAGCTCTATAATGCAAAGAAAGCTTTATCTACGTGAGATGAATAAACATAGCAAAAATCACATTCACAGAAAACTTCTTTCCAGTTTTTATATGACGATATTTCCTTTTTCACCATAGTCCTAAAGGTGCTCCCGAATGTCCCTTCGCGGATCCGTCCATGACAGAGTTTCCAAGCTGTGTAATGTAGAGAAAGCTTTATCCATGTGAGATGAATACACGTATCACAGAACAGTTTTACAGAAAGCTTCTTTCCGGTTTTTGTCCGACGCTATTTCCCTTTTCAACATAGGCGTCAATATGCTCCCAAATATCCCTTGTTACCTTTCTCTCCAAAACGGTTTCCCCGATGCTGTATGAGAAGAGAAGTATAACACTGTGAGCGGAATGCACACATCACAAAGCAGTTCCTTGGAAAACTTCTCTACAGTTTTCTCTGAACATATTTCCTTTTTCACTGTAAGCCTCAAAGCGCTCCAGAATACCCCTTCATATGCTATAGGTAAACAGTGTTAGAAAGTTCCTAATTGAAAATAGAATCTCAACTGAGTGAGAGGAATTCACACGACACATAGTAGTTTCACAGAAAGCTTCCTTCTGGTTTTTATCTGAGGATATTTCTTCCTTCTTATTCTAAAGAGTGTTCCCAAATGTCCTTCCTCAGATTCCACAGAAATAGTGATTTCTTACTCCTCAATACAAAGAATGGTTTAACTCTCTGATATGAATACACACATCACAAAAAGTTTCCCCTTCGCAGATTCCTCAAAGACAGAGTTTCCAAACTGGGCAATGTAGAATAAGCTTTAAATCTGTGAAATGAATGCACATATCAGAGAGCAGTTTCTTGGAACGTTTCTTTCTGGGTTTTATTTGAGGATAGTTCACTTTTTGCCATAGTCCTCAATGCGTTCCTAAATATCACTTTTTCGTTTTTACAGGAACAGAGCTCAAACACTGCCTTATGAGAAAAGAGGTGTAACTCCCTGAGTGAAATGCACACATTGCAAGGCAGTTTCTCAGAAAGCTTCTCTCCAGATTTTATCTAAGGATATTTCCTTTTACACCATAGGCCTGAATGTGCTCCCAAATGTCCCTTCATGGATAAGTCCATGACGGAGTTTCAAAGCTGCGTAATAGAAAGAAAATTTTTTCTATGTGAAATGAATAAACATATCTAACTCAAAGTAGTTTCACAGAAAGCTTCTTTCCATTTTTTGTCTGAGAATATATCCTTTTTCACCATAGCCGTCCATATACCCTCGAATGTCTATTGGTAACTCTGTCTTGAAAAGGGATTCCCCAGTCCTCTAAGCGAAGGAAGGTATAACTCTGTGAGTGGAATGCACTCGTCACAAAGCAGCTCTTTGGAAAGCTTCTCTCCAGTTTTTATCTGAAGATATTTCATTTATCACCATAAGCCTCAAAGTGCTGACAAATATCTCTTCACAGAATAAACAAAAACAGTGTTAGAATACTGCTCAATGAAAAGACAAGATGAATTGTGCGAGTGGAATTCACACGACACAGAGCAGTTTCACAGAAAGCTTCCTTCTGGTTCTTATGTAAGGGTATTTCTTTTTCAGCATATTCTAAAAATCGTTCCCAAATGTCCTTTCTCAGATGCCACAGAAACAGTTTTTTCAAACTGCTGAATCCAAGGAATGATTTAACTCTATGAGATGAATATACACATTAGCTGCATAATGTAAACAAAGCTTTATTTATGCGAGACGAATAAACGTAGCAAAAAGCAGATTCACCGAAAGCTTCTTTCCAGTTTTTATCTGAAGATATTTTCTTTTTCACCGTAGTCCTGAATGTGATCCCAAATGTCCTTTTGTGGATCCTTCCATGACAGTTTCCAAGCTGTGTAATGTAAAGAAAGCTTTATCTATGTGAGATGCATACACATATCACAGAGCAGTTTCACAGAAAGCTTCTTTCCAGTTTTTGTCTGAGGCTATTTCCGTTTTCACCTTTGGTGTCAATATGCTAACAAATATAGCTTGATACCTTTTTCTCCAAAAGGGTTTCCCGATGATGTATGAGAAGAGAGGGATAACACTCTGAGTGGAATGCATCCGCCACAAACAGTTCCTCGGAATGCTACTCTCCAGTTTCTATCTGAACATATTTTCTTTTTCACCATAAGCCTCAATTTGCTCCTGAATATCCCTTCACACGCTAAACACAAAGAGTGTTAGAAAACTGCTCAATGAAAAGAGAAGCTTAACTGAGCAAGAGGAATTTACACGACACATAGCAGTTTCACAGAAAGCTTCCTTCTGGTTTTTATCTGAGGATATTTATTTCTCTTATTCTAAAGAACATCCCCAAATGCACTTCCTCAGATTCCACAGAAACAATGATTTCAAAATGCTCAATCCAAACAATGATTTAACTCTATGAGATGAATACACACATCTCATAGATGAATACACAAAACAGTTGCTCAGAAAGCTTCTCTCCAGTTTTCATCGGAGTACATGTCGTTGCTCACCAAGAGCCTCTGGGCGTCACTAAATATCCCTCAGCAGATTCCTCAAAGACAAAGATTCTGAACTGG
>NW_012101253.1:292916-294661 GCF_000951045.1 Mandrillus leucophaeus
GAATACAGACATCACAAAGCAGTTTCTTAGAAAGCTTTTCTCCAGTTTTTATCTGAAGATATTTCCTTTTTCACCATATGCCTTAATTTGCTCCCGAATGCCCCTTCACGGATCCGTCCATGACGGGTATTCCAAACTGTATAATATAAGGAAAGTTTTATCTCTGTCAGATGAATAAACATAGCAAAAAGCAGATTTACAGACAGTCTTTCCAGTTTTTATCTAAAGATATTTCCTTTTTCATCGTACTCCTGAATGTGCTTCCAAACATCCCTTCATGGATCCTTCCATGACAGAGATTCCAAGCTGCATAATGTAAAGAAAGCTTTATCTATATGAGATGAATACACATATCACAGAGCAGTTTCACAAAAAACTTTTCTCCAGTATTTGTCTGAGGCGATTTCCCATTTCACCGTAGGCGTCAATAAGCTCCCGAATGTCCCTTGGTACCTTTTTCTCCAAAAGGATTTTCCCGATGCTCTATGAGAAGAGAGGTAAAACACTGTGAGTGGAATGCACACGTCACAAAGCAAGTCATCAGAAAGTTTCTAACTGAACATATTTCCTTTTTCACCATAAGCCTCAAAGCGCTCCCGAATATCCCTTCACACGCTAAACATAAACAGTGTTAGAAAACTGCTCAATGAAAAGAGAAGCTTAACAGAGTGAGAAGAATTCACACGACACATAGCAGTTTAACAGAAAGCTTCCTTCTGGTTTTTGTCTGAGGATGTTTCTTTCTCCTTATTCTATAGAGCGTTCCCAAATGTCCTTCCTCAGATTTAACAGAAACAGTGATTTCAAACCGCTCAATCCAAAGAATGGTTTACCTCTATAAGATGAATACACACATCACAAAGCAGTTTCACAGAAAGTTTCTCTCCAGGTCTTATCTGAGGATATTTTCTTTTTCAACATAGGCCTAAATGTGCTCACGAATGTCCGTTCGCAGATCTGTTCATGACGGAGTTTCGAAACTGTGTAATATAAGGAATGTTTTATCTATGTGGGATGAATAAACATAGAAAAATCAGATTCACAGAAAGCTTCTTTCCAGTTTTTTTCTGAAGATATTTGCTTTTTCACCATAGCCCTGAATGAGCTCCCGAACCACCCTTTGAGGATCCGTCCATGACAGAGTTTCCAAGCTGCATCATGTGAAGAAAGTTTTATCTATGTGAGATGAATACACATATCACAGAACAGTTTCACCGAAAGGGTTTCCCCAAAGCTGTATGAGAAGAGAGGTACAACCCTATGAGTGGAATGCACACATAAACCTGTTCCTCGGAAAGCTTCTCTCCAGTTTCTATCTGAACATACTTCCGTTTTCACCGTAAGCTTCAAAGCGCTCCTGAATATCCCTTCGCAAGCTAAACATAAACAGTGTTAAAAAACTGCTCAATGAAAAGAGAAGCTTAACTA
Source organism: Mandrillus leucophaeus (assembly GCF_000951045.1). Classification (NCBI taxonomy): domain Eukaryota; kingdom Metazoa; phylum Chordata; class Mammalia; order Primates; family Cercopithecidae; genus Mandrillus; species Mandrillus leucophaeus. Next base: position 294,345 of record NW_012101253.1, read on the forward strand.
CATGAGAGGAATACACAAGACACATAGCAGTTTCACAGAAAGGTTCCTTCTGGTTTTTATCTGAGGATATTTCTTTCTCCATATTCTATAGAGCATTCCAAAATGTCCTTCCTCAGATTCCACAGAAATAGTGATTTCAAACTGCTCAATCCAAAGAATGTTTTAACTCTATGAGATAAATACACACATCACAAAGTAGTTGCTGAGAAAGCTTCTGTCCAGTTTTCATCGGAAGAGATTTCCTTCCTCACCACAGTCCTCTGGGTACCACTTAATACCCATTCACAGATTCCTCAAAGACAGAGTTTTCAAACTGG
>NW_012101253.1:303521-324297 GCF_000951045.1 Mandrillus leucophaeus
TGGAATGCTTCTTTCTGGGTTTTATCTGAGGATATTTCACTTTTCGCCATAGTCTTCAATGCGCCAAGAAATGTCACATTTTCAGTATTACAGGAACACTGTTCAAGCACTGCCTTATGAGAAAAGAGGTAGGACTCACAGAGTGGAATGCACACATCACAAAGCAGTTTCTCAGAAAGCTTCTCTCCGGTTTTTATCTGAAGATATTTCCTTTTACACTATAGTCCTGAATATGCTCCCGAATGTCCCTTTGCGGATCCGTCCATGACAAAGTTTCCAAGCTGAGTAATGTATAGAAAATTTTATCTATGTGAGATGAATACACATATCACAGAGCAGTTTCACAGAAAGCTTGTTTCCAGTTTTTGTCTGAGGCTATTTCCCTTTTCACCGTAGGCGTCAATATGCTCCTGGATATTCCTTGGTACCTTTTTCTCCAAAGGTGTTTTTCCGAAGCTCTGAGATGAGAGATATAACACTGTGAGTGGAATGCACACGTCACAAAGCAGTTCCTCGGAAAGCTTCTCTCCAGTTTCTATCTGAATCTATTTCCTTTTGTACCGTAAGCTGCAAAGCGCTCCCGAATATCCCTTCATATGCTAAACATAAACAGAGTTAACTGAGTGAGAAGCTTAAATGAGTGAGAGGAATTCACACGACACATAGCACTTTCGCAGAAAGCTTCTTTCTGGTTTTTATCTGAGGATGTTTCTTTCTCCATATTCTATAGAGCATTCCAAAATGTCCTTCCTCAGATTCCACAGAAATAGTGATTTCAAACTGCTCAATCCAAAGAATGTTTTAACTCTATGAGATAAATACACACATCACAAAGTAGTTGCTGAGAAAGCTTCTGTCCAGTTTTCATCGGAAGAGATTTCCTTCCTCACCACAGTCCTCTGGGTACCACTTAATACCCATTCACAGATTCCTCAAAGACAGAGTTTTCAAACTGGACAATGTAGAGTAAGCTTTAACTCTCTGAAATGAAGTCACATATCAGAGAGCAGTTCTTGGAACGCTTCTTTCTGGGTTTTATTTGAGGATATTTCACTTTTTGCCATAGTATTCCATGCGCTCCAAAATATTACTTTTTCGGTTTTACAGGAACAGTGTTCAAACACTGCCTTATGAGAAAAGAGGTATAACTCCCTGAGTGGAAGGCACACATCACAAAGCAGTTTCTCAGAAAGCTTCTCTCCAGTTTTTATCTGAAGATATTTGCTTTTTCAACATAGGCCTGAATGTACTCCCGAATGTCCCTTCGCAGAGAAGTCCATGACAGAGTTTCCAAACTGCGTAATATAGAGAATGTTTTATCTATGTGTGATGAATAAACATATCTATCACAAAGCAGTTTCACAGAAGGCTTCTTTCCAGTATTTGTCTGAGGATATATCCTTTTTCACCAGAGCCATGCATATACTCCTGAATGTCCCTTGGTAGCTTTTTCTCCAAAAGGGATTTCCCAGTCCTCTAAGAGAAGTAAGATATAACTCTGTGAGTGGAATGCACACGTCACAAAGCAGTTCCTCGGAAAACTTCTCTCCAGTTTCTATCTGAACATATTTCCTTTTTCACCGTAAGCCTCAAAGCACTCCCTAATATGCCTTCACACGCTAAACATAAACAGTGTTAGAAAACTGCTCAATGAAAAGAAAAGCTTAACTGGGTAAGGGGAATTCACACGCCACATACCAGTTTCACAGAAAGCTACCTTCTGGTTTTTATCTGAGGATAGTTCTTTCTCCATATTATAAGAGCGTTCAAATGTCTTTAATCAGATTCCACAGAAGCAGTGGTTTCAAACTGCTCCATCCAAAGAATTGTTTTACACTATGAGATGGATACACATATCAAAAAGCAGTTGCTCAGAAAGCTTCTCTCCAGTTTTCATGGGAAGACATTCCGTTACTCACCACAGGCTTCCGGGCGCCACTAAATATCCCCTCACAGATTCATGAAAGGCAGAGTTTCCAAACTGGGCAACGTAGAGAAAACTTTAACTCTGTGAAATGAATGAACATGTCAGAGAGCAGTTATTTGGAATGCTTCTTTCTGGATTTCATTTGAGGATATTTCACTTTTCGCCATAGTCTTCAAGGGGCTTCAATATCACATTGTCTGTTTTACAGAAACAGTGTTCATACACTGCCTAAGGAGAAAAGAGGTGTAATACCCATAATGGAATGTACACATCACAATGCAGTTTCTCAGAAAACTTCTCTCCATTATTACCTCAAGATGTTTCCTTTTTCACCACAGACCTGAATGTGCTCCCAAATGTCCCTTCGCAGAGCCATCCATGGCGGAGTTTCCAAACTGTGTAATATAAAGAAAGTTTTATCTATGTGAGATAAATAAACATATCTATCAAAAAGCTGTTTCACAGAAACTTTCTTTCCCGTTTTTGTCTGAGGATATTTCCTTTTTCACCATAGCCATCCATGTACTCCCAAATGTCTCTTGGTGGCTTTTTCTCTAAAAGAGATTCCCCGACCCTCTAGGAGAAAAAAGGTATAACTCAAAGAGTGAAATGTCCGCTTCATAAAGTAGCTCCTCGGAAAGCTACTCTCCAGTTTCTATCTGAAGATATTTCGGTTTTCACCATAAGCCTCAAAGTGCTCCCGAATATCCCTACACAGACTAAACAAAAACAGAGTTAGAATACTGCTCAATGAGAAGAGAAGCTTAACTGTGCCAGCGGAATTCACACTACACAGAGCAGTTTCACAGAAGAGTTCCTTCTGATTTTTATCTGAGGATATTTCTTGTTCACCATTTTCTAAAGAGCGTTCTCAAATATCCTTTCTCAGGTTCCACAGAAACAGTGATTTCAGACTGCTCAATCCAAAGAATGATTTAACTCTATGAGATGAATGCACACATCACAAAGCAGTTTCTCAGAAAGTTTCTCTCCAGTTTTTATCTGAAGTTATTTCCTTTTTCACCATAGTCCTGAATGTGATCCTGAATATCCCATCGTGGATCCGTCCATGACGGAGATGCCAAGCTGAGTAATGTAAAGAAATCTTTATCTATGTGAGATGAATAAACACAGCAAAAAGCAGATCAACAAAAAGTTTCTTTCCAGTTTTTATCTTAAGTTATTTTCTTTTTCACCACATCCCTCAATGTGCTCCCGAATGTCCCTTTGTAGATCCGTCCTTGACAGAGCTTCCAAGCTGTGTAACGTAAAGAAAGCTTTATCTATGCGACATGAATACAGATATTACAGAGAATTTTCACAGAAAGTTTCCTTCTGGATTTTACCTGAGGATATTTCTTTCTCCATATGTAAGGAGCGTTCCCAAATGTTCTTCCTCAGATTCCACAAAAGCCTCAGGTAGCCACTAAATATCCCTTTACAGATTCCTCAGATACAGAGTTTCCAAACTGGGCAATGTAGAGTAAGCTTTAGTCTGTGAAGTCAATCCACACATCAGAGAGTAGATTCTTGGAACGCTTCTTTCTGGGTTTTATTTCAGGATATTTCACTTTTTGAAACAGTCTTCAATGTGCTCCGAAATGTCACTTTTTCGGTTTTACAGGAACAGTGTTCAAACACTGCCTTATGAGAAAAGAGGTATAACTCCCTGAGTGGAATGCACACATCACAATGCAGTTTCTCTGAAAGCTTCTCTCCAGTTTTTATCTGAAGATATTTCCTATTTCACCATAGGCCTGAATGTGCTCCCGAATGTCCCCTGGCAGATCCGTCCATGACGGAGTTTACAAACTGCATAATATAAGGAAAGTTATATCTCTGTGAGATGAATAAGCATACCTATCACAATGTCCCTTCACGAATCCGTCCATGATAGCGTTTCAAAACTGTGTAATAGGAAGAAAGTTTTATCTATGTGAGATGAATAAATATATCTATCACAAAGCAGTTTCACAGAAAGCTTCTTTCCAGTATTTGTCTGAGAATATTTCCTTTTTCACCATTGCCATCCATATACTCCCGAATGTCCCCTGGTAGCTTTTTCTCCAAAAGGGATTCCCCAATCCTCTATGAGAAGAAAAGTATAACTCTGTGAGTGGAATGTAGACGTCACAAAGCAGCTCCTCGGAAAGCTTCTCTCCTGTTTCTATATGAAGATATTTCCATTTTCACCGTAAGCCTCAAAGCACTCCCGAGTATTCCTTAGCTGACTAGTCTAAAACAGCGTTGGAATACTGCTCAATGAAGACAGAAGCTTAACTGTGCAAGTGGAATTAACATGACACAGAGCAGTTTCACAGAAAGCTTCATTCTGGTTTTTATCGGAGGGTATTTCTTTTTCAGCATATTCTTAAGAGCATTCCCAAATATCCTTTCTCAGGTTCCACAGAAACAGTGATTTCAAACTGCTCAATCCAAAGAATGATTTAACTCTATGAGATGAATACACACATCACAAAGCAGTTGCTCAGAAAGCTTCTCTCCAGTTTTCATCGGAAGACATTTCCTTGCTCACCACAGGCCTCCAGTCACCACTTAATATCTATTCTCAGAATCCCCAAAGACAGACTTTCCAAACTGGGAAATGTAGAGTAAATTTTAACTCTCTGAAATGAATGCACACGTCAGATAACAGTTTCTTGGAATGCTTCTTTCCCGGTTTTATTTGATGACATTTCACTTTTCACCATAGTCTTCAAGGTTCTCTGAATATCACTTTTGCAGTTTTACAGGAACAGTGTTGAAACTGTGCCTTATGTGAAAAAAGGTATAACTCCCTGAGTGGAATGAATACATCACCAAGCAGTTTCTCAGAAAGCTTCTCTCCAGTGTTTATCAGACGATATTTCCTTTTTCACCGTACGCATGAATGTGATCTGGAATATCTCTTCCCAGATCCATCCAGGATGGAGTTTCCAAGCTGTGTAATGTAAAGACAGCTTTATCTATGTGAGGTGAATACACATATCATAGAGCTGTTTCATAGAAAGCTTCTTTTCAGTTTTTGTCTGAAGCTATTTCCCTTTTCACCGTAGGCATCAACATGCTCCTGAATACCATTTGGTACCTTTTCCTTCAAAGAGGTTTCCCAGATGCCGTATGAGAGGAGAAGTATAACACTGTGAGTGGAATACACACATCACAAAGCAGTACGTAGGAAAGCTTCTCTCCAGTTTCGGTCTGAACATGTTTCCTTTTTCACCGTAAGGCTCAAAGCACTCCTGAATATCCCTTCACACGCTAAAAATAAACAGGGTTAGAAAACTGCTCAATGGAAAGAGAGCCTTAAGTGAGCTAGAGGAATTAAGATGACAGAGCAGTCTCACAGAAAGCTTCCTTCTGGATTGTACCTGAGGATATTTCTTTCTCCATATTCTAAGGAGCCTTCCCAAATGTCCTTCCTCAGATTCCACAAAAACAGTGATTTCAAACTGTTCAATCCAAAGAATAGTTTAAATCTATGAGACGAATACACACATCATAAAGCAGTTGCTCACAAAGCTTGCCTCCAGTTTTCATCGGAAGATATTTCCTTGCTCACCACAAGCCGCCGGGCGCCACCTAATATCCCCTCATATATTCCTCAAAGACAGACTTTCAAAACTGGGCAAGGTAGAGTAAGATTTAACTCTGTGAAATGAATGCACATATCAGAGAGTAGTTTCTTGGAAGGCTTCTTCCTGGGTTTTATCTGAGTATATTTCACTTTTCACCATAGTCTTCAATGCGATCTGGAATATCACTTTTTCAGTTTTACAGGAAGGGTGTTCAAACACTGCCTTATGAGAAAAGAGGTATAACTCCCTGAGTGGAATGCACACGTCACAAAGCAGTTTTTCAGAAAGCTTCTCTCTAGTTTTTATCTGAAGATATTTCCTATTTCATCATAGACCTGAATGTTTTACCAAATGTCCCTTCGTGAAATCATCCATGACAGAGTTTCAAAACTGCAAAATATAAGGAAAGTTTTACCTATGTGAGATGAATAAACATATCTATCACAAAGAAGTTTCACAGAAATCTTACTTCCAGTTTTTGTCTGAGGATATATCCTTTTTCACCATAGCTGTCCATATATTCCCGAAGGACCCTTGGTAGCTTTTTCTCCAAAAGGGATTCCCCAATCCTCTATGAGAAGAAAGGTATAATTCTGTGAGTGGAATGCCCACCTCACAAAGTAGCTCCTTGGAAAACTTCTCTCTAGTTTCTATCTGAAGATATTTCCTTTTTCACCATAAACCTCAAAGCGCTCCCAAATATCCTTTCACAGACTAAACAAAAATAGTGTTAGAATACTGCTAAATGAAAACAGAAGCTTAACTGTTTGAGCAGAAATCATGAGACACAGAGCAGTTTCACAAGAAGCTTCCTTCTGGTTTCTATCTGAGGTTATTTCTTGTTCAGGATATTCTAAAAACTGTTCCCAAATGTCCTTTCTCAGATTCCACAGAAACAGTGATTTCAAACTGCTCAATCCAAAGTATGATTTAACTCTGTGACATGAATGCAAACATCACAAAATAGTTGCTCAGAAAGCTTCTCTCAATTTTCAACGGAAGACATTTCCTTGCTCACCACAGGCCTCCCGTTGTCACTTAATATCCCTTCACAGAATCCTCAAAGACAGATTTCCAAAATGGGAAATGTAGAGTACGCTTTAACTCTGTGAAATTAATGGACATGTCAGAGAGCAATTTCTTGGAATGCATCTTTCCGGATTTTATTTGACGACATTTCACTTTTCGCCATATTCCTCAATGTGCTCTGAATATCACTTTTTTAGGTTTAGAGGAAAAGTGTTCAAACCTTGCCTTATGAGGAAAAAGGTATAACTCCCTGAGTGGAATGCACACATCACCAAGCAGTTTCTCAGAAAGCTTCTCTCCAGTTTTTAACTGACGATATTTCCTTTTTCACCATAGGCCCAAATGTGATCCCAAATATGCCTTCACGAATCCATCCATGACTGAGTTTCCAAGCTGCATAATGTAAAGAAAGCTTTATCTATGTGAAATGAATAACATACCAAAAAAGAAGAATCATAGAAAGCTTCTGTCCTTTCTATCTGAAGATATTTTCTTTTTCACCATAGTCCTGAACGTGATCCCAAATGTCCCTTCATGGATCTGTCCACGACAGAGTTTCCAAACTGCATAATGTAAAGACAGCTTTATATATCTGATATGAATACACATATCACAGAGCAGTTTCATAGAAAGCTTCTTTCCAGTTTTTGTCTGAGGCTATTTCCCTTTTCACCGTGGGCATCAACATGCTCCCGAATATCACTTGGCAACTTTTTCTCCAAAAGGGTTTCCCCGATGCTGTTTGAGAAGAGAGGTATAACACTGTGAGTGGAATGCACACATCACAAAGCAGTTCCTCAGAAAACTTTTCTCAAGTTCCGGTCTGAACATATTTCCTTTTACACCATAAGCCTCAAAGCACTCCCAAATATCCCTTCACATGCTAAACATAAACAGGGTTAGAAAACTGCTCAATGAAAGGAGAGGCTTAACTGAGCGAGAGAAATTAAGACAACACAGAGTAGTTTCACAGAAAGCTTCCTTCTGGATTTTACCTGAGGATATTTCTTTCTCCACATTCTAAGAAGTGTTCCCAAATATCCTTCCTCAGATTCCACAAAAACAGTGATTTCAAACTGCTGAATCCAAAGAATGGTTTAACTCTATGAGATGAATACACATATCACAAAGCAGTTACTCAGACATCTTCTCTCCATGTTTCATCTTAAGATGTTTCCTTCCTCACCACAAGCATCCGGGCACCACTTCTTATCCCTTCTCAGATTATTCAAAGACAGACTTTCCAAACTGGGAAATGTAGAGTAAACTTTAACTCTCTGAAATGAATGCACATGTCAGAGAGCAGTTTCTTGGAATGCTTCTTTTTGGGTTTTATTTGAGGATATTTCACTTTTCGCCATACTCTTCAGTGCACTCCAAAATACCACTTTTTTGTTTTACAGGAACAGGGTTGAAACACTGCCTTATAAAAAAAGAGGTATAGCTCTCTGAGTGGAAGGCACACGTAACCAAGCAGTTTCTCAGAAAGCTTCTCTCCAGTTTTTATCTGAAGATATTTCCATTTTCACCAGAGTCCTAAATGTGCTCTGAAATGTCCCTTTGGGGATCTGTCCATGAAAAAGTTACCAAGCTGCGTAATGTAAAAAAAGCTTCATCTATGTGAGAAGAATAAACACAGGAAAAAGCAGATTCACAGAATGCTTCTTTCCAGTTTTCATCTGAAAACATTTTCTTTTTCACCATAGTCCTGAATGTGCTCCCAAATGTACCTTAGCAGATCCTTCCATGACAGAATTTCCAAGCTGCGTACTGTAAAGGAAGCTTTATCTATGTGAGATGAATACATATATCACAGAGTAGTTTCACAGAATGCTTCTTTCCTGTTTTTATTTAAGGCTATTTCCCTTTTCACAATAGGCATCAATATGCTCCCGGATATCCCTTGGTAAATTTTTCTCCAAAGGGGTTTCCCAGATGCTGTATGAGAACAGAGGTATAACAGTGTAAGTGGAATGCACACATCATAAAGCAGTTCCTCGGTAAGCTTCTCTACAGTTTCTATCTAACATATTTCAATTTTCACCATAAGCCTCAAAATGCTCCTGAAAATCCCTTCACACTCTAAACATAAGCAGTGTTAGAATACGGATCAATGCAAATAGAAGCTTAACTGCACAAGTGGAATTCACACCACACAGAGCAGTTTCACAGAAAGCTTCCTTCTGGTTTTTATCTGAAGATATTTCCCTGTTCACCATAGTCCTGAATGTGCTCCCAAATGCCCTTCACGGATGCGTCCATGACAGAGTTTCCATGCTGCATAATGTAAAGAAAGATTTATCTACCTGAGATGAATAAATGTAGCAAAAAGCAGATTCACAGAAAGCTTCTTTCCAGTTTTTATCTGAAAATATTTCCTTTTTCACCATAGTCGTGAATGTGCTCCCAAATGTCTCTTCGCAGATCCGTCCATGACAGATTTTCCAAGCTGCGTAATGTAAAGAAAACTTTAACTATGTGACAAGAATACAAATATCACCAAGCAGTTTCACAGAAAACTTCTTTCCAGTATTTTTGAGGCTATTTTCCTTTCCACCATGGGCGTCAATATTCTCCCCAATATCCCTTCGTACCTATTTTTCCAAAAGGGTTTCCTGAGGCTATATGAGAAGAGAGGTATAATGCTGTGAGTGGAATGCACACGTCACAAACGATTTCCTCGGAAAGCTTCTCTACAGTTTCCGTCTGAACACGTTTCCTTCTTCACAGTAAGCCTCAAAGCGCTCCCGATTGTCCCTTCACATGCTAAACATAAACAGTTTTAGAAAACTGTTCAATGGAAAGAGAGGCTTACCTGAGCGAGAAGAATTAAGATGACACAGCAGTTTCACAGAAACCTTCCTTCTGGATTTTACCTGAGGATATTTCCTCCTCCATATTCTAAGGATCGTTCCCAAATGTCCATCCTCAGACTCCACAAAAACAATGATTTCAAAGTGCTCGATCCAAAGAATGGTTTAACTCTATGCAATGAATACACACATCACAAAGCATTTGCTCAGAAAGCTTCTCTCCAGTTTTCATTGGAAGACGTTTCCTTGCTCGCCACAAGCCTACGGGCGCCACTTAATATCCCTTCACAGATTCCTCAAAGAGAGAGTTTCAAAACTGGGCAACGTAGGATAAGCTTTAACTCTTTGAAGTGAATGCACATACTAGAGAGAAGTTTCTTGGAACACTTCTTTCTGGGTTTTATTTCAGGATATTCCACTTTTCGCCATAGTCTTCCATGCGCTCCAAAATATTACTTTTTGAGTTTTACAGGAACGGTGTTCAAACACTACCTTATGAGAAAAGAGGTATAACTCCCTGAGTGGAATGCACACATCGCAAAGCAGTTTCTCATTTAGCTTCCATCCAGTTTTTATCTTAAGATATCTCCTTTTTCACCATAGGCCTGAATGTGCTCCCGAATGTCCCTTGGCAGATCCATCCATGATGGAGTTTCCAAACTGTGTAATATAAGGAAAGTTATATCTCTGTGTGATGAATAAACGTACCTATCACAAAGCAGTTTCACAGAAAACTTCTTTCCAGTTTCTGTCTGAGGATAATTCCTTTTTCACTGTAGCCATCCATATACTCCAGAATGTCCCCTGGTAGCTTTTTCTAAAAAAGGAATTCCTCAATCCTCTATCAGAAGAAAAGTATAACTCTGTGAGTGGAATGCACATGTCACAAAGCAGCCTCTCGGAAATCTTCTCTCCAGTTTTTATCTGAAGATATTTCCTTTTTCACCATAGTTCTGAATGTGATGCCGAATGTCTCTTAGCGGATCTGTCCACGACAGAGTTTCCAAACTGTATTACATAAAGAAAGTGTTATCTATGTGAGATGAATAAATATATCTATCACAAAACAGTTTCACAGAAAGCTTCTTTCCAGTTTTTGTCTGAGGGTAATTCCTTTTTCCCCATAGGCGTCCATATACTCCCAAAAGTCCCTTGGTGGCTTTTTCTCCAGAAGGGATTCCCCAATCTTCTATGAGAAGAAAGGTATAACTCTGTTAGTGGAATGCGCACGTCACAAAGCAACTCCTCGGAAAGCTTTGCTCCAGTTTCTATCTGAAGATATTTCCGTTTTCACCATGAATCTCAAAGTGCTCCCGAATATCCCTTCACAGACTAACAAAAAACAGCGGTACGATACTGCTCAATGGAAAGAGAAGCTTAACTGTGTGAGTGGAATTCACACGATTCAGAGCAGTTTCAGAGAAAGCTTACTTCTGGTTTTTATTTGAAGGTATTTCTTTTTCAACATATTATAAAGAGCATTCCAAAATGTTCTTTCTCAGGTTCCACAGAAACAGTGATTTCAAACTTCTCAATCCAAAGAATGATTTAACTCTATGAGGTGAAAACACACATCACAGGCAGTTGCTCAGAAAGCTTCTCTACAGTTTTCAACGGAAGAAATTTCCTTGCTCAACACAGACCTCCGGGCGCCACTTAATATCCCCTCGCAGATCCCTCAAAGACAGATTTTCCAAAGTGGGCAACGTAGAGTAAGCTTTAACACTGTGAAATGAATGCACATATCAGAGAGCAGTTTCTTGGAACACTTCTTTCTGGATTTTATTTGACAATATTTCACTTTTTGCCATACTCTTCGATGCTCTCTGAAATATCACTTTTTCAGTTTTACAGGAACAGTGTTCAAACACTGCCTTAGAAGAAAAGTGGTATAACTCCCTGAGTGGAATGCACCCATCACAAATCAGTTTCTCAGAAAACTTCTCTCCAGTTTTTATCTGAAGATAATTCATTTTTCTTCATAGGCCTGAATGTGATCCCGAATATCCCTTTGCGGTTCCATCCATGACGGAATTTGAAAGCTGCATAATGTAAAGAAAGCTTTATCTGTGTGAGATGAATACACATAGCAAAAAGCAGATTCACAGAACGCTTCTATCCAGTTTTTATTTGAATATATTTCCTTTTTCACCATAGTACTGAATTTGCTCCCAAATGTCCCTTCGTGGATCTGTCCATGACAGAGTTTTCAAGCTGTGTAATGTAAAGAAAGCTTTATCTATGTGACATGAATACACATATCACAGAGCAGTTTCACAGAAAGCTTCTTTTCAGATTCTGCATGAGGCTATTTCCCTTTTCACCATAGGGATTAATGTGCCCCCAAATATCTCTTGGTACCTTTTTCTCCAAAAGGATTTCCCTGATGCTGTATGAGAAGAGAGGTATAACACTGTGAGTGCAATGTCCACGTCACAAAGCAATTCCTCAGAAAGCTTCTCTACAGTTTCTATCTGAACATGTTTGCTTTTTCACCGTACGCCTCAAAGCGCTCCCGAATATCCCTTCATACGATAAATATAAACAGTGTTAGGAAATTGCTCAATGAAAAGAGAAACTTAACTGAGCGAGAGGAATCCACACGACCCATAGTAGTTTCACTGAAAGCTTCCTTCGTTTTTTTTATCTGAGGGTATTCCTTTCTCCATATTCTAAAGAGCGATCCCAAATGTCCTTCCTCAGATTCCACAGAAACAGTGATTTCAAACTACTCAATCCAAAGAATCATTTAACTCTATGAGATAAATACATGCATCACAAAGCAGTTGCTCAGAATGATTCTCTCCAGTTTTCCATGGAAGACGTTTCCTTGTTCACCACAGGCCTCCAGGCGCCACTTAATATCCCTTCGCAGATTTCTCAAAGACAGAATTTCCAAACTGGGCAATGTAGAGTAAGCTTTACCTCTGTGAAATGAATGCACATATCCGAGAAGTTTCTTGCAACACTTCTTTCTGGGTTTTATTTGAGGATATATCACTTTTCGCCATAGTCTTCAATGCACTCCGAAATACCAATTTTTCATTTTACAGGAACAGTGTTCAAACACTGCCTTATGAGAAAGGAGGTATAACTCCCTGAGTGGAATGCACACATCACAAAGCAGTTTCTCAGAAAGCTTCTCTCCAGTTTCTACCTGAACATATTTCCTTTTTCTTGGTAAGCCTCAAAGCGCTCACTAATATCCCTTCGCACGCTAAACATAAACAGTGTTAGAAAACTGCTCAATGAAAAGAGAAGCTTAACTGAGTGAGAGGAATTCACATGATACATAACAGTATCACAGAAAACTTCCTTCTGGTTTTTATCTGAAGAAATTTCCCTTTTCACCATAGTCCTGAATGTGCTCCCGAATGTCCTTCGCGGTTCCGACAACGAGAGTTTCCGAGCTGCGTAATGTAAAGAAAGCATTATCTACGTGAAATGAATAAACATAGCCAAAAGCAGATTTACAGAAAGCTGTTTTCCAGTTTTTATCCGAAGTTATTTCCTTTTCACCATAGTTCTGAATGTGCTCCCGAGTGTCCCTTCGTGGATCTGTCCATGACAGAGTTTCCAAGCTGCATAAAGTAAAGAAAGCTATATGTATGTGAGTGAATACACATAGCACAGAGCAGTTTCACAGAAAGCTTCTATGCAGTTTCTGTCTGAGGCTATTTTCCTTTTCACCATAGGCATTACTATGTCCCTGAATATCTCTTGGAACCTTTTTCTCCAAAAGGGTTTCCCAGATGCTGTATGAGAAGAGAGGTATAACACTGTGAGTGCAATGCACACGTCACAGAGCAGTTCCTTGGAAAGTTTTTGTCCAGTTTCTATCTGAACATATTTTCTTTTTCTCCGTAAGCCTCAAAGCGCTCCCAAATATCCCTTCACACGCTAAAAATAAACACCGTTAGAAAATTGCTCAAGGAAAACCGAAGTTTAACTGAGCAAGAGGAATTCACAACACATAAAAGTTTCACAGAAAGCTTCCTACTTTTGTTTATCTGATTATATTTCTTTATCCATATTCTAAAGAGCATTCCCAAATGTCCTTCCTCAGATTCCACAGAAATAGTGATAGCAAACTGCTCAATTCAAAGAATGATTTAACTCTGTGAGAGGAATACACACATCACAAACCAGTTGCTCAGAAAGCTTACCTCCAGTTTTCAACAAAAGACGTTTCCTTGCTCACCAAATGCCTCTGGGTGCCACTTACTATCCCTTCGCAGATTTCTCAAAGATAGAGTTTCCAAACTGGGCAATGTAGAGTAAGCTGTATCTCTGTAAAATGAATGCACATATCAGAGCAGTTTCTTGGAATGCTTCTTTCTGGGTTTTATTGGAGGATATTTCACTTTTTGCCATAGTCTTCAATGCGCTCCAAAATATCACTTTTTTGGTTTTACAGGAACAGTGTTCAAACACTGCCTTATGAGAAAAGATGAATAACTCCCTGAGTGGAATGCACACATCACAAAGCAGTTTCTCAGAAAGCTTCTCACCAGTTTTTATCTGAAGATATCTCCTTTTCCACCGTAGGCCTGATGTGCTCCCACGTGTCGCTTCGCAGATCCGTCCATGACGGAGTTTCTAAACTGCGTAATAGAAAGAAAATTTTATCTATGTGGGATGAATAAACATATCTATTGCAAAGCAGTTTCACAGAAAGCTTCTTTCCAGTTTTTGTCTGAGGATATTTCCTTTTACACCATAGCCGTCCTTATACTTCCAAATGTCCTTTGGTACCTTTTTCTCCAAAAGGGATTCCCCATTCCTCTATGAGAAGAAAAGTATAACTCTGTGAGTGGAATGCACAAGTCACAAGACAGCTCCTCGGAAAGCTTCCCTCTTGTTTCTATCTGAAGATATTCCCTTTTTCACCACAAGCCTCAAAACACTCCCAAATATCCCTTCGCAGACTAAACAAAAACTCAGGGAGTTGATTCAACTCCCTGATTGGAATACACACATCACAAAGCAGTTTCTCAGAAAGCTTCTCTCCAGTTTTTATCTGAAGATATTTCCTATTTCACCATAGGCCTGAATGTGCTACCAAAACTCCCTTCGCGAATCCGTCCATGATGACGTTTCAAAACTGCGTAATAGAAAGTTTTATCTATGTGAGATAAATAAACATGTCTATCACAAAACACTTACACAGAAAGCTTCTTTCCAATTTTTGTCTAAGGATATTTCCTTTTTCACCATAGCCGTCCATATACTCCCAAATGTCCCCTGGAAACTTTTTCTCCAAAAGGGATTCCCTAATCCTCTATGAGAAAAGAATAACTCTTTGAGTGGAATTCACACGTCACAAAACAGCTCCTCAGAAATCTTCTTTCCAGTTTCTTTCTGAAGATATTTCCGTTTTCACCATAATCCTCAAAGTGCTCCCTAGTATCCCTTAGCTGACTAAACTAAAACAGTGTTAGAACACTGCTCAATGAAAACAGAAGCGTTACTGTGGGAGTGGAATGCACATGACAGAGAGCAGTTTCACAGATAGCTTCCTTCTGGTTTTTATTGGAGGGTTTTTTTTTTTCAGCGTATCCTTAAGTGCATTCCCAAAATGTCCTTTCTCAGATTCCACAGAAAGAGTGATTTCAAACTGCTCAATCCAAAGAACGATTTAACTCTATGAGATGAATACACAGATCACAAAGCAGATGCTCAGAAACTTTCTCTCCAGTTTCAATGGTAGACATTTCCTTGCTCGGCATGGGCCTCCGGTCTCCACTTAATATCCCTTCGCAGAATCCTCAAAGACAGACTTTCCAAACTGGAAAATGTAGATTAAACTTTAACTCTCTGAAATGAATGCACATGTCAGAGAGCAGTTTCTTGGAACGCCTCTTTGTGAGTTTTATTTGTGGATATTTCACTTTTCACCATAGTCCTCAATGCGCTCCAAAATATAATTTTTTTGGTTTTACAGGAACAGTGTTCAAAACTGCCTTATGAGAAAAAAGGTATAACTCCCTGAGTAGAATTCACACATCACAAAACAGTTTCTCAGAATGCTTCTATCCAGTTTTTATCTGAAAATATCTCCTTTTTCAACATAGGCCTGAATGTGCTCCCGAATGTCCCTTCGCGGATACATCCACGATGGAGTTTCCAAACTGTGCAATATAAGGAAAGTTTTACCAATGTGTGTTGAATAAACATAGCAAAAAGCAGACTCACAGAAAGCTTCTTTCTAGTTTTTATCCGAAGGTATTTCCTTTTTCACCAGAGTCCTGAATGTGCTCCCGAACTTCCATTTGTGGATCCGTACATGACAGAGTTTCCAACTTGTGTAATGCAATGAAAGTTTTCTCTATGTGAGACGAATACACGTATCACAGAGCAGTTTCATAGAAAGCTTCTTTCCAGTTTTTGTATGAGTCTATTTTCCTTTTCACCATAGGCATCAACATGCTCCCAAATACCGCTCTATACTTTTTTCTCCAAAGTGGTTTCCCTGATGCTGTATGAGAAAAGAGGTATAACACAGTTAGTGCAATTCACACATCACAAAGTAGTTCCTCAGAAAGCACCTCTTCAGTTTTGGTCTGAACATATTTCCTTTTTCACCGTAAGCCTCAAAGCGCTCCAGAATATCCATTCACACGCTAAACATAAACAGGGTTAGAAAACTGCTCAATGGAAAGAGAGGCTAAAGTGAGTGACAGGAATTAAGATGACACAGAGCAGTTTCACAGACAGCTTCCTTCTGGATTTTACCAGAGGATATTTCTTTCTCCATATTCTAGGGAGTGTTCCCAAATGTCCTTCCTCAGATTCCACAAAAACAGTGATTTCAAACTGCTCAATTCAAAGAATGGTGTAACTCTGAGACGAATACACACATCATAAAGCAGTTGCTCACAAAGCTTCTCTCCAGTTTTCATCGGAAGACGTTTCCTTGCTCATCACAAGCCTCCAGGCACCACTTAATACCCCTTCACAGATTCCTCAAAGACAGAGATTCCAAACCAGGTAACATAAAGTAAGCTTTAACCCTGTGAAATGAATGCACATATCAGAGAGCAGTTTCTTGGAAAACTTCTTTCTGGGTTTTATTTGTGGATATTTCACTTTTCAACATAGTCTTCAATGTGCTCCGAAATATCACTTTTTTTGTTTTACAGGAACAGTATTCCAACACTGCCTTATAAGAAAAGAGGTGTAACTCCCTAAGTGGAATGCATACGTCACAAAGCAGTTTCTCAGAAGGCTTCTCTTCATGTTTTATCTGAAGATATTTCTTATTTCATCATAGACCTGATTGTGCTCCCGAATGTCCCTTCGCGAATCCGTCCATGACGGAGATTTAAAACTGCGTCATAGAAATAAAGTTTTAGCTAGGTGAGTTGAATAAACACATCTATCACAAAGCAGTTTCACAGAAAGCTTCTTTCCAGTTTTTGTGTGAGGGTATTTCCTTTTTCACCACAGCTGTCCATATACTCCCGAATGTCCCCTGGTAGCTTTTTCTCCAAAAGGGATTCCCCTATCCTCTTTGAGAAGAAAGGTATAATTCTGTGAGTGGAATGCACATGTCACAAAGCAGCTCCTCAGAAAGCTTCTCTCCAGTTTCTATCTGAAGGTATTTCCTTTTTCACCATAAGCCTCTAAGTGCTCCCGAATATCCAGTTGGCAGACTAAACAAAAACAGTGTTAGAATACTGCTCAATGAAAAGAGAAGATTAACTCTGTGAGCGGAATTCACGCGACCCAGGGCAGTTTCACAGAAAGCTTCCTTCTGCTTTCTCTCTGAGGTTATTTCTTTTTCAGGATATTCTAAGGAGCGTTCCCCAATGTCCTTTCTCAGATTCCACAGAAACAGTGATTTCAAACTGCTCAATCCAAAGAATGATTTAACTCTATGAGATGAATGCACACATCACAAAGTAGTTGCTCAGAAACCTTCTCTCCAGTTTTCAATGTAAGACATGTCCTTGCTCGCCACAGGCCTCTGATTGCCACTTAATATACCTTCACAGAATCCTCAAAGACCGACTTTCCAAACTGGGAAATGCAGAGTAAACTTTAGCTCTGTGTAATGAATGGACATGTCAGAGAACAGTTTCTTGGAATGCTTCTTTCTGGGTTTTTTATGATGACACTTCACTTTTCAGCATAGTCTTCAATGTGGTCCAAATATCACTTTTTTAGTTTTACAGGAACAGTGTTCAAATAGTGCCTTATGAGAAGAAAGGTATAACTCCCTGAGTGGAAGGCACACATCACCAAGCAGTTTCTCATAAAGCTTCTCTCCAGTTTTTATCTGATGATATTTCCTTTTTCACCATAATCCCGAATGTGATCCCAAGTATTCCTTAGCGGTTCCATCCATGACGGAGTTTCCAAGCTTTGCAATGTAGAAATAGCTTTATCTATGTGAGATGAAAAAACCTAGCAAAAAGCAGTTTCACAGAAAGCTTCTATCCAGTTTTTATCTGAAGATATTTCCTTTTTTGCCATAGTCCTGAATGTGCTCCTGAATGTCCCTTCGCAGATCCGTCCAGGAAGGAGTTTCCAGGCTGAGTAACATAAAGAAAGCTTTATGTATGTGAGACGAATAAAAATAGCAATAATTAGACTCACAGAAAGCTTCTTTCCGGTTTTTATCTGAAGATATTTCCTTTTTCACCATAGGCATGAATGTGCTCCTGAATGTCCCTTCGTAGATCCATCCATGAAAGAGTTTCCAAGCTGCATAGTGTAAAGAAAGCTTTATCTATGAAAGATGAATACACGTATCACAGAGCAGTTTCATAGAAAGGTTTTTTCCAGTTTTTATCTGAGGTTATTTACCTTTTCACGATAGGCATCAACATGCTCCCGAATATCACTTGGTACCTATTTCTACAAAAGCGTTTCCCCGATGCAGTATGAGAAGAGAGATATAACACTGTGAGTGGAATGCACCCATCACAAAGTAGTTCTTCAGAAAGCTTCTCCCCAGTTTCGCTCTGTACATATATCCTTTTTCACTGTAAGTCTCAAACTGCTCCCGAATATCCGTTCTCACGCTAAACATAAACAGGGTTAGAAAACTGCTCAATGAAAAAAGAGGCTTAACTGAGTGAGAGGAATTAAGACGACACAGAGCAGTTTCACAGAAAGCTTCCTTCTGGATTTTACTTGAGGATATTTATTTCTCCATATTCTAAGGAGCGTTCCCAAATGTCCTTGCTCAGATTCCACAAAAAGAGTCATTTCAAACTGCTCAATCCAAAGAATGGTTGAATTCTATAAGATGATTATACACATCACAAAGGAGTTGCTCAAAAAATTTCTCTCCAGTTGTCATCGGAAGATGTTTCCCTGCTCACCACAAGCCTCCAGACGCCAGTTAATATCCCTTCACAGATTCCTCAAAGGCAGAGTTTCCAAACTGGACAACGTAGAGTAAGCTTTAACTCTGTGAAATGAATGCACATATCAGAGAGCAGTTTCTTGGAATGCTTCTTTCTGGGTTTTATTTGAGGATATTTCACTTTTCGCCATAGTCTTCAATGTGCTCCGAAATATCACTTTTTCAGTTTTACAGGAACAGTGTTCAAACACTGCCTTATGAGAAAAGAGGTATAACTCCCTGAGTGGAATGCACACATCCCAAACGAGTTTGTCTGAAAGCTTCTCTCCAGTTTTTATCTGAGGATATTTCCTATTTCACCATTGGACTGAATGTGCTCCTGAATGTCCCTTCACAAATACGTCCATGATGGAGTTTCAAAACTGCGTAATAGGAAGAAAATTTTATCTATGCGAGATGAATAAACATAGCTATCAGAAAGCAGTTTCACAGAAAGTTTCTTTCCAGTTTTTATCTGAGGATATTTCCGTTTTCAGCATAGCTATCCATATACTCACGAATGTTCCCTGGTAGCTTTTTCTCCAAAAGGGATTCCAAAATCCTCTATAAGAAGAAAGGTATAATTCTGTGAGTGCAATGCACACGTCACAAAGCAGCTGCTCGGAAAGCTTCTCTACAGTTTCTATCTGGAGATATTTCCTTTTTCACAGTAAGCCTCAAAGTGCTCCCGAGTAACCCTTAGCTGATTAAACTAAAACAGTGTTACAATACTGCTCAATGAAAACAGAAGCTTAACTGTGCGAGTGGATTTCACATGACACAGAGCAGTTTCACAGAAAGTTTTCTTCTGGTTTTTATCGGATTGTATTTCTTTTTCAGCATATTCTTAAGAGCGTTCCCAAATATCCTTTCTCAGTTTTCACAAAAAGAGTGATTTCAAACTGCTCAATCCAAAGAATGATTTAACTCTATGAGATAAATACACACATCACAAAGCAGTTGCACAGAAAGCTTCTCTCCAGTTTTCAACAGAAGACATTTCCTTGCTCACCACAGGCCTCTGGTCGCCACTTAATATCCCCTCGCAGAATCCTCAAAGACAAACTTTCCATACTGTGAAATGTAGAATAAGCTTTAACTCTCTGAAATTAATGCACATGCCAGGGAGCAGTTTCTTGGAACGCTTCTTTCTGGGTTTTATTTCAGGATATTTCACTTTTCACCATAGTCATCCATGCGCTCCGAAATATTACGATTTTGGTTTTACAGGAACAGTGGTCAAACACTGCCTTATGAGAAAAGAGGTATAACTCCCTGAGTGGAATACACACATCACAAAGCAGTTTCTCAGAAAGCTTCTATCCACCTTTTATCTGAAGATATTACATTTTTCACCGTACTCCTGAATGTGCTCCCGAACGTCCCTTCGCAGATCCGTCCATGACAGAGTTTCCAAGCTGTGTAATGTGAAGAATGCTTTATCTATGTGAGATTAATACACATATCACAAAGCAGTTTCAAAGAAATTTTTTTTCCAGTTTTTGTCTGAGGCTATTTCCCTTTTCACTATTAGCGTCAATATGCTCCCGAATATGCCTTGGTACCTTTTTCTCCAAAAGGGTTTCACCAATGCTGTGTGAAAAGAGAGGTAAAACACTGTGAGTGCAATGCACACGTCACAAAGCAGTTCCACGGAAAGTTTCTATCCAGTTTCTTTCTGAACATACACCCTTTTTCCTCGTAAGCCTCAAAGCACTCCCATATATCGCTTCCATGCTAATCATAAACAGTGTTAGAGAACTGCTCAATTAAAAGAGAAGCTTACCTGAGTGAGAGGATTTCACATGACACATAGCAGTTTCACAGAAAGCTTCCTTCTGGTTTTTATATGATGATATTTCTTTCTCTGTATTCTGAAGAGCATTCCCAAATGTCCTTCCTGTGATTCCACAGAAACAGTGATTTCACACTACTCAATCCACAGAGTGGTCTAAATCTATGAGATGAACACACCCATCACAAAGCAGTTGCTCAGAAACTTTCTCTCCAGTTTTCATCAGAAGATATTTCCTTGCTCACCACAGGCCTCCGGGCGCCACTTAATATCCCTTTG
>NW_012101253.1:325337-331709 GCF_000951045.1 Mandrillus leucophaeus
TTCACAAATACGTCCATGATGGAGTTTCAAAACTGCGTAATAGGAAGAAAATTTTATCTATGCGAGATGAATAAACATAGCTATCAGAAAGCAGTTTCACAGAAAGTTTCTTTCCAGTTTTTATCTGAGGATATTTCCGTTTTCAGCATAGCTATCCATATACTCACGAATGTTCCCTGGTAGCTTTTTCTCCAAAAGGGATTCCAAAATCCTCTATAAGAAGAAAGGTATAATTCTGTGAGTGCAATGCACACGTCACAAAGCAGCTGCTCGGAAAGCTTCTCTACAGTTTCTATCTGGAGATATTTCCTTTTTCACAGTAAGCCTCAAAGTGCTCCCGAGTAACCCTTAGCTGATTAAACTAAAACAGTGTTACAATACTGCTCAATGAAAACAGAAGCTTAACTGTGCGAGTGGATTTCACATGACACAGAGCAGTTTCACAGAAAGTTTTCTTCTGGTTTTTATCGGATTGTATTTCTTTTTCAGCATATTCTTAAGAGCGTTCCCAAATATCCTTTCTCAGTTTTCACAAAAAGAGTGATTTCAAACTGCTCAATCCAAAGAATGATTTAACTCTATGAGATAAATACACACATCACAAAGCAGTTGCACAGAAAGCTTCTCTCCAGTTTTCAACAGAAGACATTTCCTTGCTCACCACAGGCCTCTGGTCGCCACTTAATATCCCCTCGCAGAATCCTCAAAGACAAACTTTCCATACTGTGAAATGTAGAATAAGCTTTAACTCTCTGAAATTAATGCACATGCCAGGGAGCAGTTTCTTGGAACGCTTCTTTCTGGGTTTTATTTCAGGATATTTCACTTTTCACCATAGTCATCCATGCGCTCCGAAATATTACGATTTTGGTTTTACAGGAACAGTGGTCAAACACTGCCTTATGAGAAAAGAGGTATAACTCCCTGAGTGGAATACACACATCACAAAGCAGTTTCTCAGAAAGCTTCTATCCACCTTTTATCTGAAGATATTACATTTTTCACCGTACTCCTGAATGTGCTCCCGAACGTCCCTTCGCAGATCCGTCCATGACAGAGTTTCCAAGCTGTGTAATGTGAAGAATGCTTTATCTATGTGAGATTAATACACATATCACAAAGCAGTTTCAAAGAAATTTTTTTTCCAGTTTTTGTCTGAGGCTATTTCCCTTTTCACTATTAGCGTCAATATGCTCCCGAATATGCCTTGGTACCTTTTTCTCCAAAAGGGTTTCACCAATGCTGTGTGAAAAGAGAGGTAAAACACTGTGAGTGCAATGCACACGTCACAAAGCAGTTCCACGGAAAGTTTCTATCCAGTTTCTTTCTGAACATACACCCTTTTTCCTCGTAAGCCTCAAAGCACTCCCATATATCGCTTCCATGCTAATCATAAACAGTGTTAGAGAACTGCTCAATTAAAAGAGAAGCTTACCTGAGTGAGAGGATTTCACATGACACATAGCAGTTTCACAGAAAGCTTCCTTCTGGTTTTTATATGATGATATTTCTTTCTCTGTATTCTGAAGAGCATTCCCAAATGTCCTTCCTGTGATTCCACAGAAACAGTGATTTCACACTACTCAATCCACAGAGTGGTCTAAATCTATGAGATGAACACACCCATCACAAAGCAGTTGCTCAGAAACTTTCTCTCCAGTTTTCATCAGAAGATATTTCCTTGCTCACCACAGGCCTCCGGGCGCCACTTAATATCCCTTTGCAGATTCCTCAAAGACAGAGTTTCCAAAGTGGGCAATGTAGAGTAAGCTTTAACTCTGTGAAGTGAATGCACATATCCGAGAGCAGTTTCCTGGAACGCTTCTTTCTAGGTTTTAATTGAGGATATTTCACTTTTCGCCATAGTCTTCAGGTGCTCTGAAATATCACTTTTTGGGGTTTACACGAACAGTGTTCAAACACTGCCTTACGAGAAAAGAGGTATAACTTACTGAGTGGAATGCACACAAAACAAAGAAGTTTCACAGAAAGCTTCTTTCCTTTATCTGAAGATATTTTCTTTTTCACAATAGACTTGATTGTGAACTCGAATATCCCTTCGCGGACCTGTCCATGATGGAGTTTCCAAGCTGTGCAATGCAAAGAAAGTTTAACCTATGTGAGGTGATTAAACATCGCAAAAGGTAGATTCACAGAAAGCTTCTTCCCAGTGTTTATCTGAAGATATTTCCTTTTTCACCACAGGACTAAATATTCTCCTGAATGTCCCTTCACGTATCCGTCCATGACAGTGTTTCCTAGCTGTGTAATATAAGCAAAGTTTTATCTATATGAGATGAATAAACATATCTATCAAAAAGCAATTTCACAAAAAGCTTCAGGACATTCTAAAGAGCATTCCCAATTGTCCTTTCTCATATTCCACAGAAACAGTGATTTCAAACTGCTCAATCCAAAGAATGATTTAACTCTCTAAGTTGAATACAAACATCACAAAAGAGTTGCTCAGAAAGCTTCTCTCCAATTTTCAATGGAAGACATTTGCTTGCTTGCCACAGGCCTCTGGTTGCCACTTAATATCCCTTCCCAGAATCCTCAAAGACAGACTTTCCAAACTGGGAAATGGACAGTAAGCTTTACTTCTCTGAAATGAATGGAACATCAGACAGCAGTTTCTTGGAATGTTTCTTTCTGGGTTTTATTTGATGACATTTCACTTTTCGCCATAGTCTTCAATGTGCTCGGAATATCACTTTTTTAGTTTTACAGAAACAGTGTTCAAACAGTGCCTCATGAGAAGAAAGGTATAACTCCCTGGGTGGAATGCATACATCACCAAGCAGATTCTCAGAAAGTTTTTCTCCAATTTTCATCGGAAGAAATTTCCTTCCTCACCACAGGTCTCCGGGAGCCACTTAATATCCCTGTGCTAATTCCTCACAGACAGAGTTTCCAACTGGGTAACGTAGAGTAAGCTTTAACTCTGTGAAATGAATGCACATATCAGAGAGTAGTTTCTTTATGCACTTCTTTCTGGGTTTTATTTGAGGATATTTCACTTTTCGCCATAGTCTTCAATGGGCTTCGAGATATCACCTTTTCAGTTTTACAGGAACAGTGTTCAAACACTGCCTAATGAGAAAATAGGTATAACTCCCTGAGTGGAATGCATACATCACAAAGCAGTTTCTCAGAAAGCTTCTCACCAGTTTTTATCTGAAGGTATTTCCTTTTTCACCATTGGCCTGAATGTGCTCCAGAATGTCCCTTCACGAATATAAAGAAACTTTTATCTATATGAGATGAATAAACATAGCAGAAAGCAGATTCACAGAAAGATTCTTTCCACTTTTTATCTGAAGATATTTCCTTTTTCAACGTAGTCCTGAATGTGCTCCCGAATATCCCTTCATGAATTCATCCATGACAGAGTTTCCAAGCTGTGTAATGTAGAGAAAGCTTTATCTATGTGAGATGAATACACATATCACAGAACATTATCACAGAAAGGGTTTCCCCGATGCTGTATGAGAGAGAGGTATAACACTGTGAGTAGAATGCACACGTCACAAAGCAGTTCCATGGAAAGTTTCTCTCCTGGTTCTATCTGAGCATATTTTCTTTTTCGCCGTAAGCCTCAAAGTGTTCCCGTATATCCCTTCATATGCTAAACATGAAAAATGTTAGAAAACTGCTCAATAATAAGAGAAGCTCAACTGAGCGAGAGGAATTCACACGACATACAACAGTTTCACAGAAATCTTCCCTCTGATTTTTGTCTGAAGATATTTCTTTCTTCATATTCTAAGGAGCGTTCCTAAATATCCTTCCTCAGATTCCATAGAAACAATGATTTCAAACTCTTCAATCCAAAGAATGATTTAAGTCTATGAGAATAATACACACATCACAAAGCAACTGCTCAGAAAGCTTCTCTCCAATTTTCAATGGAAGACATTTCCTTGCTCAAAACAGGCCTCCGGAAGCCGCTTAATATCCCTTTGCAGATTCCTCAAAAACAGAGTTTCCAAACTGGGCAATGTAGGGTAAACTTTAAATCTGTGTAATGAATGCACATATTAGAGAGCAGTTTCTTGGAACGCTTCTTTCTGGGTTTTATTTGAGAATATTTCACTTTTCGCCAGTCTTCAATGTGCTCCGTAATATCACTTTTTCAGTTTTACAGGAACAGTGTTCAACCACTGCCTTATTAGAAAAGAGGTACAGCTACCTGAATGGAATGCACACGTCACAAAGCAGTTTCTCAGAAAGCTTCTTTCCAGTTTCTATCTACAGATATTTCCATTTCAACATAGACCTGAATGTACTCCCAAATATCCCTTCGCAGATCTGTCCATCACAGAGTTTCTAAGCTGTGCAATGTAAAGAAAGCTATATCAATGTGAGATGAATAAACATAGCAAAAAGTAGATTCACAGAAAGCTTCTTTCCAGTTTTTATCTGAAGATATTTCCTTTTTCACTGTACTCCTTAATGTGCTCCCAAATGTCCCTTCATGGATCCGTCCATGACAGAGTTTGCAAGCTGCATAATGTAAAGAAAGTTTTAGGTATGTGAGATGAATACACAAATCACAGAGCAGTGTCACAGAAAGCTTCTTTCCAGTTTTAGTCTGAGTCTATTTCCCTTTTCACCATACTCGTGAATATGCACCCGAATATCACTTGTTACCTTCTCCTCCAAAAGGGTTTCCCAAATGCTGTCTGAGAAGAGAGGTATAACACTGTGAGTGGAATGCACACGTCACAAAGCAATTCCTCAGAAAGCTTATCTCCAGTTTCTATCTGAACATATTTCCTTTTTCACCATAAGCCTCAAAGCACTCCTGAATAACCCTTCGCACGCTAAACATAAACAGTGGTTGAAAACAGCTCAATGAAAACAGAAGCCTAACTGAGCGAGAGGAATTCACAGGACACAGAGCAGTTTCACAGAAAGCTTCCTTCTGGATTTTATCTGAGGATATTTCTTTCTCCATATTCTAAAGAGCAATTCCAAATGTCCTTCCTCAGATTCCATAGAAACAGTGATTTCTAACTGCTCAATCCAAACAATGATTTAACTCTGTGAAATGAATACACACGTCACAAAGCAGTTGCTCAGAAAGCTTCTCTCCAGTTTTAAACGGAAGACATGTCCTTGCTCACCACAGGCCTCTGGGTGCCAATTAATATCCCTTAGCAGATCCCTCAAGGGAGAATTTCAAACTGGGAAATGCAGAGTAAGTTTTATTTCTGTGAAATAAATGCACATATAAAAGAGCATTTTCTTGGAACGCTTCCTTCTGAGTTTTAATGGAGGATAGTTCACTTTTCGCCATAGTCTTTGAAGAGCTCTGAAATATCACTTTTTTGGTTTTATAGGAACAGTGTTTAAACACTGCCTTATGACAAAAGAGGTATAACTCTCTGAGTGGAATGCACAGATCACAAAGCAGTTTCTCAGAGTTTCTTTGACGGAGTTTCCTAACGGCGTAATATAAAGAAAGTTTTATCTATGTGAGATCAATAAGCGTATCTATCACAAAGCAGTTTCACAGAAGGCTTCTTTCCAGTTTTTGTCTGATGATATTTCCTTTTTAAACGTAGCCATCCATATACTCCCGCATGTCCCATGGTAGCTTTTTCTCCACAAGGGATTCCCAAATCCTCTATGAGAAGGAAGGCATAACTCTTTGAGTGAAGTGCACACATCACAAAGCAGCTCCTCAGAAAGCTTCTCTCCAGTTTCTATCAGAACGTATTTCCGTTTACACCATAAGCCACAAAGTGCCCCCAAAATCCGTTCACAGACTAAACAAAAACAGTGTTAGAATACTGTTCAATGAAATGAGAAGTTGAACTGAGCGAGTGGAATTCACACAAGACAGAGCAGTTTCACAGAAAGTTTCCTTCTGATTTTTATCTGAGGGTATTTCTCTTTCAGCATATTCTAAGGAGCGTTTCCAAATGTCCTTTTTCAGGTTCCACAGAAACAGTGATTTCAAACTGCTCAATCCAAAGAATGATTTAAGTCTAAGAGATGAATACACACATCCCAAAGCAGTTGCTCAGAAACCTTCTCTCCAGATTTCAATGGAAGACATTTCCTTGCTCAACACAGGCCTCTGGGCACCACTTAATATCCCTTTGCAGATTCCTCAAATACAGAGTTTCCAAACTGGGCAATATACAGTAAGTTTTAACTCTGAGATGAATGCACATATCACACAGTAGTTTCTTGGAATGCTTCTTTCTGGGTTTTATTAGAGGATATTTCACTTTTCGCCATAGTCTTCAATGCGCTCTGAAATACCACTTTCTCGGTTTTACAGGAACAGTGTTCAAACACTGCCTTATGAGAAAAGAGGTAAAACTCCCTGAGTGGAATGCACACATCAAAAAGCAGTTT
>NW_012101253.1:331759-337143 GCF_000951045.1 Mandrillus leucophaeus
CCCGAATATCACTTGTTACCTTCTCCTCCAAAAGGGTTTCCCAAATGCTGTCTGAGAAGAGAGGTATAACACTGTGAGTGGAATGCACACGTCACAAAGCAATTCCTCAGAAAGCTTATCTCCAGTTTCTATCTGAACATATTTCCTTTTTCACCATAAGCCTCAAAGCACTCCTGAATAACCCTTCGCACGCTAAACATAAACAGTGGTTGAAAACAGCTCAATGAAAACAGAAGCCTAACTGAGCGAGAGGAATTCACAGGACACAGAGCAGTTTCACAGAAAGCTTCCTTCTGGATTTTATCTGAGGATATTTCTTTCTCCATATTCTAAAGAGCAATTCCAAATGTCCTTCCTCAGATTCCATAGAAACAGTGATTTCTAACTGCTCAATCCAAACAATGATTTAACTCTGTGAAATGAATACACACGTCACAAAGCAGTTGCTCAGAAAGCTTCTCTCCAGTTTTAAACGGAAGACATGTCCTTGCTCACCACAGGCCTCTGGGTGCCAATTAATATCCCTTAGCAGATCCCTCAAGGGAGAATTTCAAACTGGGAAATGCAGAGTAAGTTTTATTTCTGTGAAATAAATGCACATATAAAAGAGCATTTTCTTGGAACGCTTCCTTCTGAGTTTTAATGGAGGATAGTTCACTTTTCGCCATAGTCTTTGAAGAGCTCTGAAATATCACTTTTTTGGTTTTATAGGAACAGTGTTTAAACACTGCCTTATGACAAAAGAGGTATAACTCTCTGAGTGGAATGCACAGATCACAAAGCAGTTTCTCAGAGTTTCTTTGACGGAGTTTCCTAACGGCGTAATATAAAGAAAGTTTTATCTATGTGAGATCAATAAGCGTATCTATCACAAAGCAGTTTCACAGAAGGCTTCTTTCCAGTTTTTGTCTGATGATATTTCCTTTTTAAACGTAGCCATCCATATACTCCCGCATGTCCCATGGTAGCTTTTTCTCCACAAGGGATTCCCAAATCCTCTATGAGAAGGAAGGCATAACTCTTTGAGTGAAGTGCACACATCACAAAGCAGCTCCTCAGAAAGCTTCTCTCCAGTTTCTATCAGAACGTATTTCCGTTTACACCATAAGCCACAAAGTGCCCCCAAAATCCGTTCACAGACTAAACAAAAACAGTGTTAGAATACTGTTCAATGAAATGAGAAGTTGAACTGAGCGAGTGGAATTCACACAAGACAGAGCAGTTTCACAGAAAGTTTCCTTCTGATTTTTATCTGAGGGTATTTCTCTTTCAGCATATTCTAAGGAGCGTTTCCAAATGTCCTTTTTCAGGTTCCACAGAAACAGTGATTTCAAACTGCTCAATCCAAAGAATGATTTAAGTCTAAGAGATGAATACACACATCCCAAAGCAGTTGCTCAGAAACCTTCTCTCCAGATTTCAATGGAAGACATTTCCTTGCTCAACACAGGCCTCTGGGCACCACTTAATATCCCTTTGCAGATTCCTCAAATACAGAGTTTCCAAACTGGGCAATATACAGTAAGTTTTAACTCTGAGATGAATGCACATATCACACAGTAGTTTCTTGGAATGCTTCTTTCTGGGTTTTATTAGAGGATATTTCACTTTTCGCCATAGTCTTCAATGCGCTCTGAAATACCACTTTCTCGGTTTTACAGGAACAGTGTTCAAACACTGCCTTATGAGAAAAGAGGTAAAACTCCCTGAGTGGAATGCACACATCAAAAAGCAGTTTTTCAGAAACCTTCTCTCCGGTTTTTATCTGAAGATATTTCCTTTTTCACCATAATCCTGAATGTACTTCTGAAATACACCTTGGTACCTTTTCCTCCAAAAGGGCTTCCCCAATGCCATATGAGAACAGAGGTATAACACTGTGAGTGGAATGCACACGTCACAAATCAGCTACTCAGAGAACTTCTCTCCAGTTTCTATCTGAACATATTTCCTTTTTCACTGCAAGCCTTAAAGCGCTCCTGAATATCCCTTCGCATGCTAATCATAAACAGTGTTAGAAAACTGCTCAATGAAATGAGAAGCTTAACTGAGCGAGCGGAATTCACACCACACATAGCAGTTTCACAGAAAGCTTCCTTCTGGTTTTTATCTGAGGATATTTCTTCCTCCATATTCTAAAGAGCATTCCCAAATGTCCTTCCTATGATTCCACAGAAACAGTGATTTCAAACTGATCAATCCCAAGAATGATTTAACTCTATGAGATGACTATACAAGTTACAAAGCAGGTGCTCAGAAAGCTTCTCCCCAGTTTTCAATGGAAGACATTCCTTGCTCATCACAGGCCTCTGGGGCACCATTTAGTATCTCTTCGCATATTCCTCAAAGACAGAGCTTGCAAGCAGGACAATGTTGAGTGTGCTTTAATTCTATGAAGTGAATGCACATATCAGAGAGCAGTTTCTTGGAACGCTTCTTTCTGGGTTTTACTTGAGGATAGTTCACTTTTCGCCATAGTCTTCAATGCACTCCGAAAAAACACTTTTTATTTTTACAGGAACAGTGCTCAAACACTGCCTTATGAGAAAAGAGTTATAATTCCCTGAGTAGAATGCACACATCACAAAGCAGTTTTTCAGAAAGCTTCTCTCCAGTTTTTATCTGAAGATATTTCCTTTTTCACCATATGGCTGAATGGGTTCAAGAATGTCCCTATGCGAATCTGTCCATGAGGGAGTACCCAAACTGCCTAAGACAAGGAAAGTTTTATCTCTTTGAGATGAATAAACATACCCATCACAAACCAGTTTCACAGAAAGCTTCTTTCCTGTTTTTGTCTGAGGATATTTCCTTTTTCACCATAGCCGTCCATATACTCTCGAATGTCCTTTGGTAGCTTTTTCTTCAAAAGGGATTCCCCAATCATCTATGAGAAAAAAGGCATAAATCTGTGAGTGTAATGCACACGTCACAAAGCAGTTCCTCAGAAAGCTTCTCTCCAGTTTCCATCCAAACATATATTCTTTTTCACCGTAAGCCTCAAAGCGCTCCCGAATATACTTTCGCAGAGTAAACACAGTGTTAGAATACTGCTCCATGAAAAAAGAAGCTTAACTGTGCGAATGGAATTCACCCGACATACAGCAGTTTCACAGAAAGCTTCCTTCTGCTTTTTATCTGAGGGTATTTCTTGTTCCGGATATTCTAAAGAGCGTTCCTAAATATCCTCTCTCAGATTCCACAGAAACAGTGATTTCAAACTGCTCAATCCAAAGAATGATTTAACTCTATGAAATGAATACACACATCACAAAAGCAGTTGCTCAGAAAGCTTCTCTACAGTTTTCATCGGAAGACGTTTCCTTGCTTGCCACAAGCCTATGGGCACCACTTAATATCCCTTCACAGATTCCACAAAGACAGAGTTTCCAAACTGGGCAATGTAGAGTAAACTTTAAATCTGTGTACTGAATGCACACATTAGAGAGCAGTTTCCTGGAACGCTTCTTTCTGGGTTTTGTTTGTTGATATTTCACTTTTAGCCATAGTCTTCAATGTGCTCCAAAATATCACTTTTTCGGTTTCACAGAAACAGGTTTCAAACACTGCCTTATGAGGAAAGAGTTTTAACTCCCTGAGTGGAATGCACACATCACAAAGAAGTTTCTCAGAAAACTTCTCTCTAGTTTTCATCTGAAGCTATTTCCTTTATTGCCGTAGGCCTGAATGTGCTCCTGAATGTCCCTTTGAGGATCCGTCCATGACGGATTGTTCAAGCTATGTTAAGTAAAGAAAACTTTATCCATGTGAGGCGAATAAAAAGAGCAAAAAGCAGATTCACAGAAATCTTCTTTCCAGTGTTTATCAGAAGATATTTCCTTTTTCACCATAGTCCTGAATGTGCTCCCAAAAGTCTCTTTGAGGATCCGTCCATGAAAGAGTTTCCCAGCTGCATAATGTAAAGAAAGCTTTAGGTATGTCAGATGAATACAAACATCACAGAGCAGTTTCACAGAAAGCTTCTTCCCAGTTTTTGTCTGAGGCTTTTTCCCTTTTCACCATTGGCATCAGTATGCTCCCGAATATCACTTGGTACCTTTTTATCCAAAAGGGTTTCCCCGATGCTGTATGGGAAGAGAGGTAAAACGCTGTGAGTGGAATGCACACGTCACAAAGCAGTTCATGGGAGGACATCTGTCCCGTTTCTATCGGAACATATTTCCTTTTTCACCGTAAACATCAAAGGGCTCCCGAAAATCCCTTCGCACTGTAAACATAAACAGGGTTAGAAAACTGCTCAATGAAAAGAGAGGCTTAACTGAGCGAGAGGAATTAAGAAAACACAGAGCAGTTTCACAGAAAACTTCCTTCTGGTTTTTATTTGAGGATATTTCTTTCTACGTATTCCAAAGAGCAATCCCAAATGTCCTTCCTCAGATTCCATAGAAACAGTGATTTCAATCTGCTCAATACAAAGAATGGTTTAATTATATGAGAAGAATACACACATCACAAAGCAGCTGCTCAGAAAGCTTCTTTCCAGTTTTCAAGCTTCTTTCCAGTTTTCCTTGCTCTAAATAGGCCTACCGAAGCCAAGTAATGTCCCTTCACAGATTCCTCAAAGACAGAGTTTCCAAACTGGGCAATATAGAGTAAACTTTAACTTTGTGTAATAAATGCAAATATCAGAGAGCAGTTTATTGGAACGATTCTTTCTGGGTTTTATTTGACGATATTTCACTATTTGCCATAGCCTTCTATGCACTCCGTAATATGAGTTTTTCTGTTTTACAGGAACAATGTTCAAACACTCCCTATGAGAAAAGAGATGCAACTCCCTAAGTGGAATGCACACGTCACAAAGAAGTTTCTCAGAAAGCATCTCTCCAGTTTTAATCTGAAGATATTTCCATTTTCAACATAGGCCTGAATGTACTCCTGAATCTCCCTTCACAGATCCGTCCATAACGGAGTTTCCAAGCTGCGTAATATAAGGAAAGTTTTATCTATGTGAGATGAATAAACATGTGTATCCCAAAGCAGTTTCACAGAAATCTTCTTCCAGTTTTTCTCTGAGGATATTTCCTTTTTCACCATAGCCGTCCACATACTCCCAAATGTCCCTTGGTAGCTTTTTCTCCAAAAGGGATTCCTCAAAGCACTCTCGAATATCCCTTCGCAGACTAAACAAAAACAGTGTTAGAATCCTGCTCAATGAAAACAGAAGCTTAACTGTGCGAGCAGAATTCACGCGACACAGAACAGTTTCACAGAAAGCTTCCTTCTGGTTTCTATCTGAAGTTATTTCTTTTTCAGGATAGTCTAAAGAGTGTTCCCAAATGTCCTTTCTCAGATTCCACAGAAACAGTGATTTCAAACTGCTCAATCCAAAGAATGATTTAACTCTATGAGATGAATACAAA
>NW_012101253.1:337433-342439 GCF_000951045.1 Mandrillus leucophaeus
ATCAATGTGCTCTGAATATCACTTTTTTAGTTTTACAGGAACATTGTTCAAACAGTACCTTATGAGAAGAAAGGTATAACTCCCTGAGTAGAATGAACACATCACCAAGCAGTTTCTCAGAAAGCTACTCTCCAGTTTTTATCTGACGATATTTCCTTTTTCACCATAGTCCTGAAAGTGCTCCCGAATGTCCCTTCGTGGATCCGTCCATGACAGAGTTTCCAAGCTGTGTAATGTAAAGAATGCTTTATCTTTGTGAAATAAATATACATATCACAGAACAGTTTCATAGAAAGCTTCTTTCCAGTTTTTGTCTGAGGCTATTTCCCTTTTCATCATAGGTGCCAACATGCCCCCGAATATCACTTGGTACCTATTTCTCCAAGAGGGTTTCCCCGATGCTGTATGAGAAGAGAGGTATAACACTGTGAGTGGAAAGCACACGTCACAAAGCGGTACCTAGGAAATCTTCTCTCCAGTTTCCGTCTGAACACATTTCCTTTTTCACCATAAACATCAAAGCTCTCCGGAATATCCCTTCACACGCTAAACATAAACAGGGTTAGAAAACTGCACAATGAAAAGAGATGCTTAACTGAGTGAGAGGAAGTAAGACGACACAGAGAAGTTTCACAGAAAGCTTCCTTCTGGATTGTACCTGAGGACATTTCATTCTCCATATTCTAAGGAGCGTTCCCAAATGTCCTTCCTCAGATTCCATGAAAACAGTGATTTCAAACTGCTCAATCCAAAGAATGGTTTAATTCTATGAGATGAATACACACTTCACAAAGCAGTTGTTCAGAAAGCTTCTCTCCAGTTTTCATCGGAAGACGTTTCCTTGCTCACCACAGGCCTCTGGGCGCCACTAATTATCCCTTCACAGATTCCTCAAAGACAGAGTTTCCAAACTGGGCAATGGAGAGTAAGCTTTAACTCTGTGAAGTGAATGCACACGTCAGAGAGCAGTTTCTTGGAATGCTTCTTTCTGGGTTTTATTCCAGGATATTTCCCTTTTTGCCATAGTCTTCAATGCGCTCTGAAATATCACATTTTTGGTTTTACAGGTGCAGTGTAAAAACACTGCCTTATGAGAAAAGAGGTATAACTCCCTGAGTGGAATGCACACATCACAAAGCAGTTGTTCAGAAAGCTTCTCTCCAGTTTTCATCTGAAGACATTTCCTTTTTCACCATAGGCCTGAATGTGCTCCCGAATATCCCTTCGTGAATACGTCCATGACGGCATTTCAAAGCTGCGTAATAGAAAGAAAGTTTTATCTATGTGAGATGGATAAACATATCTATCACAAAGCTGTTTCACAGAAAGCTTCTTTCCAGTTTTTGTCTGAGGATATTTCCTTTTTCACCGTAGCCATCCCTATAGTCCCGAATGTCCCTTGGTAGCTTTTTCTCCAAAACGGGTTTCCCAATCCTCTATGAGAAGAAAAATGTAGCTCTGTGAGTGGAATGCACACGTCAGAAAGCAACTCCTCATTCATCTTCTCTTCAGTTTCTATCTGAAGATATTTCGGTTTTCACCATAAGCCTCAAAGCGCTCCCGAGTATCCCTTAGCTGAAAAAATAAAACAGTGTTAGAATACTGCTCAGTGAAAACAGAAGCTTAAGTCTGTGAGAGGAATTCACATGACACAGAGCAGTTTCACAGAAAGCTTCTTTCTGGTTTCTATCTGAGGTTATTTCTTTTTCAGGATATTCTAAAGAGTGTTCCCAAATGTCTTTTCTCAGATTCCACAGAAACAGTGATTTCAAACTGTTCAATCCAAAGAATGATTTAACTCTATGAGATGAATACAAACATCACAAAAGTGTTCCTCAGAAAGATTCTCTCCAATTTTCGACAGAAGACATTTCCTTGCTCGCCACAGTCCTCCGGTTGCCACCTAATATTCCTTTACAGAATCGTCAAAGACAGACTTTTCAAACTGGGAAATGTAAAGTAAGCTTTAACTCTGTGAAATGAATGGATATGTCAGAGAGCACTTTCTGGAATTCTTCTTTCTGGGTTTTATTGGACGACATTTCACTTTTCGCCATAGTCTTGAAGGTGCTGCAAATATCACTTTTTTAGTTTTACAGGAACAGTGTTCAAACAGTAGCTTATGAGAAGAAAAGTATAACTCTTGAGTGGAATGCACACATCACCAAGTAGTTTCTCAGAAAGCTTCTCTCCAGTTTTTATGTGACGATATTTGTTTTTTCACCATATTTCACAGAATGTGATCCCGAATATCCCTTCACAGATCCATCCATGACGGAGTTTCCAAGCTGCGTAATGTAAAGAAAGCTTTACCTATGTGAGATGAATAAACATAGCAAAAAACAGATTCACAGAAAGCTTATTTCCAGTTTTTATCTGAAGATATTTCCTTTTTCACCATAGTCCTGAATATACTCCCGAATATCCCTTCGTGGATCCGTCCATGACAAAGTTTCCAAGTTGCGTAATGTAAATAAAGCTTTTTCTATGTGAGATGAATAAACATAGCAAAAAGCAGATTGACAGAAAGCTTCTTTCCAGTTTTTATCTGAAGATAATTCCTTTTTCACCATGGTCCTGAAAGTGCTCCCGAATATCCCTACGTGGATCCGTCCATGACAGAGTTTCCAAGCTGTGTAATATAAAGAAAGCTTTATCTATGTGAGATGAATACACATATCACAGAGCAGTTTCATTGAACACTTCTTTCCAGTTTTTGCCTGAGTCTATTTCCCTTTTCAACACAGGCATCAACATGCTCCTGAATAGTACTTGGTACTTTTTTCTCCAAAAGGGTTTCCCTGATGCTGTATGAGAAGAGAGGTATAACACTGTGAGTGGAATGCACACGTCACAAAGCAGTTCCTTGGAAAGATTCTCTCCAATTTCAGTCAGAACATCTTTCCTTTTTCACCGTAAGCATCAAAGTGCTCCCGAATATCCCTTCACACGCTAAACATAAACAGGGTGAGAAAACTGCTCAATGAAAAGAGAGGCTTAACTGAGTGAGAGGAATTAAGAAGACACAGAGAAGTTTCAGAGATTGCTTCCTTCTGGATTTTACCTGAGGATACTTCTTTCTCCATATTCTAAGGAGCGTTCCTAAAAGTCTTTCCTTAGATTCCACAAAAACAGTGATTTCAAACTGCTCAATCCAAAGAATGGTTTAACTATATGAGATGAATGCACACTTCACAAAGCAGTTGTTCAGAAAGCTTCTCTCCAGTTTTCATCGGAAGACGTTTCCTTGCTCACCACAAGCCTCCGGGCACCACTTAGTATCCCTTCACAGATTCCTCAAAGACAGAGTTTCCAAACTGGGCAATGGAGAGTAAGCTTTAACTCTATGAAATGAATGCACATATCAGAGAGCAGTTTCTTGGAATGCTTCTCTCTGGGTTTTATTTGAGGATATTTCACTTTTCCCCATAGTCTTCAATGCACTCCAAAATATCACGTGTTCGGTTTTACAGGAACAGTTTTCAAACACTGCCTTATGAGAAAAGAGGTATAACTCCCTGAGGGGAATGCACACATCACAAAGCAGTTTCTCAGAAAACTTCTCTTCAGTTTTCATCTGAAGATATTTCCTATTTCACCATAGGCCTGATTGTGCTCCCGAATATCCCTGCGCGAATCCGTCCATGATGGCGTTTCAAAACTGCATAATAGAAAGAATGTTTTATCTATGTGAGATGAATAAATATATCTATGACGAAGCAGTTTCACTGAAAGTTTCTTTCCAGTTTTTGTCTTAGGATATTTCCTTTTTCACAATAGCCATCTATATACTCCTGAATGTCCCTTGGTAGCTTTCTCTGCAAAAGGGATTCCCCAATCCCCTACAAGAAGAAAGGTATAACTCTGTGAGTGGAATGCACACGTCACAAAGCAGCTCCTCGGAAAGCTTCTCTCCAGTTTCTACACGAAGATATTTCCGTTTTCACCATAAGCCTCAAAGTGCTCCCAAATATCCCTTCACAGTATAAACAAAAACAATGTTAGACTACTGCTCAATGAAAACAGAAGCTCAACTGTGCGAGTGGAATTCACACGACACAGAGTAGTTTCACAGAAAACTTCCTTCTGGTTTTTATCAGAGGATATTTCTTTTTCAGCATATTCTAAAGAGCGTTCCCAAATATCCTTTCTCAGGTTCCACAGAAACAGTGATTTCAAACTCCTAAATACAAATAATGTTTTAACTCTATGAGATGAAGACACAGATCACATAGCAGTTGCTCAGAAAGCTTCTCTCCAGTTTTCCACGGAAGAGAATTGCTTGCTCACCACCAGCCTCCGGGGGACCCTTACTATCCCTTTGCAGATTCCTCAAAGACAGAGTTTCCAAACTAGGCAACGTAGAGTAAGCTTTAACTCTCAGAAATGAATGGACATGTCAGAGAGCAGTTTCCTGGAACGCTTCTTTCTGTGTTTTACTTGAGGATGTTTCACTTTTCGCCATAATCTTCAATGTGCTTCGAAATGTCACTTTTTCAGTTTTACAGAAACTGTGTTCAAACACTGCCTTATGAGAAAAGAGGTATAACAACCTCAGTGGAATGCACATATCACAAATCAGTTTATCAGAAAGCTTCTCTCCGGTTTTTATCTGAAGATATTTTCATTTTCACCATAGTCCTGAATGTGCTCCCGAATGTCCCTTCACTGTTCCGTCCATGACGGAGTTTCCAAGCTGCGTAATGTAAAGAAAGCTTTATCTAGCTGAGATGAATAAACATAGCAAGAAGCAGATTCACAGAAAGCTTCTTTCAAGTTTTTATCTGAAGATATCTCCTTTTTCACTATAGTCCTGAATGTGCTCCCAAATATCCCATTGCACGCTAAACATAAAGAGTGTTAGAAAACTGCTCCATGAAATGAGAACCTTAACTGAAGGAGAGGAATTCACACGACACATATCAGTTTCACAGAAAGCTTCTTTCTGGTTTTTATCTGAGGATATTTCTTTCTTCATATTCTAAAGAGCGTTCCCAAATATCCTT
>NW_012101253.1:342489-351842 GCF_000951045.1 Mandrillus leucophaeus
CTTCAATGTGCTTCGAAATGTCACTTTTTCAGTTTTACAGAAACTGTGTTCAAACACTGCCTTATGAGAAAAGAGGTATAACAACCTCAGTGGAATGCACATATCACAAATAAGTTTATCAGAAAGCTTCTCTCCGGTTTTTATCTGAAGATATTTTCATTTTCACCATAGTCCTGAATGTGCTCCCGAATGTCCCTTCACTGTTCCGTCCATGACGGAGTTTCCAAGCTGCGTAATGTAAAGAAAGCTTTATCTAGCTGAGATGAATAAACATAGCAAGAAGCAGATTCACAGAAAGCTTCTTTCAAGTTTTTATCTGAAGATATCTCCTTTTTCACTATAGTCCTGAATGTGCTCCCAAATATCCCATTGCACGCTAAACATAAAGAGTGTTAGAAAACTGCTCCATGAAATGAGAACCTTAACTGAAGGAGAGGAATTCACACGACACATATCAGTTTCACAGAAAGCTTCTTTCTGGTTTTTATCTGAGGATATTTCTTTCTTCATATTCTAAAGAGCGTTCCCAAATATCCTTCCTCAGATTCCACAGAAACAGTGATTTCAAACTGCTCTCTCCAAGGATTTAACTCTATGAGATGAATACACATGTCACAAAGCAGTTGCTCAGAAAGCTTCTGACCAGTTTTCAACGGAAGGATTTCCTTGCTCACCACAGGCCTCCGGGCGCCACTTAATATCCCTTCGCAGATTCCTCAAAGAGAGAGTTTCCAAACTGGGCAACGTAGAGTATGCTTTAACTCTGTGAAACAAATGCAAATATCAGAGAGCAGTTTCTTGGAACGCTTGTTTCTGGGTTTTATTTGACGACATTTCACTTTATGCCAAAATGTTCAATGCGCTCCGAAATATCACTTTTTTGGTTTTAAAGGAACAGTGTTCAAACACTGCCCTATGAGTAAAGAAGTATAATTCCCTGAGAATAATGCACACATCACAAACCAGTTCCTCAGAAAGCTTCTCTCCAGTTTTTATCTGAAGTTATTTCCATTTTCAACATAGGCCTGAATGTGGTCCCGAATGTCCCTTTGCGGAAAGCTTCTTTCCAGTTTTCATCTGAAGATGTTTCCTTTTTCACCATAGTCCTGAATGTGCTCCCGAATATCCCTTCACGGATCTGTCCATGACAGAGTTTCTAAGCTGCGTAATGTAAAGAAAGCTTTATCTATGTGAGATGAATAAATGTAGCAAAATGCAGATTCACAGAAAACTTCTTTCCAGTTTTTATCTGATGATATTTCCTTTTTTAACCTAGTCCTGAATGTGCTCCCAAATGTCACTTTGTGGATCGATCCATGACAGAGTTTCCAAGCTGCGTAATGTAAAGAAAGCTTTATCTGTGTGAGACGAATACACATATATCAGAACAGTTTCAGAGAAAGCTTCCTTCCAGTTATTGTCTGAGGCTATTTCCCTTTTCACCCTAGGCGTCAATATGCTCCCGGATATCCCTTGGTACCTTACTCTCCAAAGGGTTTTCCCGATGCTGTATGAGAAGAGAGGTATAACACTCTGAAGGGAATGCACACGTCACAAAGCAGTTCCTCAGAAAGCTTCTTTCCAGTTTCTATCTGATCATGTTTCCTTTTTCACCATAAGCATCAAAGCGCTCACGAATATCCCTTCACACGCTAAACATAAACAGTGTTAGAAAACTGCTCAATGAAAAGAGAAGCTTAATTGAGCAAGAGGAATTTACACGACACCTAGCAGTTTCACAGAAAGCTTCCTTCTGGTTTTTATCTGAGGATATTTCTACCTCCATATTCTAAAGAGCATTCCCAAATGTCCTTCCTCGGATTCCACAGAAACAGTGATTTCAAACTGCTCAATCCAAAAATGGGTTATCTCTATGAGATGAATACACACATCACAAAGCAGTTGCTCAGAAAGCTTCTTTCCAGTTTTCATCAGAAGACATCTCCTTGCTCACCACAGGTCTCCAGGCGCCACTAAATATCCCTTCACAGATTCCTCAAAGACAGAGTTTCCAAACTGGGCAACGTAGAATAAGCTTTAACTCTGTGAAATGAATGCACATATCAGAGAGCAGTTTCTTGGAACGCTTCTTTCTGGGTTTTATTTGAGGGTATTTCACTTTTCGCCATAGTCTTCAATGAGCTCTGAAAAATCACATTTTCGGTTTTACAGGAACAGTGTTCAAACACTGCCTTTTGAGAAAAGAGGTATAACTCCCTGAGTGGAATGTACACATCACAAAGCAGTATCTCAGAAAGCTTCTCTCCAGTTTTTATCTCAAGATATTTCCATTTTCACCATAGTCCTGAATGTGCTCCAGAATGTCCCTTCGCGGTTCTGTCCATGACAGAGTTTCCAAGCTGCGTAATGTAAAGAAAGCCTTATCTATGTGAGATGAATACACATAGCACAGAGCAGTTTCATACAAATCTTCTTTCCTGTTTTTGTCTAAGGCTATTTCCCTTTTCACTGTAGGCGTCAATATATTCACGAATATCCCTTGGTACCTTTTTCTCCAAAAGGGTTTCCCCAATGCTGTAAGAGAAGAGAGGTATAACACTGCGAGTGGAATGCACACGTCACAAAGCAGTTCTTCAGAAAGCTACTCTCCAGTTTTTATCTGAAGATATTTTCTTTTTCACCATAGGCCTGAAGGTGTTCCTGAATGTCCATTCGCGGATCTGTCCATGACGGAGTCTCCAAGCTGCATAATACAAATAAAGTTTTATATATGTGAGGTGCATAAACATATGTATCACAAAGCAGCTTCACAGAAAGCTTCTTTCCAGCTTTTGCTAAGGATATTTCCTTTTTCACCATAGCCGTCCATATAGACCCGAATGTACCTTGGTAGCATTTTCTCCAAAAGGGATTCCCCAATCCTCTATGAGAAGAAAGGTATAACTCTGTGAGTGGAATGGACATGTCACAAAACAGCTCCTTCAAAAGCTTCTCTCCAGTTTCTATCTGAAGATATTTCCATTTTCAACATAAGCCTCAAAGCGCTCCCGAATATCCCTTCGCAGACTAAACAAAAACAGTGTCAGAATACTGCTCAATGAAAAGAGAAGCTTAACTGTGCAAGTGGAATTCACACAATACAGAAGAGTTTCACAGAAAGCTTCTTTCTGGTTTATATCTGAGGGTATTCCTTTTTCAGTGTATTCTAAACAGCGTTCCCAAATGTACTTTCTCACGTTCCACAGAAACAGTGATTTCAAACTACTCAATTAAAAGAATGATTTAACTCTACGAGATGAATACACATGTCACAAAGCACTTGCTCAGAAAGCTTTTCTCCAGTTTTCAACGGAAGTCATTTCCTTGCTCACCACAGGCCTCCGAGTGCCACTTAATATCCCTTCTCAGATTCCTCAAAGACAGAGCTTCCAAACTGGGCAATGTACAATAAACTTTAACTCTCTGAAATTAATGCACATATCAGAGAGCAATTTCTTGGAACGCTTCTTTCTGGGTTTTATTTGAG
This sequence comes from Mandrillus leucophaeus, assembly GCF_000951045.1. Taxonomy (NCBI): domain Eukaryota; kingdom Metazoa; phylum Chordata; class Mammalia; order Primates; family Cercopithecidae; genus Mandrillus; species Mandrillus leucophaeus. The sequence goes on from NW_012101253.1 coordinate 345,977, forward strand.
GACACTTCACTTTTTGCCATAGTCTTCAATGTGTTCCAAAATATCACTTTTTCGTTTTTACAGAAATGGTTCAAAAACGGTCTTATGAGAAAAGAGGTATAACTCCCTGTATGGAATGCACACATCACAAAGCAGTTTCTCAGAAATCTTCTATCCAGTTTTTATCTGAAAATATTTCCTTTTTCACCATAGTCCTGAATGTGCTCCCGAATGTCCCTTCGTGGATCAGTCCATGATAGAGTTTCCAAGCTGCGTAATGTAAAGAAAGCTTTAACTATGTGAGATGAAAGCACATAGCAAAAAGCAAGTTCACAGAAAGCTTCTTTCCAATTTTTATCTGATGATATTTCCTTTTTTAACCTAGTCCTGATTGTGCTCCCAAATGTTCCTTCGTGGATCTGTCCATGACAGAGTTTCCAAGCTGTGTAATGTAAAGAAAGTTTTATCTATGTGAGATGAACACACATAGCACAGAGCAGTTTCACAGAAAGCTTCTTTCCAGTTTTTTTCTGAGGCTATTTCCCTTTTCATCATAGGCTTCAATATGTTCCCGAATATCTCTTCGTACCTTTTTGTCCAAAATGTTTTCACGGTGCTGTATGAGAAGAGAAGTATAACACTCTGATTGGAATGCACACGTCACAAAGCAGTTCCTTGGTACACTTCACTCCAGTTTCTATCCGAGCATATTTCCTTTTTCACTGTAAGACTCAAAGCGCTCCCGAATATCCCTTTGCACGCTAATCATAAACAGTGTTAGAAAACTCTTCAAAGAAAAGGGAAGCTTAACTGAGCAAGAGGAAATCACACGACACAAAGCAGTTTCACAGAAAGCTTCTTTCTGGTTTTCATCTCAGGATATTTCTTTCTCCATATTCTAAAGAACATTCCCAAATGTCCTTCCTCAGATACCACAGAAACAGTCATTTCAAACTGCTCAATCCAAGGAATGGTTTAACTCTATGAGATGAATACACACATCAGAAATCAGTTTCTCAGAAAGCTTCTTTCTGGTTTTCATCTGAGGATATTTCCTTTTTCACCTTATGCCTCAATGCGCTCCCAAATATCACTTTGCAGATTCCACGAAAACAGTGTTAGCAAACTGTTTCATGAAGAGAAAGGTGTATCTCTTTGAGATGAATTCACACATCACAAAGAAGTTTCTCAGAAAGCTTCTTTCTAGTTTTTATTAGAGGATAATTCCTTTGTCTGCATAGACTTCAATGCGATAAAAATTATCACTTCTCAGATTCCCCCAAAAACACTAGTAACAGACTGCTCCATGAAAAGAAATTGTAACTCTGTGATGAGAATTCATACATAAGAGAACAGTTTCTCAGAAACCTTCTTTCTAGTTTTCATCTGAGGATATTTCCTTTTTCACCATATGCCTCAGTGCACTCCCAAATATCACTTTGCAGATTACAGGAACACAGTCTTAGCAAACTCCTTCATGAAGCGAAAGTTGTAATTTTGTGAGGTGAATTCACACTTCACAAAGAAGTTTCTAGGAAAACTTCATTCTCATTTTTATTTGAGGATATTTCATTTGTCAGCGTAGGCTTCAATGCGATCCCAAATATCCCTTCGCAGAGTCCCAAAAAACACTGGTAACAGACTGCTTCATGAAGCGAAAGTGTAACTCTGCGAGATGAATTCACTCATCAGAAATCAGTTTCTCAGAAAGCTTCTTTCCGGTTTTCTTCTGAGCATATTTCCTTTTTCACCCTATGCCTCAATGCGCTCCCAAATATCACTTTGCAGAATCCACGAAAACAGTGTTAGCAAACTGTTTCATGAAGAGAAAGGTGTATCTCTTTGAGATGAATTCACACATCACAAGGAAGTTTCTCGGAAAGCTTCTTTCTAGCTTTAATTTGAGGATATTTCCTTTGTCCACATAGGCTTCGATGCAATAAAAAATTTCACTTCTCAGATTCCCCAAATACAGTGGTAACAGACTGCTCCGTGAAAAGAAAGTGTAACTCCGTGAGAAGAATTGACACATCAGAGGACAGTTTCTCAGAAACCTTCTTTCTAGTTTTCATCTCAGGATATTTCCTTTTTCATCATATGCCTCAGTGCGCTCAAAAAATATCACTTTGCAGATTACAGGAACACAGTGTTATCAAACTCCTTCATGAAGAGAAAGGTGTAGTTGTGAGGTGAATTCACACATCACAAAGAAGTATCTCAGAAAGCTTCTTTCTCCTTTTTATTTGAGGATATTTCATTTGTCAGTATAGCCTTCAATTGGATCCAAAATATCCCTTCTCAGATTCCCCAAAAACACAGGCAACAGACTGCTCCATGAAATGAAAGTCTAACTCTATGAGGTGAATTAACACATCAGAAATCAGTTTCTCAGAAAGCTTCTTTCTGGTTTTCATCTGAGGATATTTCCTTTTTCACGTTATGCCTCAATGCGCTCCCAAATATCACTTTGCAGATTGCACGAAAACACTGTTAGCAAACTGTTTCATGAAGAAAAAGGTGTATCTCTTTGAGATAAATTCAACATCACAAAGAAGTTTCTCAGAAAGTTTCTTTCTAGTATTTACTTGAGGATATTTCCTTTGTCAGCGCAGACTTCAATGTGATCCAAAATATCCCTTCTCAGATTCCCCAAAAAAACTGATAACAGACTGTCCATGAAACGAAAGTGTAATTCTGTGAGATGAATTCCCACATCATAAATTAGTTTCTCAGAAAGCTTCTATCTGGTTTTCATCTGAAAATATTTCCTTTTTCACCTTATGCCTCAATGCGCTCCCAAATATCACTTTGCAGATTCCACGAAAACAGCATTAGGAAACTGCTTCATGGAGAGGAAGGTGAAATTCTGTAAAATGAATTCACACATAACAAAGCAGACTCTCAGAAAGCTTCTTTCTAGTTTTTATCTGAAGGTATTTCCTTTGTCACCGTAAGCTTCCTTGCGCTAAGATATGTCCTATTGCAGATTTCAAGAAAACAGTGTTAGCAAACTGATCAATGAAAAGAAAAGTGTACCTCTGTGAGTTGCATTCACACATCACAAAACAGTTTCTGAGAATGCTTCTCTCCATGTTTTATCTGACGATATTTCCTTTTTCACCATAGGCCTCAATGTGCTCCCAAATATCACTTTTCAGATTCCATGAAAACAGTGTTCGCAAATGGTTTCATGAAGAAAAAAGTGTATCTCTTTGAAATGAATTCATAGATCACAAAGAAGTTTCTCAGAAAGCTTATTTCTAGTTTTTATTTGAGGATATTTCCTTTGTCCACATAGGCTTAAATGCAATTAAAAATATCATTTCTCAGATTCCCCAAAAACAGTGGTAACAGACTGCTCCATGAAAAGAATGTGTAACTCTGTAAGATGAATTCACACATCAGAGAACAGTTTCTCAGAAACCTTCTTTCTAGTTTTCATCTGAGGATATTTCCTTTTTCACCATATGCCTCAGTGCACTCTCAAATGTGACTTTGCAGATTACAGGAACACAGTGTTAGCAAACTCTATCATGAAGAGAAAGGTGTAATTCTTTGAGGTGAATTCACATATCACAAAGAAGTTTCTAAGAAAACTTCTTTCTCCTTTTCATTTGAGGATATTTTCTTTGTCAACATAGGCTTCAATGTGATCCAAAATATCCTTCTCAGATACCCCAAAAACACTGATAACAGACTGCTCCATGAAACGAAAGTGTAACTCTGTGAGATGAATTCACACAGCAGAAATCAGTTTCCCAGAAAGATTCTTTCTGGTGGTCATTTGAGGATATGTCCTTTTTCACCATATGCCTCAAGGTGCCCCCAAATATCACTTTACAGATTCCATGAAAACAGTGTTAGGAAACTGCTTCATGGAGAGGAAGGTGTACCTCTGTGAGATGAATTCACACATAACAAAGCAATCTCTCAGAAAGTTTCTTTCTAGTTTTTATCTGAAGGTATTTCCTTTGCCACCGTAAGCTTCCTTGCGCTAAGATATGTCCTACTGCAGATTTCAAGAAAACAGTGTTAGCAAACTGATCAATGAAAAGAAAAGTGTAACTCTGTGAGTTGCATTCACACAACACAAAGCAGTTTCTGAGACCGCTTCTCTCCATGTTTTATCTGACGATATTTCCTTTTCCACCATAGGCCTCAATGTGCTCCCAAATAACACTTTTCAGGTTCCATGAAAACAGTGTTAGCAAACTGTTTCATGAAGAGAAAGGTGTATGTCTTTGAGATGAATTCACACATCACAAAGAAGTTTCTCAGAAAGCTTCTTTCTAATTTTTATTTGAGGATATTTCCTTTGTCTGCTTCGGCTTCAATGTGATAAAAAATATCTCTTCTCAGATTCCCCTAGAACAGTGGTAACAGAATGCTCCATGAAAAGCAAATGTAACTCTGTGAGATGAATTCACACATCAGAGAACAGTTTCTCAGAAACCTTCTTTCTAGTTTTCATCTGAGGATATTTCCTTTTTCACCATATGCCTCAATGCACTCCCAAATATCACTTTGCAGATTACAGGAACACAGTCTTAGCAAACTCCTTCATGAAGAGCAAGATGTAATTCTGTGCAGTGAACTCACACATCACAAAGAAGTTTCTCAGAAAGCTTCTTTCTCCTTTTTTTGAGGATAGCTCCTTTGTCAGTGTAGGCTTCAATGTGATCCAAAATATCCTTTCTCAGATTCCCCAGAAACACTAGTAACAGACTGCTCCATGAAACGAAAATGTAACTCTGCGAGATGAATTCACACATCAGAAATCAGTTTCTCAGAAACCTTCCTTCTGGTTTTCATCTGAGAATAATTCCTTTTTCACCCCATGCCTCAATGCGCTTCCAAATATCACTTTGTAGATTTGAAGAAAACAGTGTTAGCAAACTATTTCATGAAGAGAAAAGTGTATCTCTTTGAGATGAATTCAAACATCACAAAGAAGTTTCTCCGAAAACTTCTTTCTAGTTTTAATTTGAGGATATTCACTTTGTCCGCGTAGGCTTCAATGCGATCCAAAATATACCTTCTCAGATTCCCCAAAAACAGTGGGAACAGATTGCTCCATCAAAAGAAAAGTGTAATTCTGGGAGTCGAATTCACACATCAGAGAACAGTTTCTCAGAAACCTTCTTTCTAGTTTTCATCTGAGAACATTTCCTTTTTCACCATATGCCTCAGTGCACTCCCAAATATCACTTTGCAGATTCAGGAATACAGTGTTAGAGAACTCCTTCATGAAGAGAAAGGTGTAATTCTGTGAGGTGAATTCACACATAACAAAGAAGTTTCTCAGAAAGCTTCTTTCTCCTTTTTATTTGAGGATATTTCCTTTGTCAGCATAGGCTACAATCTGATCCAAAATATTCCTTCTCAGATACCTCAAAAACACTTACAGTAACAGACTGCTCCATGAAACGAAAGTGTAACTCTGTGAGATGAATTCACACATCAGATATCAGTTTCTCAGAAAGCTTCTTTCTGGTTGTCATCTGAGGATATTTAATTTTTTCTTTTTTGCATTTGTCAATTTTATTTATTTTACATTTCTTCATTCATTGTTCAGAATTGTTTATTATTACTATTATTATTATACTTTAAGTTCTAGGGTACTTGCACATAACGTGCAGGTTTGTTACATATGTATACTTGTGCCATGTTGGTGTGCTGCACCCATCAACTTGCAGCACCCATCAACCCGTCATTTACATCAAGTATAACTCCCAGTACAATCCCACACCCTCCCCCCTCCCCATGATAAGCCCCAGTGTGTGATGTTCCCCTTCCCGAGTACAAGTGATTTCATTGTTCAGTTCCCACCTATGAGTGACAACATGCGGTATTTGGTTTTTTGTTCTTGCGATAGTTTGCTGAGAAT
>NW_012101253.1:355862-359695 GCF_000951045.1 Mandrillus leucophaeus
TCAGACAGAGTCGTTTGTGTCTGCAGAGGTTTCTGCTGCTGCTGTTGTTGTTGTTGTTGTTGTTGTTTATCTGTACCCTGTCCCCAGAGATGGAGTCCACAGAGACAGGCAGGCCTCCTTGAGCTGCTGTGAGCTCCACCTGGTTCGAGCTTCCCACTCTTTTCCATGAAAACAATGTTAGCAAACTGTTTCAGGAAGAAAAGGTTATAATTCTGTGAGGTGAATTCACACATCACAAAGAAGTTTCTCAGAAAGCTTCTTTCTGGTTTTTATCTGGAGTTATTTCCTTTGTCACCATAAGCTTCCTTGTGCTAAGATATGTCCTATTACAGATTTCCAGAAAAAAGTGTTAGCAACCTGATCCATGAAAAGAAAAGTGTAACTCTGTGAGTTGCATTAACACATCACAAAGCAGTTTCTGAGAACGCTTCTCTCCGGGTTTTATCTAGCATTATTTCCTTTTTCACCATAGACCTCAAAGTTCTCCAAAATATCACTTTTCAGATTCCACGAAAACAGTGATAGCAGACTGTTTCAGATAGAAAAAGGTGTATCTCTTTGAGATGAATTCACATATCACAAATAAGTTTCTCCAAAAGCTTCTTTCTAGTTTTTATTTGAGGATATTTCCTTTGTCTGCATAGGCTTCAATGCTATAAAAAATATCACTTCTCAGATTCCCCAAAAACTGTGTTAACAGACTGCTCCATGAAAAGAAAGTGTAACCCTGTGAGAAGAATTCACATATCAGAGAACAGTTTCTCAGAAACTTTCTTTCTAGTTATCATCGGAGGATATTTCCTTTTTCACCATGTGCCTCAGTGCGTTCCCAAATATCACTTTGCAGATTACAGGAACACAGTGTTACAAACTCCTTCATGAAGAGAAGGGTGTAATTCTGTGAGTTGAATTCACACATCACGAAGAGGTTTTGCAGATGGCTTCTTTCTCGTTTTTATTTGAGGATATTTCCTTTGTCAGCATAATCTTCAATGCGTTCCATAATATCCTTTGTGAGATTCCTCAAAAACACTTATAACAGACTGCTCCATGAAACGAAAGTGTAATTCCGTGAGATGAATTCACACATCAGAAAGAAGTTTCTCAGAAATCTTCTTTCCCGTTTTTATTTGAGGATATTTCCTTTGTCAGCATAGGCTTCAATGCGATCCAAAAAATCCTTTCTGAGATTCCCTAAAAACACTGGTAACAGACTGCTCCATGAAACGAAAGTGTAACTCTATGAGATGAATTCACACATCAGAAATCAGTTTCCCAGAAAGCTGCTTTCTGGTTTTCATCTGAGGATATTTCCTTTTTCACTTTATGTCTTAATGTGCTCCCAAATATCACTTTTCAAATTTCACAAAAACAGAGTTAGCAAACTGTTTCGTGAAGAGAATGGTATATCTCTTTGCCATGAATTCACACATCACAAAGAAGTTTCTCAGAAAGCTTCTTTGTAGTTTTTATTTGAGGATATTCCCTTTGTCCATGTAGGCTTCAATGTAATAAAAATATCACTTCTCAGATTCCCCAAAAACAGTGGTAACAGACTGCTCCATGAAAAGAAACTGTAACTCTGTGAAAAGAATTCACACATGAAAGAATAGTTTCTCAGAAACCTTCTTTCTAGTTTTCATCTGAGGATAGTTCCTTTATCACCCTATGCCTCAGTGCGCTCCAAAATATCACTTTGCAGTTTACAGGAACACAGTGTTAACAAACTCCTTCATGAAGAGAAAGGTGTAATTCTGTGACATGAATTCACACATCACAAAGAAGTTGCTCAGAAAGGTTCTTTCTCGTTTTATTTGAGGATATTTCCTTTGTCAGCATAGGCTTCAATGCGATCCAATATATCCTTTCTGAGATTGCTCAAAAACACTGGTAACAGACTGCTCCATGAAATGAAAATGTAACTCTGTGAGATGAATTCACACCTCAGAAATCAGTTTCTCAGGAAGATTCTTTCTGGTTTTCATCTGAGTATATTTCCCTTTTCACCTTAGGCCTCAATGTGCTCCCAAATATTGGTTTTCAGATTCCACGCAAACAGTGTCAGCAAAGTGTTTTTTGACTAAAAAGGTGTATCTCTTTGAAATGAATTCACACATCACAAAGAGGTTCCTCAGAAAGCTTCTTTCTAGTTTGTATTTGGGGATATTTCCTTTGTCCGCATAGGCTTCAATGTGATAAAAAAAATATCCGGCTTCAGATTCCCCAAAAACAGTGGTAACAGACTGCTCCACGAAAAGAAAGTGTATCTCAGTGAGACAAATTCACACATGAGAGAACAGTTTCTCAGAAACCATCTTCTACTTTCCATCTGAGGATATTTCCTTTTTCACCATATCCCTCATTGAGCACCCAAATATCACTTTGCAGATTACAGGAACACAGTGTTAGCAAACTTTTTCATGAAGAGAAAGGAGTAATTCTGTGAGGTGAACTCACACATCACAAAAAAATTTCTCAGAAGTCTCTTTTCTCGTTTTTATTTGAGGATATTTCCTTTGTCATCATAGGCTTCAAGGTGATCCAAAATTTCCTTTGTCAGATTCGCCAAAAACACGGGTAACAGATTTCTCCATGAAATGAAAGTGTAACTCTGCAAGATTAATTCACACATCAGAAATCTGTTTCCCAGAAAGTTTCTTTCTGGTTTTCATCTGAGGATATTTCCTTTTTCCTCTTATGCCTCAATGCGCTCCCAAGTATCACTTTTCAAATTCCACGAGAACAGTGTTAGCAAACTGTTTCATGAAGAGAAAGGTGTATCTTTTTGAGATGAATTCACACATCACAAAGAAGTTTCTCAGAAAGCTTCTTTCTGGTATTCATCTGAGGATATTTCCTCTTTTACCATATGCCTCAGTGCGCTCCTAAATATCACTTTGCAGATTACAGGAACACAGTGTTAGCAAACTCCTTCATGAAGAGAAAGCTCTAATTTTCTGAGATGAACTCACACATCACAAAGAAGTTTCTTAGCAAGCTTCTTTCTGGTTTTTATTTGATATTTCCTTTGTCACTGTAGACTTCAATGCGATTCAAAATACCACTTCTCAGATTCCTCAAAAACACTGGTAACAGACTGCTCCTTGAAACGAAAGTGGAACTCTGTGAGATGAATTCACACAGCAGAAATCAGTTTCTCAGAAAGTTTCTTTCTGGTTTTCATCTGAGGATATTTCCTTTTTCATCCTATGCCTCAATGTGCTCCCACATATCACTTTGCAGATTCCACGAAAACAGCGTTAGGAAACTGCTTCATGGAGAGAAAGGTGTAACTCTGTGAGATGAATTCACACATAACAAAGCAGTCTCTTGGAAAGCTTCTTTCTAGTTTTTATCTGAAGGTATTTCCTTTGGAACCATAAGCTTCCTTGCGCTAAGATATGTCCCATTGCAGATTTCAAGAAAACAGGTTTCGCAAACTGATCAATGAAAAGTGTAACTCTGTGAGTTGCATTCACACATCACAAAGCAGTTGTTGAGAATGCTTCTCTCCAGTTTTCATCTGACGATAGTTCCTTTTTCACCATAGGCCTCAATGCACTCCCAAATTTCACTTTGCAGGTTCCACGAAAACAGTGTTAGCAAACGGCTTCATGAAGAGAAAGGTGGAACTATGTGAGATGAATTCACACATCTCAAAGCAGTTTCTCAGAAAGCTTCTTTCCACTTTTTTTCTGAGGATATTTCCTTTGTCACAATAAGTTTCACTGCTGTAAAAAATATCCCATTGCAGATTTCAAGAAAACAGTGATAGCAAACTGCCTCCTGAAGGGAAAGTTGTAACTCTGTGAGGTGAATTCACACATCATAAA
>NW_012101253.1:359745-360416 GCF_000951045.1 Mandrillus leucophaeus
CTGTTTTGGTACCAGTACCATGCTGTTTTGGTTACTGTAGCCTTGTAGTATAGTTTGAAGTCAGGTAGCGTGATGTCTCCAGCTTTGTTCCTTTGACTTAAGATTGTCTTGGAAATGCGGGCTTTTTTTTTGGTTCCATATGAACTTTAAAGCAGTTTTTTCCAATTCTGTGAAGAAACTCATTGGTAGCTTGATGGGGATGGCATTGAACGTATAAATTACCTTGGGCAGTATGGCCATTTTCACGATATTGATTCTTCCTATCCATGAGCATGGTATGTTCTTCCATTTGTTTGTGTCCTCTTTTATTTCACTGAGCAGTGGTTTGTAGTTCTCCTTGAAGAGGTCCTTTACATCCCTTGTAAGTTGGATTCCCAGGTATTTTATTCTCTTTGAAGCAATTGTGAATGGAAGTTGATTCTTGATTTTGCTATCTGTTTGTCTGTTACTGGTGTATAAGAATGCATGTGATTTTTAAACATTGATTTTGCATCCTGAGACTTTGCTGAAGTTTCTTATCAGCTTAAGCAGATTTTGGGCTGAGATAATGGGGTTTTCTAAATATACAATCATGTCATCTGCAAACAGGGACAATTTGACTACTTCTTCTCCTAACTGAATATCCTTTATTTCTTTGTCTTGCCTGATTGCCCTAGCCAGAACTTCCAACA
>NW_012101253.1:360466-368846 GCF_000951045.1 Mandrillus leucophaeus
CCATTGCAGATTTCAAGAAAACAGTGATAGCAAACTGCCTCCTGAAGGGAAAGTTGTAACTCTGTGAGGTGAATTCACACATCATAAAGAAGTTTTTCAGAAAGCTTCTTTCTCGTTTTTATTTGAGGGTATTTCCTTTGTCTCCACAAGCGTCAGTGTCACAGGAAATATCCCATTGTAGATTTCAAGAAAACAGTGTTAGCCAACTGACCAATGAAAAGTGTAACTCTGTGAGCTGCATTCACACATCACAATTCACTTTCTCAGAACGCTTCTTTCCAGTTTTTATCCGAGGATAGTTCCTTTGTCACCATAGGCCTCAATACGCTCCCAAATATCACTTTTCAGATTCCACAAAAACAGTGTTAGCAAACTGTTTCATGAAGAAAAGGGTATATCTCTTTGAGATGAACTCATACATCACAAAGGAGTTTCTCTTTCTAGTTTTTATTTGAAAGCTTCTTTCTAGTTTTTATTTGAGGATATTTCCTTTGTTTGCATAGGCTTCAATGAGATAAAAACTATCCCTTCTCAGATTCCCCAAAAACAGTGGTAAGAGACTGCTCCATGAAAAGAAAGTGTAACTCTGTGAGACGAATTGACACATCAGAGAACAGGTTCTCAGAAACCTTCTTTCTACTTTTCATGTGAGGATATTTCCTTTTTCACAATATGCCTCAGTGCGCTCCCAAATATCACTTGGCAGATTCCACGAAAACAGTGTTAGCAAACTCCTTCATGAAGAGAAAGGTGTAACTCTGTGAGGTGAATTCACACATCACAAAGAAGTTTCTCAGAAATCTTCTTTCTCAATTTTATTTGAAGATATTTCCTTTGTCAGCATAGGCTTCAATGCAATCCAAAATATCACTTCTCAGAGTCCCAAAAAACACTGGTAACAGACTGCTCCATGAAACGAAAGTGGAACTCTATGAGATGAATTCACACAGCAGAAATCAGTTTCTCCAATTTCTCAGAAAGCTTCTTTCGGGTTTTCACCTAAGGATATTTCCTTTTTCACCCTATACCTCAATGCGCTCCCAAATATCACTTTGCAGATTCCATGAAAACAGCGTTAGGAAACTGCTTCATGGAGAGGAAGGTGTAACTCTGTGAGATGAATTCACACATAACAAATCAGTCTCTCAGAAAGCTTCTATCTAGTTTTTATCTGAAAGTATTTCCTTTGCCACTGTAAGCTTCCTTGCGCTAAGATGTGTCCCATTGCAGATTTCAAGAAAACAGGTTTAGCAAACTGAAAGTTGCATTCACACATCACAAAGCAATTGCTGAGAACGCTTCTTTCCAGGTTTTATCTGATGATATTTCCTTTTTCATCATAGGCCTCAATGCACTCCCAAATATCACTTTGCAGGTTCCACAAAAACAGTGTTAGCAAAGGGCTTCATGAAGAGAAAGGTGTAACTAGGTGAGATGAATTCACACATCTCAAAGTAGTTTCTCAGAAAGCTTCTTTCCACTTTTTTTCTGAGGATATTTCCTTTATCGCAATAAACTTCCCTGCTCTAAGAAATATCCTATTGCAGATTTCAAGAGAACAGTGTTTTCCAACTGACCAATGAAAAGTGTAACTCTGTGAGTTGCAATCACACATCACAATGCAGTTTCTCAGAATGCTTCTTTCCAGTTTTTATCCAAGGATAGTTCCTTTTTTACCACAGGCCTCAATACGCTCCCAAATATCACTTTTCAGATTCCACGAAAACAGTGTTAGCAAACTGTTTCATGAAGACAAAGGTGTATCTCTTTGAGATGAATTCACACATCAGAAAGAAGTTTTTCAGAAAGCTTCTCTCTAGTTTTTATTTGAGGATATTTCCTTTGTCCGTGTAGGCTTCAATGCGATAAAAAGAAAATTCCTTCTCAGATTCCCCAAAAACACTGGTAACAGACTGCTCCATGAAACGAAAGTGGAACTCTGTGAGATGAATTCACACAGCAGAAATCAGTTTCTCAGAAAGTTTCTTTCTGGTTTTCATCTGAGAATATTTCCTTTTTCACCCTATGCCTCAATGTGCTCCCACATATCACTTTGCAGATTCCACGAAAACAGTGTTGGGAAACTGCTTCTTGGAAAGAAAGGTGTAACTCTGTGAGATGAATTCACACATAACAAAGCAGTCTCTCAGAAAGCTTCTTTCTAGCTTTTATCTGAAGGTATTTCCTTTGTCACCATAAGCTTTCTTGAGCTAAGATATGTCCCATTGCAGATTTCAAGAAAACAGTGTTAGCAAACTGATCAATGAAAAGAAAAGTGTAACTCTTTGAGTTGCATTCATACATCGCAAAGCAGTTTCTGAGAACGCTTCTCTCCGGTTTTCATCTGACGATATTTCCTTTTTCACCATAGGCCTCAATGCACTCCCAAATATCACTTTGCAGGTTCCACGAAAACAGTGTTAGCAAACGGCTTCATGAAAAGAAAGGTGTAACTGTGTGAGATGAATTCACACATCTCAAAGCAGTTTCTCAGAAAGCTTCTTTCCACTTTTTTTCTGAGGATATTTCCTTTGTCACAATAAACTTCATTGCTCTAAGAAATATCCCATTGCAGATTTCAAGAAAACAGTGATAGCAAACTGCCTCCTGAAGGGAAAGTTGTAACTCTGTGAGGTGAATTCACACATCATAAAGAAGTTTCTCAGAAAGCTTCTTTCTCATTTTTATTTGAGGGTATTTCCTTTGTCACCACAAGCTTCATTGTGACAAGAAATATCCCATTGTAGATTTCAAGAAAACAGTGTTAGCCAACTGAACAATGAAAAGTGTAACTCTGTGAGTTGCATTCACACATCACAAAGCAGTTTCTGAGAACACTTCTTTCCAGTTTTTATCCGAGGATAGTTCCCTTTTCACCATAGGCCTCAATATGCTCCCAAATATCACTTTTCAGATTCCACGAAAGCAGTGTTAGCAAACTGTTTCATGAAGTAAAAGGTGTATCTCTTTGAGATGAATTCACACATCACAAAGGAGTTTCTCAGAAAGCTTCTTTCTAGTTTTTATTTGAGGATATTTTCTTTGTCCGCATAGGCTTCAAGGTGATAAAAAAAAATCCCTTCTCAGATTCCCCAGAAACAGTAGTAACAGACTGCTCCATGAAAAGCAAATGTAACTCTGTGAGATGAATTCACACATCAGAGAACAGTTTCTCAGAATCCTTTTCTCTAGTTTTCTTCTGAGGATATTTCCTTTTTCACCATATGCCTCAGAGTGCTTCCAAATATCACTTTGCAAATTAAAGGAAAACAGTGTTAGTAAACTCCTTCATGAAGAGAAAGGTGTAATTCTGTGAGATGAATTCACATATCACAAAACAGTTGCTGAGAATGCTTCTCTCCAGTTTTTATCTGACGATATTTCTTTTTTCACCATAGGCCTCCAAGTATTCCCAAATATCACTATGCAAATTCCAAGAAAACAGTGTTAGCAAACGGCTTCATGAAGAAAAAGGTGTAACTCTTTGTGATGAATTCACACATCACAAAGGAGTTTTTCAGAAAGTTCTTTCTAGATTTTATTTGAGGGTATTTCCTTTGTCAGCATAGGTATCAATGCGATCCTAAATATCCCCTCTCAGATTCCCCAAAAACAGTGGTAACAGACTGCTCCATGAAATGATGGTGTCACTCTGTGAGATGAATTCCACATCAGAAAGCAGTTTCTCAGAAAGCTTCTTTCTGGTTTTCATCTTAGGATATTTCCTTTTTCACCATATGCCTCAATGTGCTCCCAAATGCCACTTTGCATGTTCCATGTAAACAATGTTAGCAAACGGCTTCACGAAGAGAAAGGTGTAACTATGTGAGATGAATTCACACATCACAAAGCAGTTTCTCAGAAAGCTTCTTTCCACTTTTTTTCTGAGGATATTTGCTTTGTCACCATAAGCTTCATTGCTCTAAGAAATATCCCATTGTAGATTTCAAGAAAACAGTGATCGCAAACTGCCTCCTGAAGAGAAAGTTGTAACTCTGTGAGGTGAACTCACACATTGAAAAGAAGTTTCTCAGAAAGCTTCTTTCTCGTTTGTATTTCAGAATATTTACTTTGAGAGTGTAGGCTTCAATACCAACAAAAATATCCCTTCTCAAATTCCCCAATAACTGTGGGAAAAGGCTGCAACATTAAACGAAAGTGTAACTCTGTGAGATGAATTCACACATCAGAAAGTAGTTTCTCAGAAAGCTTCTTTCAAGTTTTCATCTGAGGATATTTCGTTTTTCACCATAGGCCTCAAGACACTCCCAAATATCACTTTGCAGATTCCAGGAAAACAGTGTTAGCAAACTGCTTCATGAAGAGAAAAGTGTAACTCTGTGAGGTGAATTCACACATCACAAAGAAATTTCTCAGAAAGCTTCTTTCTCGTTTTTATTGAAGGGTATATTTCCTTTGACACTGTAAGCTTCAGTGCGACAAGAAATATCCCATTGTAGATTTCAAGAAAACAGTGTTAACCAACAGACCACTGAAAAGTGTGACTCTGTGAGTTGCATTCACACATCACAATGCGGTTTCTCAGAATGCTTCTTTCCGGTTTTTATCTGAGGATAGTTCCTTTTTCACCATAGGCCCCAATAGGCTCCCAAATATAACTTTTCAGATTCCACGAAAACAGCGTTAGCAAACTTCTTCAAGGAGAGAAATGTGTATCTCTGTGAGATGAATTCACACATCACAAAGCAATTTCTCAGAAAACTTTTTTCTAGTTTTTATCTAAGGGTAATTCCTTTTTCACCATAAGCCTCATTGCACTCCCAAGTGTCACTTTGCAGATTCCACAAAAACTGTGATCGGAAACTGCTTCATGAAGGGAAAGGTGTATCTCTGTGAGATGAATTCACACATCAGAAATCAGTTTCTCAGAAGGCTTCTTTCTGATTTTCATCTGAGGATATTTCCTTTTTCACCATAGGTCTCAATGCACTCCCATATATCACTTTGCAGATTCCACGAAAACAGAGATAGGAAACTGCTTCATGAAGAGAGAGGTGTGACTATGTGAGATGAATTCACACATCACAGAGAAGTTTCTCAGAAAGCTTCTTTCTCATTTTTGGGGGGAATATTTCCTTTGTCAGCGTAGGCTTCAATGGGATTTAAAATATCCCTTCTCAGATTCCCCAGAAACAGTGGTAACAGACTGCTCCATGAAACGAAGGTGTAACTCTGTGAGATGAATTCACATATCACAAAGCACTTTCTCAGGAAGCTTGTTTCCAGTTTTTATCTGAGGATATTTCCTTTGCCATGATAGGATTCAAAGCAAACAGTAATGTCACTTCTCAGAATCCACAGAAGCAGAACTAACAAACTGCTCTGGATAAGACTGGTGTAACTCCGTGAGGCAAATTTACACATCACACAGCAGTTTCTCAGAAAGCTTCTTTCACGCATTTTTCTGAGGACACTCCCTTTGTCACCATCGGCCTCAATGCCCTCCCAAAAGTCCCAGCACACTGCTCAATGAAAGAAGAACATAACTCTGTGAGGGGAATTCACACATCACAAAGAAACTTCTCCGAAGGCTTCTCTCCAGTTATTTTTGAGTATATTTCCTTTTCCATGATGGGCTTCAATGTAATCTAAACTACGCCTTCTCAGATTACACAGAGGAAGAGCAAATAAACTGCTCCATGATCAGAATGGTGTAACACTGTTAGATGAATTTACACATCACAGATCAGTTTCTCAGAAAGCTTCTTTTCAACTTTTATCTGAGGACATTTCCTTTTTTCACTATGGGCTTCAATGCAATCTGAAGTGTCAATTCTCAGATTCCACAGAAGCAGTGCTAACAAACTGGCTCCATGAACAAAATGGTGTCACTCTGTGAAATGAATACGCACATCACAGTGCAGTATATCAGAAGGCTTCTTTCTAGTCTTTATCTGAGGATGTTCCCTTTGTCACCGTAGGCTTCAAAGTGATCAGAAATGTCCCTTCTCAGATTCCACAGAAACAGTGCTAGCAGGCTTCTCCATGAAAGAGTAGTGTCACTCTGAGAGATGAATTCGCACATCACAAAGCAGTTTCTCAGAAAGCTTCTATCTAGTTTTTTCTCCGAAGATATTTGCTTTGTCACAATAGGATTCAAAGTGATCAGAAATGTCACTTCTCAGAATACACAGAAGCAGACCTAACAAACTGCTCCATATAAGATTGGTGTAACTCTGTGACATGAAATCACACATCACAAAGCAGTTTCTCTGAAGGCTTCTCACCAGTTTTTATCTGAGGATATTTCCTTTCTCACCATAGCACTCAATGCGGTCATAATATCCCATTGAAGATCAAAAGAAAAACAGTGGTAGTAAACTGCTGAATGACAAGAATTGTGTAACTCTGTGGGATGAATTCACACATCACTAAGCAGTTTCTTAGAAAGCTTCTTTCACGTTTTTATCTGAGGATATTTCGTTTGTCATCATAGGCTTCAAAGTGATCCAAAATATCCCTTCTCAGATTCCACAAAAACAGTGCTAGCAAACTGCTCCATGAAAGAGTCATGTAACTGTGTGATGAATTCACACATCACAAGGCACTTTGTCAGGAAGCTTGTTTCCAGTTTTTATCTGAGGATATTTCCTTTGCCATGATAGGAGTCAAAGCAATCAGAAGAAGATGGCCAAATAGGAACAGCTCCAGTCTCCAACTCCCAGTGCCAGTGACACAGAAGACGGGTGATTTTTGCATTTTCAAGTGAGGTACCGGGTTCATCTCCCTAGGGAGTGCCAGACAATTGGTGCTCATCAGCTGCTGCAGCCCAACCAGTGAGAGCTGAAGCAGGGTGAGGCATTGCCTCACCTGGGAAGTGCAGGGGGGAAGGGAATCCCTTTTCCTAGCAAGGGGAACTGAGACACACAACACCTGGAAAATTGGGTAATTCCCACCCCAATACTGCACTTTACTAAAGGTCTTAGCAAACGGCACACCAGGAGATTATATCCCACACCTGGCCAGGAGGGTCCCACACCCATGGAGCCTCCCTCATTGCTAGCCTAGCGCAGCAGTCTGAGATCTAAATGCAAGGGAGTAGTGAGGCTAGGGGAGGGGCACCTGCCATTGCTGAGGCTTAAGTAGGTAAACAAAGCTGCTGGGAAACTCGAACTAGGTGGAGCCCACAGCAGTTCAAGGAGGCCTGCCTATCTCTGTAGACTCCACCACTGAGGACAGGGCACAGCTAAACAGAAAGCAGCAGAAAGCTCTGAAGATGCAAACGACCCTGTCTGACAGCTTTGAAGAGAGCAGTGAATCTCCCAACATGGAGGATGAGATCTGAGAATGGACAGACTGCCTGCTCAAGTGGGTCCCTGACCCTGAGTAGCCTAACTGGGAGACATCCCCCACTAGGTGCAGACCGACACCCCACACCTCACACGGCAGGGTACACCCCTGAGACAAAGCTTCCAAAGCAAGAATCAGACAGGTACACTCGCTGTTCAGCAATATTCTATTTTCTGCAGCCTCTGCTGCTGACACCCAGGCAAACAGGGTCTGGAGTGGACCTCAAGCAATCTCCAACAGACCTATACTGGGAGTCCTAACTGTTAGAAGGAAAACTAACAAACAGAAAGGACACCCACACCAAAACCCCATCAGTACATCACCATCATCAAAGACCAAATGCGGATAAAACTACAAAGATGGGGAAAAAGCAGGCAGAAAAGCTGGAAATTCAAAAAATAAGAGCACATCTCCCACTCCACAGGATCGCAGCTCATCGCCACCAACGGATCAAAGCTGGACGGAGAATGACTTTGAAGAGTTGAGAGAAGAAGGCTGCAGTCCATCAAACTTCTCAGAACTAAAGGAGGAATTACGTACCCAGTGCAAGGACACTAAAAATCTTGAAAAAAGAATGGAATAATGGATAACTAGAATATTCAATGCAGAGAAGGCCATAAACGAACTGACAGAGATAAAAACTATGACACGAAAAATACATGACAAATGCACAAGCTTCAGTAACTGACTCGATCAACTGGAAGAAAGAGTATCAGTGATTGAGGATCAAATGAATGAAAAAAGCAAGAAGAGAAGACTAAAGAAAAAAGGAAAAAGAAATAAACAAAGCCTTCAAGAAGTATGGGATTATGTGAAAAGACCAAATCTACGTCTGATTGAGGTGCCTGAAAGTGAGGGGGAAAATGGAACCAAATTGGAAAAACTCTGCAGGATATCATCCAGGAGAACTTCCTAAACCTAGTAAGGCAGGCCAACATTCAAATTTGGGAAATACAAAGAACACCACAAAGATACTCCTCGAGAAGAGCAACTCCAACACACATAATTGCCAGATTCACCAAAGTTGAAATGAAGGAAAAAATCTTAAGGGCAGCCAGAGAGAAAGGTC
>NW_012101253.1:372977-375871 GCF_000951045.1 Mandrillus leucophaeus
AATAAATAAATAAATAAATAAAAGAAATGTCCCTTGTCAGATTCCAGAGAAACAATGCTAGCAAACAGCTCCATGAAAGATTTGTGTAACTCCGTGCGATGAATTCACACATCACACAGCAGTTTCTCAGAAAGATTCTTTTCAACTTTTGTCTGAGGATATTTCCTTTTTCACCATGGGCTTCAATGCAATCCAAAGTATCAATTCTCAGATTCCACAGAAGCAGTGCTAACAAACTGCTCCATAAACAGAATGGTGTAACACTGTGAGATGAATTCACACATCACAAATCAGTTTCTCAGAAGGCTTCTTTCTAGTTTTTATCTGAAGATGTTTCCTTTGTCACCATAGGCTTCAAAGCAATCAGAAATGTCCCTTCTCAGATCCACAACAACAGAGCTAGCAGGCTGCTCCATGAAAGAGTAGTGTAACTCTGAGAGATGAATTCACACATCACAAAGCAGTTTCTCCGAATGCTTCTCTCCAGTTTTAACCTAAGGATATTTCCTTTCTCACCATTGCTGATTCAAGGAAAACAACGAAATTGCTGATTCAACGAAATCTGTTCCATGAAAAGAAAAGTGTTACATTGTGAGCTGAATACACACAACACAAAGCAGTTACTCAGAACGCTTCTCTCTAGTTTTTCTCTGAGGATATATCCATTGTCAAGATAAGGATATATCCATTGTCAAGTGCAAAGTGATCAGTAATGTCACTTCTCAGAATCCACAGAAGCAGAGCCAGCAAACTGCTCCATATAAGATTGGTGTAACTCTGTGTGATGAATTCACACATTACACAGCAGTTTATCAGACAGCATCTTTCACGTTTTAATCTGAGGACATTTCCTTTGTCACCATCAGCCTCAATGCCCTCCCGAATAGCCCATTGCAGATTCCACGAATATAGTGTTAGCAAACTGCTCAATTGATAGAATGGTGTAGCTCTGAGAGACTAATTCGCATATCACAAAGCAGTTTCTCCGAAGGCTTCTCTCCAGTTTTAACCTGAGGATATTTCCTTTCTCACCATAGCTCTCAATAGGCTCGTAGTATCCCATTGCAGATTAAACGAAAACAGTGTTACTAAACTGCTCAATGAGACGAACGGTGTAACTCTGTGAGATGAATTCACACATAACTAAGCAGCTTCTCAGAAAGCTTCTTTCTAGTTTTTATCTGAGGATATTTCCTTTGTCTCCATAGGCTTCAAAGCGATCCAAAGTATCCCTTCTCAGATTCCACAAAAACGGTGCTAGCAAACTGCTCCATGAAAGAGTAGTGTAACTCCGTGAGATGAATTCACACACCACAAAGCAGTTTCTCAGAAAGGTTCTATCTAGTTTTTCTCTGAGGATATTTCCTTTGTCACGATAGGATTCAAAGCGATCAGAAATGTCACTTCTCAGAATCCACAGATGCAGAGCTAACAAACTGCTCCAGATAACATTGGTGTAACTCTGTGAGATGAATTCACACATCACAAAGAAGTTTCTCAGAGAGCTTCTTTTAAGCTTTTATCTGAGGACATTTCCTTTTTCACCATCGGCCTCAATACTCTCCTGAATGTCCCATTGCAGATTCCACTAGAACAGTGTTTGCAAACTGCAGAATGAAAGAATGATGTAACTCTGTGAGGTGAATGCACACATCACAAAGAAATTTCTCCGAAGGCTTCTCTCCAGTTTTTATTTGAGGATATTTCCTTTTTCACCATGGGCTTCAAGGCAAGCTGAAGTATCCCTTCTTAGATTCCACAAAAGAAGTGCTAATAAACTGCTCCATGAACAGAATGGTGTAACTCTGCGAGATGAATTCACACATCACAGAGCAGTCTCTCAGAAAGCTTCTTTCTAGTTTTTATCTGAGGATATTTCCTTTGTCACCATAGGCTTCAAAGTGATCCAAAATATCCCTTCTCAAATTCCACAAAATCAGTGCTAGCAAGCTGCTCCACAAAAGAGTAGTGTAACTCTGCGAGATGAATTCACATACAAATCAGTTGCTCAGAAAGCTTCTTTTCAACTTGTATCTGAGGACATTTCCTTTTTCACCATCGGCCTCCATGCCCTCCCGAATATCCCATTGCAGATTCCACGAAAATAGTGTTAGCAAACTACTCAATTGAAAGAATGGTGTAACTCTGTGAGATTAATTCGCATATCACAAAGCAGTTTCTCCAAATGCTTCTCTCCAGGTTTTACCTGAGCATATTTCCTTCTCACCACAGCACTCAAGGTGCTCGCAATATCCCATTGCAGATTAAATGAAAGCAGTGTTAGTAAACTGCTCCATGAGAAGAACAGTGTAACTCTGTGAGATGAATCCACACATAACTAAGCAGTTTCTCAGAAAGCTTCTTTCTAGTTTTTATCTGAGGATATTTCCTTTGTCACCATAGGCTTCAAAGTGATCCAAAATATCCCTTCTCTGATTCCACAAAAACTGTGCTAGCAGGCTTCTGCATGAAAGACTAGTGTAACTCTGTGAGATGAATTCACACATCACAAAGCTGTTTCTCAAAAAGCTTCATTCCAGTTTTTCTCTGAGGATATTTCCTTTGTCACAATAGGATTCAAAGTGATCAGAAATGTCACTTCTCAGAATCCACAGAAGCAGATCAAACAAACTGCTCCATATAAGATTGGTGTAATTCTGTGAGATGAATTCACACATCACAAAGCAGTTTCTCAGAAAGCTTCTTTCACGTTTTTATCTGAGGACATTTCCTTTTCACCATCGGCCTCAATGCCCTCCCGAATATCCCATTGCAGATCCCATGAGAATAGTGTTAGCAAACTGCTCAATGAAAGAATCATGTAACTCTGTGAGGTAAATTCACACATCACAAAGCAGTTTTTCTCCAAAGGCTTCTCTCCATGTTTTACCTGG
>NW_012101253.1:377131-387429 GCF_000951045.1 Mandrillus leucophaeus
GATAGGATTCAAAGCGATCAGAAATGTCACTTCTCAGAATCCACAGATGCAGAGCTAACAAACTGCTCCAGATAACATTGGTGTAACTCTGTGAGATGAATTCACACATCACAAAGAAGTTTCTCAGAGAGCTTCTTTTAAGCTTTTATCTGAGGACATTTCCTTTTTCACCATCGGCCTCAATACTCTCCTGAATGTCCCATTGCAGATTCCACTAGAACAGTGTTTGCAAACTGCAGAATGAAAGAATGATGTAACTCTGTGAGGTGAATGCACACATCACAAAGAAATTTCTCCGAAGGCTTCTCTCCAGTTTTTATTTGAGGATATTTCCTTTTTCACCATGGGCTTCAAGGCAAGCTGAAGTATCCCTTCTTAGATTCCACAAAAGAAGTGCTAATAAACTGCTCCATGAACAGAATGGTGTAACTCTGCGAGATGAATTCACACATCACAGAGCAGTCTCTCAGAAAGCTTCTTTCTAGTTTTTATCTGAGGATATTTCCTTTGTCACCATAGGCTTCAAAGTGATCCAAAATATCCCTTCTCAAATTCCACAAAATCAGTGCTAGCAAGCTGCTCCACAAAAGAGTAGTGTAACTCTGCGAGATGAATTCACATACAAATCAGTTGCTCAGAAAGCTTCTTTTCAACTTGTATCTGAGGACATTTCCTTTTTCACCATCGGCCTCCATGCCCTCCCGAATATCCCATTGCAGATTCCACGAAAATAGTGTTAGCAAACTACTCAATTGAAAGAATGGTGTAACTCTGTGAGATTAATTCGCATATCACAAAGCAGTTTCTCCAAATGCTTCTCTCCAGGTTTTACCTGAGCATATTTCCTTCTCACCACAGCACTCAAGGTGCTCGCAATATCCCATTGCAGATTAAATGAAAGCAGTGTTAGTAAACTGCTCCATGAGAAGAACAGTGTAACTCTGTGAGATGAATCCACACATAACTAAGCAGTTTCTCAGAAAGCTTCTTTCTAGTTTTTATCTGAGGATATTTCCTTTGTCACCATAGGCTTCAAAGTGATCCAAAATATCCCTTCTCTGATTCCACAAAAACTGTGCTAGCAGGCTTCTGCATGAAAGACTAGTGTAACTCTGTGAGATGAATTCACACATCACAAAGCTGTTTCTCAAAAAGCTTCATTCCAGTTTTTCTCTGAGGATATTTCCTTTGTCACAATAGGATTCAAAGTGATCAGAAATGTCACTTCTCAGAATCCACAGAAGCAGATCAAACAAACTGCTCCATATAAGATTGGTGTAATTCTGTGAGATGAATTCACACATCACAAAGCAGTTTCTCAGAAAGCTTCTTTCACGTTTTTATCTGAGGACATTTCCTTTTCACCATCGGCCTCAATGCCCTCCCGAATATCCCATTGCAGATCCCATGAGAATAGTGTTAGCAAACTGCTCAATGAAAGAATCATGTAACTCTGTGAGGTAAATTCACACATCACAAAGCAGTTTTTCTCCAAAGGCTTCTCTCCATGTTTTACCTGGGGATATTTCCTCTCTCACCATAGCACTCAAGGCCGTCCCAAATATCCCACTGCAGATCCCATGAGAATATTGTTAGCAAACTGCTCAATGAAAGAATGATGTAACTCTGTGAAGTGAATTCACACATCACAAAGAAATTTCTCTGAAGGCTTCTCTCCAGTTTTTATTTGAGGATATTTCCTTTTTCACCATGGGCTTCAATGCAATCTAAAGTATATCTTCTCAGATTCCACAAAAGAAGTGCTAATAAACTGCTCCATGAACAGAGTGGTGTAACTCTGTGAGAAGAATTCATACATCACAGAGCAGTTTCTCAGAAAGCTTCTATCTAGTTTTTACCTGAGAATATTTCCTTTGTCACCATAGGCTTCAAAGCAATCCAAAATATGCCTTCTCAGATTCCATAAAAACAGTGCTAGCAGGCTGCTCCATGAAAGAGTAGTGTAACTCTGAGAGATGAATTCACACATGTCAAAGCTGTTTCTCAAAAAGCTTCTTTCTAGTTTATCTCTGAGAATATTTCCTTTGTCACGATAAGATTGAAAGCAATGAGAAATGTCACTTCTCAGAATCCACAGAAGTAGATCTAACAAACTGCTCCATATAAGATTGGTGTAACTCTGTGAGATGAATGCACACATCACAAAGCAGTTTCTCAGAAAGCTTCCTTCACTTTTTTATCTGAGGGCATTTCCGTTTTCACCAGTGGCCTCAATGCCCTCCCGAATGTCCCATTGCAGATTCCAGGAGAATAGTGTTAGCAAACTGCTCATTGAAAGAATGACGTAACTCTGTGAGGTGAATTCAGACATTACAAAGCAGTTTCTCTGAAGGCTTCTCTCCAGTTTTTACCTGAGGATATTTCCTTTTTCACCATAGAACTCAATGCATTTGCAATACCCCATTGCAGATTTAACGAAAACAGTGTTAATAAACTTCTCCATGAGAAGGACAGTGTAACTCTGTGAGATGAATTCACACATCACTAAGCAGTGTCTCAGAAAGCTTCTTTCTAGTTTTTATCTAAGGATATTTCCTTTGTCACCATAGGCTTCAAAGCAATCCAGAATATCCCTTCTCAGATTCCACAGAAACAGTGCTAGCAGGCTGCTCCATGAAAGAGTAGTGTAACTCTGAAAGATAAATTCACACATCATAAAGCTGTTTCTCAAAAAGGTTTTCTCTAGTTTTTATCTGGAATTATTTTGAGGCATAGGTTTGTTTGCCAGCTCTTGGTTAGTTGAATGTGTCCCATCCATACTAGGCCTACTCTTTGCTCAGCTACCATGGGTGGTCCATGGTGTCTTGAACTTTATAGCCATGGAGAACTACCTCAAAGACTTCCCCAGGCATGCACAAAATTCTGAATATCAGAATCACCACTGCCTTTTCATTCTTCATAAGCCATATCAAACACAACCCTCCATCCCACAGAGCTTTCCTTGGAAATGTCTCCCACACGTAACCTCGCCTTTCCATTCACCTTTTACTTAGTCACACTTTAGCATGTCTCCAAATCATTTCCTTGGAATACCCTTCTGTTACTCTCCATTTGTCCATATCAGAACCATTCCTAAATTTGCAGCTTTTTTTTCTTTCTTTTTTTCATATGACAGTTTTTATTATTTTTATGCTGGAACTTACATAATCAAGAGTTGTGCTCTTGAAGACAGTCAATCATCTTGGTTGAATTTACATGACTTTCTTTTTTTGAGAAGTTGTTTCAGAACATGACTTCATTGTATTATTTCACACACCTTCAGCAGAACCTCATCTTGCTTCTTTTTAGGGCAGCTTTGATTTCTGGAAATAGCCACAATTCATCTGAAATGAAATCTACCAGGTAAAATTGGCAAACAAAAGAGATACCTAGATTTTTGATGCTGATTGAGATGTGGCTCTGAAATGATAACACTGATTTGTATTTGTATTTTGAATTGGCCTTAATGAATGTGAGATAAACATAATGGTAGCCTCATTGGTTTATATGATTTATAGGTTTATAATTCCTGAGGTTGCTTTTTCTTTTATTTCTCCCTCTCTTCTCCCTGAAGCTACTCAGGTCCTTCTCTTGCTGCTTCTCCTGCCTCTGGCATCTCAGTTGATGGTATTACCCACCAGGAGACAACCTCTTCTGAAGGAATATACTCTTCTTCCTTTGAGACCAGCCTAGTTATCCATTGAGTCATCAGCAGCTGCCTTAGCCCATGCTACCAATTCTTTTTCTGAATTCCCATCTTGGCTAAGTCCATACCTCAGAACCACCTACATGTCCTTAAACGTTTAGCTTACCAATTGTGTGTATATGGGCTATTCCTGGCACTATGCTTGTCCCAGATTGTTGTGTGAAGAAAATGTGAAGGCCAGCTACATGTCCTTAAACATTTAGTTTGCCAATTGTGTGTATATGGGCTATTCCTGGCACTATGCTTGTCCCAGATTGTTGTGTGAAGAAAATGTGAAGGCCATGACCTAGGGAGGTAGAGCTAATGCAGGGAAAAGCAGTCTCCCCAAATTGAGGAAATGAAGCTCAGAATATGTGAAGACCAAAGGGACTAGAGTTTGCCAGACAGTACCAGAGAAGAGCATTTCACAGAGAGACTACTCTAGACATTTTCAAAGGGTTCTCCTAAAGCATTTAGTTGAGTATTGATCAGCACAAACCTGTGAAGGAACTGCCCAAGGTCGGGTAAGGAACCACTAGAAAGGATTAGAGGTAACAGTGACTGGCATTCATATAGGGCTGGAAGTAGTCCCTCTTACCACCAGCCAGACTGAAAAAGTTTATGATTTACAGAGCATTGGCTCACATAGAGGGAAAGATGTTGTCTCAATAGGGGAATAATTAGCTACGGACTGAGCACTTGTCCAGTTCCATCTAACAAATCATGATAGCAAGGTCCAAAGTATTAAACTGTTGCCAAGTAACTTAGCTACATGCCAGAACAAAGCTCAAGAATATTTATAGAAATCAAAAATACCCACCTCCCAACAAGGTGAAATTTACAATGTCTGGCATCCAATCAGAGATTGTCAGACATGGAAAGAAGCAGGACAATATGTCTCATATGAGGATTTTTTTTAAAAAAATAAATCAATCAGAAATGAACCAGAACTGACACAACTTTTAGAATCAGCAGTCGATAACATTACAACAGTTATTGCAACTGCTTTCTATATGCTCAAAGTTAACTAGAGACATGAAGATATAAAACCACCCAAATTGAATTTATACAGATGAAAACTATAATGTCTGAGATTAAAAATACACTGGATGCTATTAATGGCAGATTAGACATTGCTGGAAAAAAAGATTAGTGAACTGAAAACCTAGCACTAAAAACTATACAATGGAATACAGAGGGAAAAGTGGATTTATTAAAGAGAAAAGAAAAGAAAAAGAACAGTAGTAAGTTGTGGGACAACTTCAAGCCTAATATATATGTAATTGGCATCTCCAGAGGAGGTGGGCAAGAAACTGGAAAGCTGAAAAAATTTGAAGATATAATGGCCAAAATTTTCTGATATTTGATTAAAACTATAAACCCACAAATCCAAGATGCTCAGTAAACCCCTAAAACAAGAAATATGAAAAAAAAAGCTGCACTGGGACACATCATAATCAAATTGCTAAAAAAAAAAATTGATAAAGAAAACATCTTGAAAGCAGCTAGAGGGAAAAGACACATTACAGAGGAACATTTGTCAGAATAACAGCAGATTTCTTACTGAAAATAGGATGAGATGATAATTTTTAAAATATTTAAAAACCTATAAGGAAAGAACTGTCAACCTAGAATTCTTTACCCAGCAAAAGTATGTTTCAAACATGAAGGACGTAGAGACAGAAAATAGATTAGTGTGACAGGAACTGTGGGGAGGAGAGAATAGTCAGTGGCTATCAATGATTATAGGGTTTTGGGGGGATAAATGTCCTGGAATTAGATAGTAATGATAGTTGTGCAACCTTGTGAACATACTAAAGGCCACTGAATTATACAGTTTAAAAATGGTAAATTTGATGATATGAGTTATATTTCAATTTTTAAAAACTAAAAATGAAAAACATAATAAAGACTTTTCCAGACACAAAAAAGATGAAAGAATTTATCATGAACCAACCTGCATTGCAAGAAATGGTAAAGAAAATACTTCAAGCAGAGGAAAATGATACCAGATAGAAATACAGATCTATGCAAAGGAAGGGAGTACATTAGAGATATTATACAGTAAATATATAACTTTTTATTATAATTTAAAGCTCTTTAAAAGACAACTTTTTAGATGAAAGTAATGAAATAATAAAAATGCATGATGGGGTTTATACCATGTGTATTAGTAAAATGTATGACAACAACAGCACAGAGCAAGAAGTGACATCACTACATATTTTACAGATATTAAAAATAATAAGGGAAGATTATAAACATCTTTATGCCTTTAGAATAAAGTCAACAATGTAGAAGAAATAGCCAAATTCCTTGAGTGACACAAACTATCAAAGTTTACTCAAGAAGAAATAAATAATGTTACTAGCTCTCTTTAAAAAATTGAATTTGGGCCAGATGTAGCTCACACCTGTAATCCCAGCAATTTAGGAGGCTGAGGTAGGACAATTGCTTGAGCCCAGGAGTTCAAGAGCAGCCTAGGCAACATATTAAGACCCCCATCTCTACAAAAAAAATACAGAAAAAAAATATTAGCTGGGTGTGGTGGCATGACCTGTGGTCCCAGCTACTTGGGAGGCTGAGGTGGAAGGATCAGTTGAGTCCAGGAGGTGAAGGCTGCAAGAGTTACAATTGCACCACTGCACCCCAGCCTGGGCAACAGTGAGACTCTGTCTCAAAAATAACAACAACTAATTATTAAAAATGGAATTTGTAGTTAAAAGCCTTCCCAAAATGAAGACTCCAGGCCCAGATAACTTCACTGAATTCTACCAAATATGTAAGAAGTAAATAATATTGGGCTTATACAAACTCATCCAGATATCAAAACCAGAAAAAGACTTTACAGGAGAAGACAACTACAGAAAAATATCCTTTATGAACAGACACACAAAATTTCTAAACAAAATCTTAGCAAATCAAATCCAACAATTAAAAAAGGGTAATATTGAGAGGCTGAGGCTCACTTCAGGCCAGGAGTCTGAGACCAGCTTGGGAAACATAGCAAGACCTGGTCTCTACAAAGAATTAAAAAAATTAGCTGTGCATGGTAGTATGTGCCTGTAGTCCCAGCTACTTAAGAGTTTGAGGCAGGAGGATTGCTTGAGCCCAGGAGTTCAAGGTGGCAGTGAGCTATGATTGTGCTATGATCATGCCACTGCACTGCAGTCTGGAGTGAGACTCTTAAAACAAAAAAGGTAATATATTGTGAGTGAATGAGATTTATGCCAGGATTGCAGGTTGATGTGACATTTGAAAAATTAGTCAATGTTATTTGTCATATTAACAAACTAATAAAGAAAAGCCATATTGTCATCTCAATAGACATAGCAGAAGCAATTGTGATAAAAACTCTCACCAAAAGAGAAATTGATGGGAATTTCCATGACCTGATAAAGGGCATCTGGAAAACCTACAGCTACCATCACACTTAATGTGATGCTTTCCACTCTATTCCTCACTATGCTAGAGGTTCTAGCCAGTGCAATAAACAATTAAAAGAAATAAATGGCATCCAGATTGGTCAGGAAGAAGTAAAATTGCCTTTATTTGGGATGACATCATAGTCTACGTAGGAAATCTAATTCTATTGTGGTTTTAGAAAAAGTAAGCTTAGTTAGGTCATAAGACGCAAGATCAATATTTTTTAAAATCTTACATATCCTGCAATAAACAATGGGAAATTGAAATAAAAGTTACCATTTACAATAATATTTTTAAAAATCAAATAGAGATATATCTGACAAAAGATATGAAAGACCAGTACACTGAATACTATAAAACATTACTGACAGAAATTTTTTAAATTTAAAAATGGAGAGATATACTGTGTTTATGGGTCAGAAGACTCAATATCGTTAAGATGTTATTTCTCCTAAAATTGGTCTACATGTCTAACGGAATCTTAATAAAAATCCAAGCAAGTTTTTTAAAGATAAAAATTGACAAGCTGGTTTTTTTGTTTGTTTGTTTTTCGTTTTGTTTTTTTTTTTTTTGAGATGGAGTTTCACTCTTGTCCCCTAGGCTGGAGTGCAGTGGTGTGATCTTGGCTTACTGCAAGTAAGATCTTGGCTTACTCCGCCTCCCAGGTTCAAGTGATTCTCCTGCCTCAGCTTCCTGAGTAGCTCGGATTACAGGCACGCACCACCATGCCTGGATAATTTTTTGTATTTTCAGTAGAGATGGGGTTTCACCATGGCCAGGCTGGTTTTGAACTCCTGACCTCAGGTCATCCACCCACCTTGGCCTCCCAGAGTGCTGGGATTAGAGGCTTGAGCCACCACACAAAATTTCTAAACCAAATCTTAGCAAATCAAATCCAACAATTTAAAAAAGGGTAATACTGAGAGGCTGAGGCTCACTTCAGGCCAGGAGTTCAGGCCGACAAGCTGATTCTAAAGTTCATATGGAAATACAAAGGATCTGAAATAGTTATAACATTTGAAAAAGTATGACAAAGTTAGAGAACTAACACTACATGATTTCAAAAATTATTATAAAACTATAGTAATCAGGGCAGTGTAGTATCGGCACAAAATCAGAAAAATAGATTAGTAAAACAGAATAGAGATACTAGCAATAAACCCAGGTATATATGGACAACTGATTTTTTACAAAGGTACAGGCAATTTAGTGGAGAAAGGAAAGCTTTGCCATCAAATGGTGCTAGAACAATAGGAGATATTCAGATGCAAAAACAAAACAAAACAAAACTACTTCAATCCATGCCTGTACCATATATAAAAATTTACTCAAAATAGATCGAAAACTATAAAATTTCCAGAAAAAAACAAAGTAGATAATCTTTGTGATCATGGGTTATATAAACATTGCTTAGGTGTATTATCAAAAGTGGAATTCATTTTTTAAAAAACCCAAATTAATAAATTGGACTGAAAATTAAACACTTCTACTCTTTGGAAGACACTGTTGAGAGAATGAAAAAAGAAGCCACAGACTGAGAGAAAATATTTTAAAATCACATATCTGGGCCAGGCACACTGACTCATACCTGTAATCCCAGCACTTTTGGGAGGCTGAGATGGGCAGATCACTTGAGGCCAGGAGTTTGAGACCAGCCTGGCCAACATAGTGAAACCCCATCTCTACTAAAAATACAAAAATTAGCCAGGTGTGGTGGTGCATGCCTGTAGTCCCAGCTACTTGGGAGGTGAGACATGAGAATCACTTGAACCTGGGAGGTGGAGGTTGCAGTGAGCTGAGATCTATACTACACTCCAGCCTGAGTGACAGAATGAGACTTCATCTCAAAAATAAATAAATAAATAAATAAATAAAATATATATTTGATATAAAAGGTTGTGGATCCAGAATATATAAAAGCTTTCAAAACTCAGTAATAAGCAAACCAACAACCCATGCAAAAGTTACAAAACTATTTTAATAGACCCTTAGTTAAAGAAGACACATGGTTGGCAAATAAACATATAATAAGGTTTTCCACATCATTAGCCATTAGGAAAATACAAATTAAAACCATAATGAGATACCTTTACATACTCACTAGAATGGCTAAGATTTAAAAAACTCACTATTCCTAGTGTTGGAACTCTCACACACTGCTGGTGGAATTATAAAATGAATATCCACTTTGGAAAAACTATTTGGCAGGTTTTATTTATTTTTTACTTTTAAAGTTAAACCTATCCCTACTGTGTCACCCAGCCATTCCCCTCCTGGGTATTTTCCCAAGAGAAAATAATGCATATATCCAAACAAAGACTTGCATAAATGTGCATAGCAGCTTTATTTGTGTTAGCCATTGTTAGTTTCAAGCCCCAGCTAAGGCCCAAGGGGAGTAGGTGGACGGGTGGGGAAGAGGGAGGGCAGGGAGCTGGAAGAACACTCGAGAGACAGCAGGTAGATGGAACATGGCTGTATTCAGCCCCACTGTCACAGTGTTGGTGCTGCATTTATACACCTCACAGAAAATAATGGCTCAGAGTCAGGTGATGAGCTTTCCCATCTTATGGCTACATAGCTGTGATTATATAATGCACGAAATTGTGCTCCTGTGCTCCAATCCTGCTGAGTCATGCAGGATGTTTGCCTCCACCTATGTCTGCCTGGCTGCAGTGTAGTCATGTCCTTACAGTCCTTACAGATAAATTTCACTTATCTAAAATTCACAACCATCCTATAAGTAAGTAGCCTCCATACCCTTATTTTCCAGAAAATTGTTAGGAAGCGGGGAAGTGTTGAGTTAGCTTCACTTCTCAACTGGGCTCACCAACTGGGCTAATAACAGCACCTGCTTCAAAATGGGTTGGGAATTTCAAATTGAATAGTGCATATAGAGTACCCAGTCCAGTGCTGAGCACATCGTATATTCTCAATAATATAATTGATGATGATGCTGAAAATGGTTATTTTATAGTAGGGCAATGATAGTCCAAATTCATGTAGACAGAGGCTAGAATTAAGAGGACCTAAGATATGTCCGGAGCTGCACGCCCCGGCCATAGCGAATAATAATTGACGATTAAAAACGCCTGAGCTTTACACCTCCTCCCTATCTTTGCCTTTTCCCCTGTATTAATACCTCATAAAAGATGGCGCTCTTCCTGCTTCTTCTTCACCCATTTTTCCC
>NW_012101254.1:0-14170 GCF_000951045.1 Mandrillus leucophaeus
CAAACCCTCAGCCCTTGGTAAATCTGACATTTGGCTTTCTCTGAGTGTTTACACTACCTTGCAGACTGGTCTTGCTCTAAATTGATGTCCACACATTTCAAATAGGCCCCCATTCACTCTATTGCATTTCCCTCATCAATTGCTCTCCTACTCAGAGTCAACTTGTCCTCATCTCCCCCTTGGCAAACCTCTACCCCTAACTCTCTGCCCAGTCTCCACTGATGATATCACCTCTTATTTCAGTGAGAAAATAGAAGCAATACAAAGAGAACTGCCTCATCTTATCACCACCAGATCCACCAACCAATCTGCAGGAGCCTCCTTTCTGCCCCAGGGTGAGCAACCCCTGCTTCCATACAAGGATCATTCCTGTTAGAAACCCTCCTTGGCCCTACACCAATTCTAGTTTATGATCCATGTCTGTGTCTTCCTTAAAAGCAACTCTCCTAGAAAGGCTTGTCTATGCTTTATTTCTGCATATCTTCACTTCCTGTTCTGTTCTCCACCACCTCCATTCCATCTTGCTATCATCAAGAGTCAATTCTCTTTCACTATCTGACTCAACCCTCAACAACACTTCTTTCTTCTCAAAACTATGTCTTCGCTTTGATTTTGGAATACCACGCTCTGTTTTTTTTCTCTTACCTCTCTGGCCACTCCTTGTTAGTTTCTTTTTTTGCTCCTGTTATTAAATCCTGGAGTTCCCCAGAATTCAATCTTAAGATCTCTTTTCATTTTCCAAGTGATCTCAAATAATGGCTTGATTTTAAATATCATCTGTATGCTGGTATCTCCTAAATTTATATCTCAAGTCTTGACATCTTCCCCTACTTCCAGACTTGTAAATCTGTCTACTCAATAGGTAAGCTTGAATATTTAATAAACATTATAAATTTAGCAGGTCCAGGTCAGAACCTGGTCAACCACCACTTTCCAAACCCCTTCATCTCCCATTAAATGATATTGCCATTTATCTGGTTGTTCAGGTCAATATTTTGGAGGCATTTTAACTCTTCTCTTTCTTTCATACCTCACATACAATTATTCAACTATGTCTTCAAAATATATTCCAAATCTTTTTATTCACCCTAATCTCCACTGTTAACCATCTTATTCTGTGCCACTTGTGGTTGTTTTCAAACTTGAAAATTATTTGCTTCTCTTCCTTCAAAATTTGGGTTTTAATTCTCATGCTCTTGAATGTGAGTTATACTTAGTGATTCATTTCTAATGGATGCAATGTGGTGGAAGTGAGGCTGTGAAATCGCTTGTTCTGGGGAAAACCAGCTGCCATGTCAGAACGACGTGCAAGCAGCCCTTTGGAGAAATCCAGTTGTGAAGAACTGAGGCTTTCTGTTAACAGCTGTGTGAGTGACCCATCCTGGAAGTGGATCCATCAGCCCAAGCCAAGCCTTCAGATAATGTCAGCCCTGGCTGACCCCTTGACTGTAGCTTCATGAGAAACCCTGAACCAGAATTACTCAGCTAAGTGACTTCTGGAATATAAATACGTGAGATAATAAATGTTTATTATTTTAAGCTTTAAATTTTGGGGATAATTTGTTATTTAACAATAGATAAATAATATACTTTATTAGTTTCCTAGGGTTGCCATAACAAATTACTACAAACCAGGTGGGTTAAAAAAACAGGAATTTGTTCTCAAACAGTTCTGGAGGATAGATGTCTGAAATAAAAATGTTGGTAGGGCTACACTCTCTCTCTGAAAGATCTAGGGAGGATTGCCTCCTGCTTCTTCCAGCTTCTGGTGGGCCTAAGCATCCCTTGGTTGTAGCTCCGTTACATCATTCTCTGCTCCAATCTTTACATGGCTTTCTCCACTGCCTCTGTGTCTTCTTCTCTTCCATCTCTTAAAAGGACACTTGTCTTTAGATTTAGGACCTACCAGGATAATCCAGAATGATCTCACCTTGAGATCCTTAACTTGATTACATCTGCAAAGACTTATTTTCCAAGTAAAGTCATGGTCATAGGTTGCAGGAGTTAGGGTGTAGACATATCATTGGGACGACCACTTTTAAACCCACTGCATACACCATCGTCATTTCTTATCAGGATGGCATCTTAACAGGTCTCTGTATTTCTATTTTTACACACACACTCACACAGACACACACACACACACACACCCCACATATGGTTTCTTCTGTATACAGCAGCCTGAATGGTCTTTTCAACATGTAGTCATATCATGACACTCCCATCTAATGAATTCTTAACACATTTAGAATAAAATTCAAACTCCTTCTGTGGCTAGCAGGGTAGGTAGATTTGGCCTAGCCTATCTCTGGACTAATTTGTTCAGATACTACTGATGTAATCTATGGTCATAGGTGACCCTCAGGCAGAGAAGAACAAGGGCCAAGAAAGTTATCATGACAATGGAAGGTCAGTCATTCACAGGAGGAGTATGTGAATAACACACATCCAGAGGCTTAAGCTGAAATCAGTATGTAAGTTTCACGGTGGTTGGAAGGAATATATAGGGAATGGAATGGCTGAAAACGCTTTCAGGGGTTGAGACCCAGCAGGATGGGAAAGAGTAGATATCAGAGGGAGAAGTCAGAGATACACCTGTGGAGTTTAGCATAAATGATTGAATCCATGGAGGAGGCATAGCATTGTTACAACCACTGGTATTAGTGTATTCATTCCTCATTCCTCCTCTGCATTCCTGGATCCTGCACAAGTGTAGTGATACCAGGAAGATGTAAGACTCCACAGAGGATTGCTACTGAACTTCAGCAGTTACTCCGGGTTCAGAATATAAGGACTTTTGAAAAAATGAATTGCCCAGATATGTGAATATTAGAGTGATGGAGTAAAATAAATATGAGTTAGACGTCTATTTTCAAATCCCAATTCTTCCACTTACTAGGTATGGACTTGTTTAAGTTACCTGCCCTCTTTGACTCTCATTTTCTGCAAAATGGGGATAATAATACCTGTGCTGAATGCTCTGGATTGGGCCGCTCGGCCTCCATTTCAGCAGTCTTCTCATGGAGAGGTTGAAAAACTAGAAACCACATTTCCCAGATTTCTCTGTGGCCAGAGTTTAGGATGTGAATTCAGTTATATCAATCATACAATTCGGCACTTATATGATTTTTAGAAAGTTAGAGGTGAAATGTAAGTGAAATTTTCCTGCAAGAAGGTTGTAGAAACCTATGACACTCCTACAGATTGCTCTAAGGTTCCAGTCCCCAGCTTCCTGGAGGGAGAAGAAGTGGTAGTGTCCACACTACTTCTCCTCATTTTTACAACTTTTTTCATTTTTAATTTTTGTGGCTACATAGTAGGTGTATATACTTACGGGGTCAATGTGATGTTTTGATATAGGCAGACGATGTGTAATAATCCCATCATGGAAAATAGGGTATCCATCCCCTCACACATTTATTCTTTGTGTTACAAACAATCCATTTATACTCTTTTAGTTGTTTTAAAATGTACAATTAAATTGTTATTGACTATACTCTGCTGTGTTATCAAATATGAGTTCATATTTATTCTTTCTATTTATTATACCCATTAAACACCCCTCTCTCTCCCCACCCCACCCAACAGCCCACTACTTTTTCCAGCCACTGGTAACCATCCATCTACTCTTTATCTCCATGAGTTCAATTGTTTTGATTTTTAGATCTCAAGAGTTAGTTAGTACAAGTGATGTTTGTCTTTCTATGCATGGCTTATTTCCCTTAACATAATGACTTCCCGTTCTATCCATGTTGCTGCAAATGACAGAATCTCATTCTTCTCATGGCTGAATA
Organism: Mandrillus leucophaeus; assembly: GCF_000951045.1. Lineage (NCBI taxonomy): Eukaryota > Metazoa > Chordata > Mammalia > Primates > Cercopithecidae > Mandrillus > Mandrillus leucophaeus. The sequence continues at coordinate 3,795 of NW_012101254.1, forward strand.
GTAAGTACTCCATTGTGTATATTTACCACATTTTCTTTATTCACTCATCTGTTGATGACACTTAGGTTGCTTCCAAATCTTGGCTATTGTAAACAGTGCTGCAACAAACATAGGAGTGCAGCTATCTGTTTGATAGACTGATTTCCTTTCTTTTGAGTTTTTACCCAGCAGTGGGATAGCTGAATCACATGGTAGCTCAATTTTTAGTTTTTTGAGGAGCCTCCAAACTGTTCTCCATAGTGGTTGTACTAATTTACATTCCCACCAACAGTGTATAGGGTTCACTTTTCTTCACATCCTTGCCAGCGTTTGTTATTGCTGTCTTTTAGATATAAGCCATTTCAACTGGGGACAGATTATATCTCACTGTATTTTTTATTTCCATTTTTCTGATGATCAGTGATGTTGAGCACATTTTCATATGCCTATTTGCCATTTGTATGTATTCTTTTGAGAAATGTCTATTCAAATTTTTTGCCCATTTTTGATTGGATTATTGGACTTTTTACTATAGAGTTATTTGAGCTCCTTCTATATTCTGTTTATTAATCTCTTGTTAGATGGGTAGTTTGCAAATATTTTCTCGCATTCTGTGAGTTGTCCCCTCACTTTGTTGATTGTATCCTTTGCTGTTCAGAAACTTTTCAATTTGTTGATTCCATTTGTTCATTTTTGCTTTGGTTGCCTGTGCTCATGATACTTTTGCCCAGACCGATGTCTTAGAGATTTTCCTCAGTGTTTTCTTGCACTAGTTTCACCATTTAAGGTCTTAGATTTAAGTCTTTAGTTCATTTTGATTTTATTTTTGTATATGATGGGAGATAGGGGTCTAAGTTTCATTCTTCTGCGTATGGATATCCAATTTTCTCAGCATCATTTATTGAAGAGACTATCTTTTTCCCAGCATATATTCTTGGTACCTTTGTACCAAATTCACTGCAGGTGTGTGAATTTGTTTCTGTGTTCTCTATTCTGTTCCATTGATCTATGAGTCTGTTTTTATGCCAGTACCATGCTCTTGTGGTTACTATAGCTCTGTAGTATATTTTTTAGTCAGGTAATGTAATTTTTCCAGTTTTGTTCTTTTTGCATAGGATAGTTTTGGCTATTCTGGGTCTTTTGTGGCTCTGTGTAAATTTTAGAATTGTTTATTTGTGTTTATATGAAGAACGTCATTGGTATTTTATAAGAGATTTGCACTGAATCTGTAGATTGCTTTGGACTTTTTAACAATATTGATTCTTCCAATGCATGAACATGGAATATCTTTCCATTTTTTGTGTCTTCTTTAATTCATTTCATTTGTGTTTTTTATTCATTGTTGATATCTTTCACTTCTTTGGTTAAGTTAATTACTAGGTATTTAATTTTATGTGTGGCTATCAGAAATTGGATTACCTTTAAAATTTATTTTTCAGATTGTTCACTATTGGGATATAGAAATGCTACTGATTTTTGTATGTTGATTTTGTATCCTGCAACTTTACTGAATTTGTTTATCAGTTCTAACAGTTTTTTGATGGAGTCTTTAGTTTTTTCCAAATATAAGATTATATCATCTGCAAACAAGGATAATTTGACTTCTTCCTTTTCAATTTGGATGTCCTACATTTCTTTCTTTTTTCAGATGGCTCCAGCTAGGACTTTCAGTACTATGTGAATAACTGTGGTGAAAGTGGGCGTTCTTATTGTGTTCCAGCTCTTAGAGGAAAGGCTTTCAGTTTTTTCTCATTCAGTATGATACTAGTGGTGGGTCTGTCATTGATGGCTTGTATTATGTTGAGGTATATTTCTTCTATGCCAAGTTTTTCAAGTGAATTTATCATGAAGGGATGTTGAATTTTATGAATGCTTTTTCAGCATCAATTGAAATGATCATATGGTTTTTGTCCTTCATTCTGGTGATATGATGTATCACATTGATTAATTTGCATATGTCTAACCATTCTTACATCTGTGGGATAAATGCCACTTGGTCATGATGAATGATCTTTTTGATGTATTCTTGAATTCAGTTTGCTAGTAGTTTGCTGAGAATTTTTACATCAATATTCATCAGAGATATGGCCTATAGATTTATTTTTATGATGTATCTTTGGTTTTGGTATTAGGGTAATATTGCCCTCGTATAATACGTTTGGAAGTATTCCTTCCTTATCTATTTTTTGAAATAGTTTGAGTAGAATTGGTACTAGTTCTTCTTTAATTGTTTGGTAGAATTCAGCAGTGAAGTCATTAGGTCCCAGGCTTTTCTTTACTGGGAGACTTTTTGTTATGGCTTCTATCTTGTTACTTGTTATTGGTATGTTTAGGTTTTGGATTTCTTCATGGATTTCTTCATGGATTTCTTCATGGATTTTTTCAACCATGAAGAAATTCAACCATGGTAGGTAGGTTGTGTAGGTTGTGTTTAGGAATTTGTCCATTTCTTCTGGATTTTCCAATTTATTGGCATATAGTTGTTCATCGTAGACACTAGTGATCCTTTGAATTTCTGTGAAATCAGTTGTAATGTCTCCTTTTTCTTTTCTGAGTTTGGATATTTTCTCTTTTTTTCTTTATTAGTCTGGCTAAATGTTTGTCAATTTTGTTTAACTTTTCAAAAAAATCAACTTTTTTCCATTGATCTTTTGTATTATTTCCTTCATTTCAATTTCATTTATTTCTGCTCTGATCTTTATTATTAATATTAATTTTCTTCTATTTTTTGGTTCGGTTTGCTCTTGCTTTTCTAGCTCTTTGAGGTGTATCATTCTATTGTTTATCTGAAGTTTGTCTTCTTTTTGAAGTAGGCACTTACAGCTATAAAATTCCGTCTTAGTACTGCTTTTGCTGTATCTCACAGGCTTTGGTATGTTGTGCTTCCATTATGATTTGTTTCAAGAAAATTTTCAATTTTCTTTTCAATTTCTTCATTGACCCCACTGGTCATTCAGGAGCACATTGTTTAATTTCCATGTATTTGTATAGTTTCCAAAATTCCTCTTGTTGTTGATTTCTAGTTTTATTGCATTGTGGTCAGTGAAAATGCTTGATATTCTTTCAATCTTGTTTAATGTTTTGACTTGTTTTGTGACCCAACACTGTCAAGGATTTGTCCTTGAGGATGATCCATGTGCTGAGGAAAAGAATGTGTATTTTTTCAGCCATTGGATAAAATGTTCCATAAATATCTATTAGGTCCATTTGGTCTATAGTGCAGATTAAGTCCAGTGTTTCTTTGTTGGTTTTCTTTCTGGAAGATCTTTCCAATGCTGAAAATGGAGTGTTGTAGTCTTTAGTTATTATTGTATTGAGGGCTGTCTTTCTCTCTAGCTCTAATGGTATTTGCTTTATATATCTGGGTGATCCAGTGTTGGGTGCACATATATTTAAAATTGTTATATTCTCTTGCTGAAATGACCCCTTTATTATTGATAGTGACAGGAGGCAGTCAAATGCCTAGGCAGATAGGAGCAGGTCTTCAATGAAACGCCACCTCCAAGCTGAAGACAGCTTAAAGCCTGAAAGTCAAGCTACAATTTAAATCCATGGACTGATTGAGAACCTGTCTTTCCATTTGACATGCTTTCCTCTGATCTCCACCCTTCACCTATTTTACATATACCTACCCTTTCCTAATTGGTTTTCTACACTGTTGTGCCCACCTTTGAGTGGTGTCTTTGCTTTAAACATTTTTGCATGCTCACAAACCAATCAGCACATGCTCCCTGTTCTGAGTCTATAAAAAGCCCCAGACTCAGCCACACTGAGAGGCAAAAAACCCACCTGACTGCAGGGGTGGGGTACCACCCCCCAACATCCCCTCTCCACTGAGAGCTATTCCGTCACTCAATACAATTCTTCTCCACCCATCCTCACCTTTCAGTCATCAGCATGACCTCATTCTTTTTGGATGCTGGGCGAGGGCTCAAGACCCACCCAGTGTGGGTACCTAGAAAGGCTGTCACACTGGCCCTTTGCCCTTGCCAGAGGGCAGCTGCCCCATGCAATGGATCCAGGGGCCAACTGAGCTGCTAACATGTCGCTGTCCATTGGGCTGTGGATGGCAGAACTAAAAGAGCTAATTAGCATACTAACACCCACTCTGAGGCTTCAAAATCGTGAGCACCCTTGTCTGGGTGCCACTGTATTGCCCTCAAGGTGACATGCCTGATCTGGCTATGGGACCCACATGGAGCTTGTTCCTGTGTCAGTGCTCAGAGTGGTGGGCCGGATCCTGCACTTGCTCGCTTATGTGCTCCCTTCTGCAAGAAGCTGAGCATGGTGGGCCAAGTAGATGAGGCGCCCCTGCTGTGAGTCTGGCAAAGGGGCCAAGAAAAATCCTGTGTCATTTAGGGAGCTTGCCCAGGATTCCCAAAGGATGAGTAAATGCAAACCAAGATGCTTCACTTTCCCTGAGGCTTCTTGTCCTCAGACTTTTTTTCTGAAGGCAGATGAAGCACTGAACCTCTGGTGTAGCTAGTTAAGAGTGAATGGCAAAACTACACAGGACAGGATGCTGGAGAGGACCCTTCTGTCACTCTTGGGAGTTGGAAATGTCAGTCTCATTCCAATCCAGTCTTTTCTATGATATTTTCCTTCTTGTTTTTGGGGCTGTCATGGCGCCTATGTTGTCTTTTACAATGTTAAGAGTGTTGTTGCAAACTACAGAGATATTACTGAGTAGAATAGGTGTTGGGTCCAGTCATCAAAAATGTAATTCAGAACAACGTGGTTTCTGTCTGTTCTTAGAGGCAAAAAGGGTACAGTGTTTAAGAGTTTTTTCCTATACTAGAAACTCATTTGCATATAGCAAGAGTCTTTTCCCCCCAAGCACCTACCCCACCCCACACTTGTTGTCTTTTTCTTTTTCTCTACCATGTCGGAAGTTAACACAGCCCTGCAAATACAGGGAGCTTTTCTACGTGAGAGTTTTTTTTTTTCCTTTTGAAAGGTGTCTTTTTTCCTTTTGAAGGGCCAGGTCCCCCTTTCTCTCCCTTGTTTGAGGAGGACTCAGTTCCACAGCTTTACCTTAGCATTCAGCTTATGATAAGGAGGCAGCAAAGGAGCAGCCCCATTGGCTGCTGTTGCAGTCTGGCAAGGGCCACCAGGGTCTTAATTTAATGAGTCCATGCACCCTCCTGAGGCAGTTATTTGTCCCAAACTCAATTCTGAGCTTCAAGTTAAAGCCCTAGAAAGGAAAACTGGATCTGAGGAATCCAGAGGCATATGGCAATGGAATTCAAGGGACACAGCACAGGTGAGCATTACTAATTCCTGCCAATGAGGCCCCTCACCATTTCATGGATAGAGGTCATGCTAGCATCAATGGCATAGATGAGGTTACCGATCGCAGGGAGAACAGACAATGTGTAGGTGAATGTAAATAATTCTTACTCTCTAGGATGCCCGATTTCACGTGGGTGAAAGTCACATTGGCACCCATGGGTAGCACCCTGCTGAGTTCGCTGAGACTCAGGGATACAAAGACAGAAGAAAGAAGATGCCTTTTCTTTCTCTCCCTCACATGCCCTGGGTATTTGCTTGGGGAAAAAAAGGCACTAAAGGACACCTTTTCCCCTCTTTCCAGAAGGATAACCAACTATCTTCAGCTACTCTCCATACCACAGGACACTCCTCTCAGATGCATCCCAAAACTGGGAAAAGTTAATTTTCCCAAATCTTTAACTTTTTGGCTTAACAATGAGCCAGGAAAAATTACAGGTCTAACTGAGCAAATCTCTTTAGGAGGGACAATTTTTATAGTATGCAAATAACCTCTTTGTCTGCTCCCCCTTTACAAGACTCCAGAGTCACAAAAGGGCTCCACAGATAAGGGAAGGGAGCCCAGAAGCCTGACATACTGGCAAAAGGGTAAAAGGTTGTTTTTTTTTTTTTTTAACTAGCCAGACTTCTGGCCTTCCTCTCCCTGTGCAAACTGGTAGAATGAATGATAAAAATCACTGTTTATATCCTCTGTAAAGTTTTGATTAATGAGAAAAAGGATGTGTAAGGCTAATCTTAAGCTGTAACAAATCTGTTATACTTTGTGCTAAGAATTTATCTTTCTGTGTCTTTCTATCAGAAAGAGGGGTACCTTAGGATAGAATGCATGTCTAGGACCCCACAATCCCACTTTTCAAACCATCCCAGCAAACTGGTCAGTAACAAACTTTGCTACAGGTCTCTGAAGGGAAAATAACTGAATGAGGTCTCCATCTTTTTTATGTCCTTGGGAGCTTGACCATGTAACCATGTGGCAGTACTTTCTTTTGGTGTCTGCCATTTTACAATTGTGGCTCAGGTTCAATCTGGCTTAGGGAATGAGTACTTTCTGGCTAATATCTGTGTGACTTTTACAATTTGCTGATTCTCTTTCCCTCCCTTAGCTTCCAGCTTCCTTTCTTAAATCTTCCTTTCTGTGAGCTACCTTTAAAGATTCTAGATTTTGTAAAAACTGCTTACCAGCTCTTTGAAAATACCTTGTACACTCACCGTTAAATCATAACCTTAGTTAAGGCTTGTTGGTTTCACCTGTGAGGTTACTTTTGATAAAGTTCAAAAGCCAGAAATATTGGCCACTTGGTGTGGCTAAAGTCAGGTAACAAGGGATTTAAAAGGATTTTCTTAAAGAGTGCTATGGTTAAAAGTCAGCTTAATTAAAAGTGGATATTCACACTATGGGTATATTTAAAAGGCTTTTATGTTTTTCTCTTCTTGGATCTTGTTTCACTGAAAAAGAGTTTTGTTCTTCTCAGCCAACTGAATTATTTTTCTCAATTTTGTCTTGCCACTCTTAATGCATGCACGAGAGGCCCTAAGATAACTTCTGATGGCCTGGGACTCCCTGGAAAAAACAGAGGAGGCACCATTGACCCTGTTTTGGGAAAAAAAAACTTTCGTTTTCCTCATGGATCCCCAAGAATTAAAAATCCCTCTCATATTTTGAGAGGGATTTAGCTATATCTGCTTTTAGCTATATCTGCTTATTAGGCCCTAGAAACTGCATGTTTTCTTAACCCTGTTTGTTGAAGGGCTCCACCCTGAGGCCAATAATCTCATTAGGAGATTGGCAAATGAAAAAGCTTACAACTACTGGATCTTCTGTCTGTCTGTGTAGTTATATATGTGTTATGTGTGTGATGTTTATATAAAAAAGAGCTTTAATTAATTGGCTTAGAGAAAAACATGTGCTTAGATTAAATATTTTTTGATGTAAAAAGAAAAGCTGTAATGCCTTTTAGTTCATGTGACTTTAATTTTTGAGAAATAAAAACAGTTTTAAAGATTGTTAGTAAAATACAAATGTCTTCAAAATGTAAATATGTGGTCTAAATTATGTAGGTCAGATACTGGGCTTGTTAAATGCTTTAAGGTTATAAACTGCTTCTTTGGCTTTTGAAAATTGTTCAACTTGCTTGCTTTATGGTTTAGTAAGACCTGGGGACATATGGGATTAAAAATGTCCCTAACTCTGCTGGAAAGAGTTAGACCCTATCTGCACCTATTACATAATTAAAATAACTTACCATGTTTTACATTAAAATTAAAAATTGCTAAGAGTTACCATTATAATACGTAACTGAGACTACTGAACATAGATTTACATGTAAGGTGTGTAAGGAAAGTAAAATCTGTTTTTAGTACAAGATTATAATAAGGCATGGGAATGTAAATTTTTGTCTAGTTCATGGGATTAAAGGAGTGTTTTAAACAGGATAAAGACAAAGCTGAAGGTTTAAACAAGTTGTGTAAGGTTTGTAAAAATTAGTCCTGCAAAAGAAGTTTTGTATGTGAACATATTGACTAAATTCAAAAGAATATTATACGGTTTTTCTCTAAGTTGAGCATTAAAATAAAAGAATAAAACAAGGTTTTCTTAGGGCACCGATCTGCTCTTTCACAAAAATTTGTAAAGTGTTATAAAAGGCTTATAAGAATCTCACCTCATGATCAAACTGGTTAAGACTGGATAGAATTATCTATAATATTTCGTTAGAAAATTGGGGTTGACATCAATAATAGACTAATGAAAGGGTGAAATTTGGTTTCTCTCCCTTGAATGAGATTTTCATGTAATAGTAAAGGATAATAAAAAATTTTTGTTTGCTTTGTGAATCAACTACTGAAAAAAAATAAGGAAAAGACACGAGACAGATTGTTTGGAAAGCTAAGTCTTTCCTCTTAATGAGTAAAGGTTTTTGTCTTTAAAATAATTTTTGAGTAATTATTTTGGCTAACTAAATGATTTATGGAAATCTGGAATTCTGTTTCATAATATGAAATGTTTTAAGCCTCTAACATATTTAACAGCCTTCCCAAAATCAAACTTCAGTTTCAAGGTTGTTTTCTCTGACCCTTAACTTTTGAATGCTACAGAGAGCCCCTGGGTCATCCAAAAAAGAGGTAAACAGGATTATTTGACGTGTTTAGTTATGTGGAATTGCCAAAATAAAAATAATGTTTAATCTTCTTCAGGTTATATTTTACCAAGAAATATTAATATATGTTCCAAAATGGTATGGGATTTCTAAAAAGTTCTAATGTTTGAGTATATGCTATCAATAACAATTAAGGTTATTATGTTAAGTTATTGTAAATCACAGAAATAACTAAATTTCTTTCTCAATTGTGTTTTGACTGTGACTACCTGAAGACGTTTTATTATTTGTTTTTTTTGTTTTGTAGTCTTCTCTTCCTTCTTTCTTTCCTTCCTCTCTCTTTTTTAGTGAATCATATCTCTGGTGATATGCTTTAGTTTCTCGGTTTTTAATCCTTTGTGTATTCATTGTATGACATTTGTTTTGAAGTCACCATGAAGCTTGCAAATACTATCTTATAACCCATTATTTTAAGGTGGTAACAACTTAATACCGTTTATATAAGCAAAGAAACAAGTCAAAAGAAAACTAATAAAAATTCTACATCTTAAATTTGTCCCCCTGTTTTTCAAGTTTCTGTTGTTTTTGTTTATATCTTAAGGTATTGTCTATGTCCTGAAAAGTTGTTGTAGTTATTATTTTTGATTGGTGTATTAGTTACTCTTTCTACTTAGGGCAAGAGTAGTTTACAACCTGTAGTTACAGTGTTAGAATATTCAGTGTTTTTCTGTGTACTTACTATTACCAGTGAATTTTGTACCTTTAAATGATTTTTTATTGCTCATTAATTTCCTTTTCTTCCTAATTGAAGTACTCTCTGTAACATTTCTTATAGGGTGTGTCTGGTGTTGATGAAATCATTCAGCTTTTGTTTGTCTGGGAAGATTTTTATTTCTTCTTTATATTTGAAGGATACTTTCCTATATGTACTATTCTAGAATAAAAATTTTTTCCTTCAGCCCTTTAAATATGTCATGCCACTTTCTCCTGGCCTATAAGCTTTCCACTAAAAAGTCTGCTCTGAGTTCAAGCTCCATTGTATGTTATTTGTTTCTTTACTCTTGCTGCTTTTAGGATCCTTTCTTTATCCTTGACTTTTGGGAATTTAATTATTAGATGGCTTAAAGTAGTCTTCTTTGGGTTAAATCTGCTTAATGTTTTATAACCTTCTTGTGCTTGAATATTGATATATTTCTCTGGGTTTGAGAAATTCTATATTATTATCCCTTTAAATAAACTTTATACCCCTGTCTCTTTCTCTATCTCCTCTTTAAGGCCAATAATTCTTAAATTATTGAATTTTGAAGCTTTTTGAGGCTATTTTCTACCTGTTGTAGGTTTCTGTCACTGTTTTTCATTCTTTTTTCTTTTGTCTCCTTTGACTGTATATTTTCAAATAGCCTGTCTTCAAGCTCACTAATTAATTCTTTCTTCTGCTTGATCAGTTCGCTATTTAAAAACTTTGATGCATTTTTCCATGTCACTTTATTTTTCAACTCCAGAATTTCTGCTTGTTTTTGTTAAATTTATCTGATAGAATTCTCAATTATTTCCCTGTATTATCTTGAGTTTCTTTGAGTTTCCTCAAAACAATTATCTAGAATTCTTTATCTGAAAGATCACTTATCTCTGTTTCTCCAAGATTATTCCTGGTGCCTTTTTTAGTTTATTTGGTGAAATCATGTTTTCCTGCATGGTCTTGATACTTGTAGATATTCATCTGTGTCTGAGTATTGAAGAATTAGGTATTTATTGCAGTCTTTGCTGTTTGGGATTATTTGTACCCATTCTTCTTGGGAAGGCTTTCCAGATATTCGAAAAGACTTGTGTGTTGTGATCTGAGCTGTATCTGCTTTAGCAGACATCCGAAGCCCAGTAATGCTGTGGTTCTTGCAGACTCATAGAGGTACTACCTTGATGGTCTTGTACAAGATCCAGAAGTATTCTCTGGATTACCAGACATAGACTGTTGTTTTCTTCACCTACTTTCTCCCAAACAAATGGAGACTTTCT
>NW_012101254.1:14370-33510 GCF_000951045.1 Mandrillus leucophaeus
TTCTTCTTCTTCTTTTTCTTCTTCTTCTTCCTCTTCCTCCTCCTTCTCCTCCTCTCCCTTCTTCCTTCCTTCCTTCCTTGCTTCCTTCCTTCCTTCCTTCCTTCCTTCCTTCCTTCCTTCGTTCCTTCCTTCCTTCCTTCCTTCGTTCCTTCCTTCCTTCCCTCCTTCCTCCCTCCCTTCCTTCCTTCCTTTCTTCTTTTTTTCCATTCTTTTTCCTTTCTTCTCTCTCTCTCTCTCTCTCTCTGTCCCTCCCTCCCTCCCTCCCTCCTTCTCTCCCTCCTGAAGCTGGGTGTGGAGTGACATAAGCATCTCTATGGCCACCACCACTACGACTGTGCTGGGTCTGACCTAAAGCTAGTACAGCACTAGGTCTCACCCAAGGCCTATTGTAATCATTATCTCATTACTGCTTATGCTTGCTCAAGGCCTTAGGGCTCTGTGATCAGCAGGTGGCAAAGCCATCCAGGCCTGTGTCCTTCCCTCCAGATGGCATGTTACCCCAGGCCTCAGGCAGGCCCAGAGGTGCCATCTGGAAGCCAGGTCAACAACTTTAGAAGTCTATCTAGTGTTCTGTTGTACTGTGGTTGAGCTGTCACCCAAACCACAACATACAATTCTTCCCACTCTTTCCTCCCCTTTCCAAAGGCAGAGGAGCCTCATCCCATGGCCACCACCAACATAGACACACTGAGACTGCTGCCAGACTACCACCCATGTTCCTTTAAGACCCTATGGCTCTTCAGTCAGCTTGTGGTGAATGATGCCTCGCCTGGGACTCACCCGTCAGGGCAGTGGGCTCCCGTCTGGTCCAGAGAAGGTCCAGAAATGCCATCCAAGTCCCAGGTCCTGGAATTGGGGGCTCCAAGAGCCTGCTTCATGCTCTACCCACCTATGGCCTAGCTGGTACCTAAGGTGAAAGACAGAGTTCCTTTTATTTTTCTCTCCACTTTTCTCAAGCAGAAGGAGTCTCGCCTCATGGCCACTACAGCTCAGAATGTGCTGAGTCTCACCTGAATCCAGCTAGTCTCAGAGTCTCATCCAAGGCCCATGATGTACTACCTGGGTATTACTGGTGGTTATTCAGGGCCCAAGTGCTCTTCAGTTAGAAGGTGATGAATCCTGCCAGAAGTAGGTCCTTCTTTTCAAGGCAGTAGGTCCCTTTCTGGTGTAGGGTATGTGTAGAAATGTCATCTGAGAACTAGGACCTGGAAAGGGTGTCTCATGACTCTGACCAATGCCCTATCCTGCTGTGGCTGAGCTGGTATCCAACATGCAAAACAAAGGCCTCCTCACTCTTACCTCTCCTTTCCTCAAGCAGAAGGAAGGGAGCTCTTTTGGAGCCATGAGCTGTGCAGCCTGGGGTTAGGAAAGGGGTGATGCCAGCACTCCCTTAGCCACTCTGGCTGGTGTCTCAGTAGGTCATGTTCCCACCCCTCCCCTATCCAGTCCCTATCCAGTACACAGGCACTGGGTCTAGTTCAGCACTAGGACTCATCTAGTAGTTTCAGACTTTGTGGCCTAGATTGTCATCCAAGTTAATTTAGGGCCCCAGAGCCCCAGAGCACTTTAGGCCATGATGGAGAGGCTTGTGGGAACTCAAGTTCTGACCACTGGGATTGGTGATTCCTCTCTGACTAGCGTCTTTTTAAATGTTAACTCAATGGGTGGGTGTCAACTGAGTTTGGTCCAATTTTGCTTTCTGCTATAACAAGGAAGAACTGAGTTCAATGTCTCACAAATGCTGCACTCTCCTTCTTCCCAACATAGAATCACTCTCTGCATCATGCTGTCACTGCTGGATATAGGGAAAGGGTGGTGTTGGTGATTCAGTACTGCTTTTCCTACCTCTTTGGTACCTCTTTCAGTGATGCAAAGTTAAAGCCAGGTACTGTGAGTGCTCACCTGCATTTTGATTCTCATGAAGGTACTTCTTTGGTGTGTAGACAGTTGTTAAATTGGTGTCCTTCTTGGAGGCATGATTGATGGAACCTTCTATTTTGACATCATACCCCCATACTACCTCCTCTGTGACTTCTAATCTTAATTACAGCTTGGGGTGTCCACTGTCCAATTTTCTGGGCATGAGAGGCAGCAAGCAAGACAGTGACTTTTTGTATCCATAGCTACAGTGTCAGTCTCAAAAGAGTCATTTCCATGATGGATCGGTTCTATATTCCTGGGGATTATTCCAGGAGGACCAGTCTAGAACCTGATCCTTAAATCCCTATAATGATTTTGAAAATATCTAATTCTCTGAATTAAGTCCTTTCTTGCTTAAAATTATCAAAGTAGTTTCTACTTTCTGAACTGAAGAATGGAACCCATAGAAAGACATAAGAGGTGTTGCCTGGGAAAAGCCAATTGACCCATCATGAAGAAGCTTCACATTGCCAAATGACATTTACTTTGGTGAATGCACTGAGTTCCAGTTAAGATCCTTGGCTTGCCATCTTAAGGACCCAATATACTGGAGTTGATGGGGGTTAGATGCTCAGTAATGCTAACAGAGCTATCAAGAAGAGGATTTATAAAACCCAAATGCTGTTTTAATTATTTACAATGAGGGATGTGCTATGAGGAAGACTAGAAGTGTACTGGCCTGACCAGCAATTTTGCTGATTGTGATCGAGACACAAGAGAACTCAAATTTTCAAAGGATTCTCATTGAGTACGTGTATTAATCTGTTTTCATGATGCTAATAAAGACATACCTGAGACTGGGAAGAAAAAGAGGTTTAATTGGACTTACAGTTCCACATAGCTGGGAAGGCCTCAGAATCATGGCGGGAGGTGAAAGGCACTTCTTACATGGTGGGAGCAAGAGAAAACGAGGAGGAAGCAAAAACAGAAACCTCTGATAAACCCTTCAGATCTCATGAGATGTATTCACTATCACGAAAATAGCATGGGAAAGACCTGCCCCTATGATTCAATTACCTCTCCCTGGGTCCCTCCCACCACACATGGGAATTCTGAGAGATACAATTCAAACTGAGATTTGGGTGGGCACACAGCCAAACCATATAAGTAGGCAATGGAAGCAAAAGAAGAGCCACCACAGGGAAGGACTTGCCCCCTGGACCAGACTAACCAAGGGTCCTGGGCACCCTCTCCCCTGGTGAGTGCTTGAATGTATTTTCCAAAATGATGTCTCTGGGCTCCTCTTTTTTTGTGCTTTCAAAGCATATCCATTTCTCTTCTGATGCTAAACATAGAGGTGCAGGCAGGCAAGGGAATAAATTGCAGTGTGAACACTGATTGCGCCTTCCTACATAATCTGCCAACGAGAGACTCAATCTGAAGAGTTTACTCCTCAAACAGGACTTTGGCTTAATTTCTGTTTAATCCTCATTATCTTCAGAAAGGTATGCAACAGCTGAGCTAGGGTCAGCTCTGGTCAGGAAGACTAGGCTGAATGTTGACAAACAAGAAATAAACTCTACGTCTTTAAGAAGAGGCTGTATTTAACAAAGCATCTGGGTGTGCTATTTTTTGACATGAAAGAGTAGCCCTTGGAGAATTTCCTAGATTGGTTGGCATCAGTCAAAGAAGACTAAATCATTCTTCACAAATAATAAAAGCAAAATTTTGAGTGTTCAAGGGCAATTTCGAAGCAGACAAGGTGAGGACAGCACCCCTCCAACCCCACCCTGCCTCATGATTCCTTCCATCTTCTTCCCCTCACCAAAGACACAAGGAATAACCTAAGATAGAGGGTGTGTTGGGAAGAGGTCCTAGCAAGATGCACAAAACAGAGAAGAGAAGGCAGATGAGAAGTTCTATGTTCAATCTTGGGGAGTTTGTCAGGACTGTGACTTCTCTGCTAGTATTCCAAGATCTTCAATACATACCTACTCTTCATATCTCCCTGTATGAATGATGCTTGGGAAAATGTTTTTAAAAAGGGACTGAGCTCCAGGTTTGGGTTTATGTAAGGTAGAGAAGAAAAGAGCTGCAAGAGGGAAGATATAGCAGAGAACAAGAATTCTGTGAGAGGAGAAAGTTGGACCAAGTGATGACCAGGAGAAATATTAACATAAGTCTCTAAGAATTCCTAGCAACCATAGTGGAGGAAGGGTGGAGAGAAATTGTCATAAGCATGACAGGGTCATTTAATCCACTTTTGCTTAAATCTCAAAGGATAGGGCAATTGGGATGGCCTGGAAAACTTGGGCCAGAATCATTGCAGTCAAAAACCTGGGCCAGAGTAAATGCAGTTAAGGGAGAAGGAAGGGGTTAAGTAGAAGATAATGTAATGTAGAGCCTTGTGTCTTGCATGTAGAACAGATATTTCACCTTATTAAAATTCTTCTTATCCACTTGAAAATTGTCAATAACTTGACTTTCCAGAAGCCAGAGGAAAAGCTTTTCCTCTGGCATTTCTTAGACTCTTGTCATCCATCCCATGTTTTCTGACTGGCCAATGTGGTTGCCTTCTAATTTTTAAAAGCATCCCTGCACACTCTTCTCATTGTACATGAAGTCACGTCAATTCATGCTTCTCTGACTTAAAAAGGCACGGTATCTCCTCTTTGTTCTTTAATTCTTAAAAGAATTCTGATGGAGAGCAATAAAATTTCAGCCCAGTAAAGATATTAATTACAGAGTTTTAAATACTTGATGAAAGGCCCTTTCCCTTGATAGGAGAATATCTTCTTCCAGTTAGAAAAAAACAAAACAAACAGATTCTCAAGGTTAAGTCACGTAGCTTCTTGCCTGGTGCCCACATGAGAGCTTCTATGGACTCATGTGAGTGAAATCCTGTGGTATAAATAATTTCTTGTTACAGAAGAGGACAAAGCTGAGCAGGAGGAGTGGTAATAGTCAGATAACTATGTGTGCTCTCTGGAAAGTTTTAAGAGGTTGCCAAATGCTTCCCCTGAAAGAGTAAGACAGAATGCCTGTGAGAAATAATGACACCAGGCTGTCTAAAGTTTTTAAGTGCCTTAGTTAAAGCCAAAAATTCTTATTCATCAGAAAGGATTTTGTGGGTGAAAGGAAAGTTTTGGACTGAGTTTTTTAAACTTCTTGAATAGGGCCAGAGTGAAATTTATAGTAAATAAAGCTTAGTGACTTATAGCAGCATTTTCCACAATAGCCAAAAGTGGAAGAAACCAATGTGCCCATCACAGATACATGCCTGAACAGAATATGGTATATCCAAATGAGAGATTATTCAATCTTAAAAACGAAGAAAGTTCTGACACGTGCTGCAATATGGATGAACCTTGAGGACATTTCACTAAGTGAAAGAAGTCAGTCACAACAAAAGGACAAATACTGCATGACTCCATAGAGTGGTAAAATTCATAGAGACAGAAAGTAGAATGATGGTTGCCAGGAGATAGGAGGAAGAGGGAATGAGAAGTTATCATTTATTGGGTACAGAGTATACATTTGGAGAGATGAAAAAAGTTCTAGAGATAAATGGATGATGGTGATGGTTGCACAACAACGTGAATGTACTTAATGCCACTCAACTGTCCACTTTAAAATGGCTAAAATGGTAAATTTTATGTCATGTATACTTTACCACAATAAAAAAGCTTAGTGGGAATAATATTGTGTTGTTTTGTAAAAGTTTGCATGTTACAAAATCATATTTTTGGGGAAGTACTCATGAGAAAAAGGTTCTGTTGTTTGAATCAACCAAGGAACACTTCACACGAAGCACATTAATCACAGAAAAGTCTCTGAGAAGACCTGCATTGAAATTATACTACATTGTTTAACCTAGCATTTCATATGTGTATTTGACTCTAGGACACTTCTTTCCAAAGATTTCTTAAACACCCATCAGAACTGGTATTCTGCGAAATATCAGTTTGGAAAGCACCATTTTAAATTATCCTCCTATCTGTATAGTAACTGTGTCTAGACAGTAATGAGAGATTTTCTTCATGGACTTTGGAAGTGCAGTTCTTTATAGAAATACCTCATGAACTTTGTGACAACAATTAGAGATTAATTATTTTATTATGTTTTGTTGTTTCAATAAAGAGACCACAAGAAAAAGCTCTCCGTGAGTTGAAAGGTCCTTTGGCTACTACTTGAAAATTTTTAGTTGTTAATTCAAACAACTATTCAAAATTCAACTATTAACGAACAGTTGTTTGATTTTTGCTGATAATGGAGGCACCACCACTGTCACCTTAGTGACAGCTACATGGATTGTAGGCATGTGACCTGCAAATACAAATCAGTCAATTGACAGTAACCATCACCCAAATGGTTTTCCTTATCTGCCAGGGCTTCCCTTTAAGTTGCCTGTTGCGAGGTGCCTATAGGTCCTGCTTGGATGGAGAGGTTTATGTGAGGAACAGTCTCATTCTCATAGTTATTATTTTACTCTTAGATTTTTCCCTACATCTCAGATCATGAATAGTTGCAAAAAAGAAATTCTCTCACAGTGTATCTCATACTCACGAACCAACATTTTGAACAAATTATTTTTACTTTCTGGAAATAAGGAACTCCGACTAGATTAAAAAAGTCCCTATTATCTTTTTAAAAATCACTTTTTTTTTCAGATAAAAGCATGATTTTCCTTCTTGGCAAATCAATATTTCTTTATCTTACTAAAATTTCAGACCTAGATATTTCTTGTTTTATAAGAACTAGTGTTTTGAATACAGTGGTTTTTTTCAAGTTAAAAAAAAGTCAGTATTGTTTAATGTCTACAACAATACTGTGTTTATTGAATTTTTAAAAATTAATTTTTTGTGGGTACATAGTAAGAGTATGTATTATGGGGTACATGACATGTTTTGATACAGGCACGTGGTGTGGAATAAGTACATTGTGGAATGGAATATCCATCACCTCAAACATTATCCTTTGAGTTACAAACAATCTAATTACACTGCTTAAGTTATTTTAAAATAAATACAATTTATAATTGCAAATAGTATTTACAGTTAGGTTATTATTGTACCAGTTAGGTTATTACTGAATATAGCTACCCCATTGGGCTGTCAAATAGTAGATCTTATTCATTCTTTCTATTTTTTTTGTATCTGTTAACCATCTCCACCTCCCCCCACCACACCCCTACCCTTCCCAGCCTCTGGTAACTATCCTTCTACTCTATACATTCATGAATTCAATTGTTTTGATTTTTAGATCCCACGAGTAAGTGAGAACATGCGATGCTTGTCTTTCTGTGTCTGGCTTATTTCACTTAATATAATGATCTCCAGTTCCATCCATATTGTTGCAAATGACAGGTTCTCATTCTTTTTTATGGCTGAATAGTACTCCATTGTATATGTGTGCCACATTTTATTTATCTATTCATCTGTTGATGGACACGTAGGCTGCTTCCAAATCATAGCTATTGTAAACAGTGCTGCAACAAACATAGGAGATCAGTATATCTCTTCAATATACTGATTTCCTTTCTTTTGGGTTTACGCCCCGCATGGGATGCTGGATCATATGGCAGCACAATTTTTAGTTTAGAAACTTCCAAACTGTTCTCCAAAGTGATTATAATAATTTACATTCCAACCAACAGTGTACAAGAGGTCCCTTTTCTTCACTCCTTACCAGCATTTGTTATTGCCTGTCTTTTGGATATCAAGACACTCGCCTCAATCTACCCAGACTCAAAGAGTTGTGGGCATTTCCTTTTCTCTGCAACCTCGCCAACATCTGTTATTTTTTGACTTTTTAGCAATAGCCATTCTGACTGGTGTGATAGTGTTGGTGAGAGTTTAGTTCAATCATTGTGGAAAGCAGTATCGTGATTCCTCAAAGAGCTAAAAGCAGAATTACCATTTGATCCAGCAATCCTGTTACTAGGAATATAAATCATTCTACAATAAAGACACTTGAAAGTGAATGCTAATTGCAGCACTATTCACAATAACAAAGACATGGAATCAACCTAAATGTCCACCAATGACCGATTGGATAAAGAAAATGTGGTACATAGACACCGTGGAATACTATGCAGGCATGAAAAAGAATGAGATCATGTCTTTTGCAGTAACATGGATGGAGCTGGAGGCTGTTATCCTTAGCAAACTAATGCAAGAACAGAAAACTAAATACTACACGCTCTCACTTACAAGCGATAACTAAATTATGAGAACTCATGAACACAAAGAAGGGAACAACAGACATTGGGGTCTACTTGAGGGTGAAGGGTAGGAGGAGGAGGTAGACAAGCAGAAAAGAAAACTATTGGGTTCTGGGCTTCATACATGGGTGATGAAATAATCTGTACAACAGATCCTGGTGACATGAGTTTGCCTATGTAACAAACCTTCATGTGTACCTCCAAACCTAAAATAAAACTTTAAAAACTAAAAGTAAAAAATAAAACATAATGAGTAAAGAAGATTTACTTCTTCCAAGAGCTTACATATTATCTTATTGAGGAATGTAGATTGTATAAAACATACTTGAATTCATTAACTCCTTTGTTGCATCCTCAAGGACTCTATAAAGTAGATAAGGTAGATTTTAAAGATAGAAGTCTCAGATAAGAAAGACAAAGATTGGATATTTATTGATTAACTAATTCTATTATTGGATCATATTCCAGGCACCATGAGATATAGTTTGGATATTTGTCCCTGCCCAAATCTCACATTGAATTGTAATCCCCAATGCAAGAGGTGGGGCTGATGGGAGGTGTTTGGGTCTGGGGGTGGATCCCTCATGACTTGGTGTTGTCTTCACAATAGTGAGTGACTTCCCAGAAGATCTGGTCATTTAAAAGTATGTGGCAACAACCCCTGCACAATCTCCCTCTCTTGCTCCTGCTTTCACCATATGATACACCTACTCCCTGTTTGCCTTCCACCATGATTGTAAGCTTCCTAAGCCCCCCCAGAAGCTGAGCAGATGTTGACACCATGCTTCCTATAAAGTCTGCAGGACCATGAGCCAGTTAAACCTCTTTTCTTTATTTAGAAAAAAAAAATACAACTTTTTGTTTTGTTGATCTTTTGTATTCTTTTTTTCATTTTAATTTCATTTATTTATGCTCCAATCTTTATTATTATTGTTCTTTTTCTAATTTTCAGTTTGGTTTGCTTTTGTTTTTCTAGTTCTTTAAGATGCATCATTAGATTATTCATATGAAGATTTTCCTCTTTTTTTTGATGTAGGCACTTATAGCTATAAACGTCCCTCTTGGTACTGCTTTTGCTATATCTGATAGGCTTTTGTATGTTATATTTCCACTATCATTTGTTTCAAGAAAATTATCAATTTCCTTCTTAATTTCTCCGTTGAACCACTGGTCATTCAGGAGCATATTGTTTAATTTCCATGTGTTTGTATAGTTTCGAAAATTCCTCTTGTTACTAATTTCTAGCTTAATTCCACTGTGGTCAGAGAATGTGCTTGATATTGTTTCAATTTTGTTGAATGTTTTAAGATTTGTTTTGTGACCTAATGTGTTCTATCCATGTGCTGAGGAAAAGAATGTGTATTCTGCAGCTTTTGGATGAAATGTTCTGTAAATATCTACAGGGCTATTTTATCTGTAGTGCAGATTAAATCTGATATTTCTTTGTTGATTTTCTGCTTGGAAGCTTTTTCCAATGCTTAAAGTGGGGTGCTGTTGTTTCCAGCTATTATGGTATTAAGAAGGCGCATCTCTCTCTTTAGCTCTAATAATATTTGCTTTATACATCTGGGTACTCCAGTGTTGGCTGCATATATATTTAAAGTTGTTATATCCTCTTGCTGAATTGACCCTCTTGCTATTATGTGGTTGCATACAGTGTTTATATCTCTCATACAGAACATTTTTCTTAACACAACAACAGTTACGTTGTTCTTTTGCCACACTTTTGTCACTGGTTTTTGACAAATTGCTCTTAGAAAAGGCAAAAATGTTAAAAGCTCAGCTATTTCAGAAGTGAACAGAACATTTAAATGAAACAAAGTGAAATTTCAAAAACACCTATAAGTGGTAACATTCAAAGACAATCAATAAAATAATTGAAGAAGAGTGTAAAACTTCCAGACCAAACATGCCACGAATGGAATACTTTTAAAAATGAGAAAAGAAAAATCATAGGAAAACAAAACAAAACAAAACAAAACAAAGTAGAAGGGTAGAAACAAGCCCAAATATTTTAATAATCAGTAAAATGAAAATGAGTTAAACATGCCAGTTAAAATAGACTTAGACTGGATTTGAAAACAGTAATACAAAATTCTTCCCGGCGCTTTTATGAAAACATGCCTGAAGCTTAAAGGCCTGAAAAGGTTAAAAGTAAAAAGGCTAGAAAAAGATAAAATACCTACATCCTAAACAAAACAAGCTGACAACAAGATATTAATCTCAGATAAAATAGACTTTAAGACATAAAGCATCTTTAGGAATAAATAAGTCTCTATGTAATGTTTAAAAAGCTTTAATACCTAAAAGCTACCTTAAAATATTTCAAAAATATAAAGCAAAAATTGATAAGGTACCTAGAATTACCATGAGAAATGAACAAATTCAGCATCAGAATGGAGGATTTTAATTTTAAAAAGTTCAATTATTGAGAGGTAAAACAGACAAATATTGAGGTGTGGTTATGATACACTGATAATGTGCGTCATTTAGCTTTTTAATTTGATAGAATGCCTATTTAGTGCTAGGCACTATTCCAGACATACAGATATGGTCCCTGATCTCATGGGACTGACAGTCCAGGTCCTAGGGCTGATGGAGAAGGATGTTCATGACACCCCCTCACCATGACATGGAATTTGGAGCTATAGTTTAGTGGTTAAGTTTGCACACTTTGAATGGAGATCTTTTTGGGCCTTGTCTCTAGCACACAGGAATTGCATGGTTTGGGACGGTCATTTAATCTCTGTCTACTCATGTATAAAGCGGATGCAATGCCTATCTCCAAGTGCTGGTGAATAATACTATATAGGGTATTTGAAGCTCTTAGCACAATGCTTGACATAAACTCTCAGTAATTGATAACACTTATCATTACCTGTCATTTTGCTAAAAGCTTTGAATCAACAGTTGCTGCTGAACCATATGGTCAGGCTTTAATAACACCCTGATTGATAAGTAATGGTATTTTGTGGATGAGTATTGAATGAATCAATCTGTTTTCCCACAAATCCTAAGTTTCCAGTTTTTTATTCTTTTTAGCCAACTTCATAGTTTTGCATATTTGGGACTTGTGGTTGGTGAAACTGAATGCTATGGTTGCTTTTTTTTTTTTTTCCTAGATGGAATCTTACTCTGTCGCCTAGGCTGGAGTGCAGTGCAGTGACACGATCTTGGCTCACTGCAACCTCTGCCTCCCAGGTTCAAGCACTTCCCCTGCCTCAGCCTCCTGAGTAGCTGGGATTACAGGCACCTGCCACCACACCCGGCTAATTTTTTTGTATTTTTAGTAGAGATGGGGTTTCACCATATTGGCCAGGCTGGTTTCAAATTCCAGACCTCAAGTGATCCACCCACCTTGGCCTCCCCAAGTGCTAGGAATACAGGTGTGAGCCACTGTACCCTGCCTATGGTTGCTTTTGACAGTTCTTTGTGTGCTCAGAACCTAAGAATCAGATTACGCATGTGTCTTACTTAGCATCCTGGTCAAAATGGCCACTTCCCACCCCTCTCCACATGACTAGACATTCTAACATTATGTTTGCATAAAACTCAGAATAGGAAACTACTAACTTAAAAAAACATTCTTTTATCAGTGGCTGCCTGGTTATGAGCTCCTACTTCATTTTAAGGGATCAGCACCAAATATGGCCAGGAATCACAACAGAGACCTTAGTGCATTTTTGTCATGTGTAATTCCTTTAATATACCAGTAAATATTTACTAAATGCTTCTGAAATGTCACACTCTTTTTTATTTCGGAAATGGTCGAGAATACAACTATGAATAAGTTGTGATTCCTACTCTGGAGAATCTTACTGTTTAGGGGGAGGAATCAGGCAGGTATAAAAAATAACTCTGCTCCCTCTAAGAGCAAGAACAAAGCAAGGATGGCCACTTCTTCTCAACACTGTTCCAAAAATTCTAACCAGTGTAATATGGTGGACATCACAGAGAAGTAGAAGGCATAAATATTGGAGATAAATAGTTAAAACTCTTTATTCTCAGACAAAAACTACTAGGACAAGTGCATTTATCAGTGTCACAGGGTATGAGGTCAGTATGCAAAAGTCAATTGTATTTCTATATATTAACAATGAAGCATTGGGAAACAAAATGTTCAAAGCAATACCACTTATAATAACATCAAAAATATAAAGTACTTAGGAATAAATTTAACTGAAGATCCTCAAGGCCTTTACATTGAAGATTACATGGCATTGTGGAGATATTAAAGACCTAAGTAAATGAAGAGATATACCATGTCCATGAATTAGAAGGCCCACTGTTGTTAAGATGTTACTTCTCCCCAAATTGGTCCATAGAAATATAATACCAAACAAAATCCCAGTTGAAATTTGGAAGCTGATTTTAACACTGACATAAAAATTCAAAAGACCTAGAATATCCAAAACAATCTTGAAAAAGAACAGGGTTGAAGAACCTCTGCTTTCTAACTTCAAGATTTATAAGAAAACAGAATATTTTCATTATCTTGGAGTAGAAAAAATTTCTTAAATAGAATGACCATTAACCGTAAAATAATTGATAAGTTGTGCTAAACAAAATTGAAAACTTCTCATCAAGAAACATCATTAAGCAAGTGAATAGGCAAGCAACAGACTGGGAAAAGATGCTTAAGATTAATGTATATCTCAAGCAGGTACTTGAATTCAGAATATATACAGAATTTGTACAGCTCAATAATGCAAAGACAAAGATCTTAATTTAAAACAGACACTGTGCAAAAGAAGATATAGAAGTGGTTAATAAGCACATGAAAACATGTTCAAAATCAGGGAAGTGATGAAAACCACAAGATACCACTTGACACCTACTCAAATGGTTAGAAGGAGAGACTGATGACAATAAATATTGGACAGGATGTAGAGTAGCAAAAATTCTTATATATTGCCAGTGAGAGTGTAAAATGTTATGTCCACCTTGAAAGACTACCTAGAAGTTTCTTATGACATTAAACACACATCTATTCTGTTACCCAACATAACAGAAGAATGGATAAGTAAATTGTGGTGTATTCTTACAATACAATACCATTCAGCCATAAAAAATTGAATTACTAAATAAATGAATTCTCAAAAATGTGCTGAGTGAAAGAAACCAAATACAAAATAATAAATGTGATTCCATTTATATGAAATTCTATAACAGACAAAGGTAATTTATAGTGATAGAAATAAGAACAGTAGCTGCTACTGTTGGGGACAGGGAGTGGGGATTGATTGGAAAGGGGATGAAAAAACTCTCTAGAATGACACAAATGGTGGGGGTAGAATAAGTGTACTTATTTGCCAAAAATCATTGAACTGTATACTTAAGATTTGTGCATTTAATGGTATATAAATTTAAAAGAAGGAAATAACTCTACAAGGTAGCCATTTATAATTTGACCAATGCTTAAATCACAAACTCAAATATCCTATTGTCCGATTACATTCTCTTTGGCCTCATGAAGCACTCCACTTTGATGACCTTACACTTTTTCTGTATCTACCACCTTTTTCTTTTTTCTTTTTGCCTTCACTACCCTCTTGTTCAGGTGCAAGTCCATGGGCCATTACTATAGGCCCTCCCTTGCAGATACCTTCAACTCTCTCACCTCTTTCCTTCTATTACATGCGCCTGTTGCAACTCAATTCTGCATAAACCTATTCACTGCCTTTTCCATGCCTGCCTCCATGCAACTGAAACTGGGCAAAAATCTCATAATTGGGTAGATAGACATGACTTTTCACTTCTATTACTCTAGGCTCATGATTTCCAACCTCAAATGGGAAATTGGCACTGCCAGTCACCACACAGCTGAGATAAGCCCATTCTTTGACTCTCCTCAAGGAATATTTGTTCATTCTCCAGTTTTCCAGCTGTATTCATCCTACCCTGTATTCCTCTCAGTTAATGATCTTGTCTCCTATTAACTAAAAACAAAACACACAAACACCACCTCACCCTCACCCCAAATCCCACAATGTACAATACAGAAACTCTACCTGTTTCTCTCCACTACCAAATTCAAACACCTGGTGGCATCACCACCCAATTTTTCTCCTTTTTACTGTTTCTGGGAAGAGATTTCATTTCCTCTGCAAAGTCACACCACATTTGTGCTCTGATCCAATGTCCTTTATGCCATATCAGGCGGTTTTGTTCCATCGTTAACATTTCCGTCTTTACTCTCTATTGGATTTATCCAATAATTATTCCGACATTTGTATACTACCCTTTTTATCCTAATCATCCCCAGCTATTGCCCCAATGCTCTGTCTCCCTTAACTGCACTTCTTGCAAGAGTTGTCTGCAGTCTCGTCCTCACCTCTCATTTAGTCCTCACTGTATTCAATTTTAGTTTCTGCCTCTTCCATTTCATAGAAATGGATTTTGCGAAGGGCACTTCGTGCTGCCAAAGCCAGTGGTAGTTTCTCTGTCATCTTACTGGACCTTTCTGTGGTAGTCTAGGCTGTTAAACACTTCTTTCCTGAAACATGCTTTATCTCTTGGCTTCCATGACACCAGACCCCCAAGTTTTCTCCCAGCTTTCTGGTTTTCTCAGACTCTTTTGCCAGCAGCCCTCTCTTCCCCCTATCCCATCTAAACTCGAATGTTTGAGTTCTCTAGGAAGCAAGCAGTCCACAATCCTCTTCTCTTCTTACTTTAAATTTGCATTCCACCCAATCCCATGACTTTGGATTTTACTATACACTGTGACTCTTAAACAAATATTTGTAGTTCAGATCTTTATTCCGGGTCCCAGACTCTCATTTTCAATGACTTATTCTGCATTTGTAACTTGGAGGGCTCACAGAAATCTCAAAATGAACATATCCCAAGAAAAATTTTGGTTCCCTTATTCCCACCCCTTCATCATTCTTTCTCTTCTGGGTGAATTGGACTTAGGAAGAACCAACCCCATCTTTCTTCCTACCTTTTTCTGACTCATTGGTCCTCCCGACATATTCTAATTCATCACAAATTGCTATCAATTCTGCCCCTACAACGTGCCTTAAAATTATTATGCACATGTCCATGTCCATCTCCGCAGGTCCAACCCAAGTCACATCATCTTTTGACTGACTCTTGCCTGAATAACTCCTGCCTCTCTTCAATCCACTCTCCATGTGGTAGACAGAGTAATTAAACAAATGGATATAGGATAATGTCTCATGCTCACACACAAACTCCCCCAGCCACCGAACACTATCAGTGTCTTATTTCATGTAAAACACAATCTAAAACTCTTAACATGATCTCAGGTGTGCTTTAGCTCTCCTCACCAACTTCCCCTTGAACTGCTTTTCTACTCATTCGCTACAGTAATTTCCCTCCTCTCATTGGTCCCTCAGGTATACCAAACTCTTTTCATCTCAGCGAGTCTGTACAACCTGTTTGCTCTGCCTGGAACATTCTTTCCACCACTCTTTGCCTGGCTAACTCTGAGTCAGCTCTCAGTTCCAACTATACTTCCTCAAAGTGGCCTCTCTGCTATTCTGTCTCTGAAAGAGTTCTGAGAGCCCAGTCTTTCCTACTGTGACCTGTAGGCCAGTTTGTATTAATAAATATATATTTATTTGTGTGTTGATTACAATAAATATGTGTTTACTACAATAAATATATATTTATTTAATGCTAGCTTTCTCTAGAGATACTTAATCTCCACAAGGCCTGTTTTGTTTACCATTGTATATCAATGGTTGCACTTCCTGGCCCCTAGTAGATGCTCAATAATTATTTGTTGAATGAATATGAGATAGATAATGATAAATTCTCCAACCTCAGGCCTGGATCAATTGTCTGCGTAACAGTCCCAAATCCCCTCCAGGCAGGGTGAATGGTTTACTCTGACAAAATTCTATTCGATAGCCCTCTGTGTTTACATTTACAGTGCTAGTAATGAGAGATATCATTAATATTCACTAATATCCCATGTCCCTCCACTTTGAGTTATAGATAGGATTGTACTTTCTTGCTGTGTTAGATTAAGTTTTGTCCCCAGTATCTGCTGCCTCTGTGTGATAAGATTACTCTACTTCCCTACCTTTGCCATCAGTTTTGGCCACGTGAGAGGTGGTGCTCCTCCACATAGGAAGATTATGCTTCTCTGATATCAGATATTGACCATGAAACTCATTTTGGTCCACAAGTAGAAGTGAAGAATGCCACTCCTGAGCAGAAGCATTAGAGCTATTACATCAGTCTGCAGACTTTCTTTTCTATCTATAATGAGAATGACATTGTCCTACATAGAGGCTGCTCCTTCAGCCTGGAGCCCAGGGCATTAGATGACCACAGGATGTATGAGAGAGAAAAAAAATCACTATTTCTGTAAACCCTTGAGACTTGGGGGTTGATCATTCCCACAGTTTAACACAATCTAAGCTGACTGATCGACTTACGTCCTTAAAGTTATCTGCGACTGGTTCTGCCAACAAAATATGAGAAGTCATGTGTATCACTTCCAGGCAAGTTTAGCTTGGTTGAATCTTGCCAGGCTTGAGAAGTCAGAGCCTCTGGGCCCAAATGCAGTAAGACAGTAAAGAATCAGGAACAAAACATTAAGCATATTAGATATGTATGTCTTAGTAAAGAGAGAGAATGAGAATACAGCTGTACTTTGATCCTCTAACCCAAATCCATACTGCTGGCCTTTGGGCCACTAAGCATTTTTATTGGATAGGACCTGATCTGTAAGGGTCCTGAATCTCCAGCTATCTTTTTTTGGTTTTTTTGAGATGGAGTCTCGCTCTGTCGCCCAGGCTGGAGTGCAGCGGCACAATCTCGACTCTGCCTCCTGGGTTCACGCCATTCTCCTGCCTCAGCCTCCTGAGAAGCTGGGACTACAGGCGCCTGCCACCACGCCTGGCTAATTTTTTTGTATTTTCAGTAGAGAAAGAGTTTCACTGTGTTAGCCAGGATGATCTCAGTCTCCTGATCTTGTGATCCGCCGGCCTCAGCCTCCCAAAGTGCTGGGATCACAGGCATGAGCCACCGTGCCCGGCCGGATCCCTGGATATCTGAGACCACTTAGTCCGATCTCTGAGACCACTTCGTCCACAAATGATATGAAGGAGTACTTACTTCCACAGTTTGGCCTAAGACAAGTCTCACAGGAGGAGTTCATGCTCTCTCTTTCTCTGCCTGCTGGTGGTCATTGGCGTGTCTCAGTGTGGGGTTCAGAACCTTTTCCCTAAAAGGTGCCGAAAGAACATCATTACTTTATTGGTAGGTGCACATGGCCAGGAAGTATTTGGGAGAGTGGCATAAAATATGTATAAAATACTGCCAAGCTCCATCTTCTGCTTTCAGAAACACTTCTTGATACTTGCTCTAATCCTGGCATTAACAAACATTATCTTCTTACAACCACCAGGTAAGGAAATTATTACTGTCTCCATTAAATAATGGGGACATAGGGTCAGAGAGTACAAAGATCTTGCCAAAGGATGCAGAGCTAGTGAGTTGGGAACCCGAGATTTACAAATATTTGAATTCTTGCTTCTTCTTTTTGTCTCTCTCTCTCTCTATCCCTTCCATTCTCTGTTACTGAAACTGCACAGACCACTACTAACCTCTAATAGCTCCTTCTCTAAATCTCATCCCTAGGATCTTTTTCTTTGAAAGCTCTTCCTTCTGGTCTCGTATTGAAGAATATTTTTCAGTCTCCTGAAAATAGTTCCTTTGTGACAAAAATCAGTTCTTATAAGTGTAATGGAAGAGCTCTGAGAGGTAAGCTTTTGGAATCAAAACAGCAGAACCTTCTTTCCCAATTCCTGTCGGTTACTCCAGCATAGGTTGTGCCAGCGAAAATAAGCTTCGGGCCCACATAGGAAACCAGAGAGGCATAGGGCTCTGTTGGAGCTGCTGGCCCAAGACCTTCTTAGGTATCACCCAGTGTCCATTTGTGTACCACAGGTGCTGCAGAAGAGAAAAAGCCTGCTGCAGGCCCCTCTCTCCAGAACGTGTCCCAGAACTAATTGTGGGTGATGTCTCCTGAGTCAAAGAGCACACCATAATTAGGGGGATATGCTGGGGCAGCCACAGGCACCCACATCTTAGATGGCGCCACCCACTGTGCCTGCTGGCTGCTGCCATGTCTGTTCTCAAGCTGATCTACTGGCTCTTAATGGTGACTAATTGTCAGCTTGTGCTTTTGCTGGGTATTTCAGGGCTTGTCGTAGTTGGGCCTTGAGGAAGCTCCTGGTTGAAATTTGAATGGCACATCTGAGTTCTGCTAAGCTTTGTACAGAAGCAGTGTCTTCCCACCCCTTCCTTGCTGTTTCCTCTCTTTTCAGTGGGTGCTGGCAGGAAAGGGATGGATGTCCAGGCCCTAATTGAGGGAGAAGGTGGGTTCCGTGCATGTGAAGATGAGTCTTTTTATTATTATTATTATTATACTTTAAGTTCTAGGGTACATGCGCATAACATGCAGGTTTGTTACATATGTATACTTGTACCATGTTGGTGTGCTGCACCCATCAACTCGTCAGCACCCATCACCTCGTCATTTACATCAGGTATAACTCCCAGTGCAATCCCTCCCCCCTACCCCCTCCCCGTGATAGGCACCGGTGTGTGATGTTCCACTTCCGGAGTCCAAGTGATCTCATTGTTCAGTTCCCACCTATGAGTGAGAACATGCAGTGTTTTGTTTTCTCTTCTTGCGATAGTTTGCTGAGAATGATGGTCTCCAGCTGCATCCATGTCCTTACAAAGGACACAAACTCATCCCTTTTAATGGCTGCATAGTATTCCATGGTGTATATGTGCCACATTTTCTTAATCCAGTCTGTCACTGATGGACGTTTGGGTTGATTCCAAGTCTTTGCTATTGTGAATAGTGCTGCAATGAACATACGTGTGCATGTGCCTTTATAGCAGTGAGATTTATAATCCTTTGGGTATATACCCAGTAATGGGATGGCTGGGTCATATGGTACTTCTAGTTCTAGATCCTTGAGGAATTGCCATACTGTTTTCCATAATGGTTGAACTAGTTTACAGTCCCACCAACAGTGTAAAAGTGTTCCTATTTCTCCACATCC
>NW_012101254.1:38550-106316 GCF_000951045.1 Mandrillus leucophaeus
AGCAGGCAGTCTTTCTGTTCTCAGATCTCAGCCTCCGTGTTGGGAGATCCACCGCTCTCTTCAAAGCTGTCAGACAGAGTCGCTTGCATCTGCAGAGGTTTCTGCTGCTTTTTTTGTTGTTGTTGTTGTTGTTGTTGTTGTTTAGCTGTGCCCTGTCCCCAGAGGTGGAGTCTACAGAGACTGGCAGACCTTCTTGAACTGCTGTGAGCTCCACCCAGTTCCATCTTCCCAGGGCTTTGTTTACCTACTTAAGCCTCAGCAATGGCAGGCACCCCTCCTCCAGCCTCGCTGCTGCCTTGTGGTTAGATCACAGACTGCTGTGCTAGCAATGAGGAAGGCTCTGTGGGCGTGGGACCCTCCCAGCCAGGTGTGGGATATAATCTCCTGGTGTGTCCGTTTGCTTAAAGCGCGGTATTGGGGTGGGAGTTACCTGATTTTACAGGTGTTGTGTGTCTCAGTTCCCCTGGCTAGGAAAAGGGATTCCCTTCCCCCTTGGGCTTCCCAGGTGAGGCGATGCCTCGCCCTGCTTCAGCTCTTGCTGGTCGGGCTGCAACAGCTGACCAGCACTGATTGTCTGGCACTCCCCAGTGAGATGAACCCAGTACCTCAGTTGATAATGCAGAAATCACCTGTCTTCTGTGTCGCTCACGCTGGGAGCTGGAGACTGGAGCTGTTCCTATTCGGCCATCTTGCTCCGCCCAAAGATGAGTCTTTAATTTAGGTCAGACAAATGACTGATTTTTGCAGTTGATGTCTGATTCTCATGCCTTATTCTTTAGCTCTGGAAAACTGACCCTCACAGACACAAGTTGGCATGAATGTAGGTATTCTTTATCTGGTTTTACAAATGCTGATGCAGCACCATGCTTCTTACACAATATAAAAGTGAATCACAGCTGCCCCACCCCACGTCTAAGCAGCAAGGGACTTGAGTGTGAGGCCTTTGCTTACTGAAGGGCAGAGAGGAAACCTGGGAAGAGTTTTGAGAGGGGAAAAGCAGCAAGCTGAGGGGCTTCTCCTTTCTCGGCGGGAAGTGAGAGACACTGTCTCACTTTCCAGGGCTTTTGGTGGAGTTGGGGAAGGCAAGTCCATGGTCTGGCCCATTCTTAGTGACTTCTTGCCAGCACTGACTCACCTGGCTTGGTGTAGAATTAAGTTGGTATCATGCCACAGGAAACCACAAGGCCACAGAGGTGGCTGGCTCACCCTCCCTCTGCCTAGAATTGGCTTTTTTGAACTACTTTCTGACTTCCTCCCTCATCCTCACCCAGACCACTTTTCCCACCTGTCCCTTTCTCAGCCCTTCCTTATGGATTCGTTTGTCCATTTTTGCACTGCTTCCTTCCTTTAGCAAGTATTCTTTCCAAATCCCTTTGGAAGTGTTCTTGTGAGATAGTTTCCAGCAATCTTAAGACAGAGGTCGAAATCTTGAGTCACTCCCATGTGACCTCCCATTTTCTGGAAAGTCCTAGTTCACTTAAGCCACCATGTCCAATGATTGGGGTTTATTTAGGTGGAACTCACTTCCCTGTCCCTGGATTTTCATTGCTGATTTTTGTGGTTTTGTTTTTCACACATGGGGGATTTCCTTCCTGACTCTTCCTTCTTGACTCCAATCCACTGCATTAAATCTCTGTGTGGATCCTTCACCAGGCCCTGTGTAAGCTACTCAGCCATGAGACCCACCTGGGTGCTCAGGTCTGAACCTCAGGGATCTAGTGAAGTAGAAGGAGTGCTGATTCTAGAACTAAAAAGTGGGCTTCAAGTGCAAGTTCTGCTGCTTCATCACTCTCAGAACCTATTTCTTCAGGGGAAATGAGACTTACAATATCATATATATGAAGCTGCCATGAAGTGATGTCTATGAATAAACCAGAATACTATATTAAACCATAGTGCATGATCATAATAATGGCAAAGAGGAAGAAAAAAGAAGAGTGATGAGGAGAATAAGCACAAGATGACTTTCTCTTCCAGGTGGGAGGGAAGCAACCTTAGGTAGACTGTTTGAGAAGAATCGGTGGCTTTTCTTTATTGAGCAGAAGTCATTGAGCAAGTATTTACTGATCACTACTGCATGTTAGTGTGGATTCAAAAATAAGTAAGATCTGGTTTCTGTGTGATATGCCATAATAGACACAGGTATAAAATAACAATGGACATGAATGAGAGACCAGTAAGTTTCCCTAGGTGTGGTTATGTGGGGAGTGCAAGGCTATAGGCTTTGAAGAGCTGGTTGCATTTAAGCTGAGCTTTACATGATTTTATTAGGCGAAAGGGAGTTCTAGGCTGAGCAAATAACCTGGGCAAAAGCATTGAGGTGTAAAACTGGCAGTAAGTTCAGGGAGCAAAGAGTAGTCTATTGTGACCAAAGATGGTTTTTGTGGATGAGGTAGTGGGTGAGGTAGTGGGAACTGAGGCTGGAAGATGGGCTGGGTCAAGATGGGTCCAGATGGCACAAGCTTGTGTGCTGAGGCCAAGGGGGATTGTGCTGGGCTCTGTGAGTTCTCAGTGCTCTTGGAGTCCTTGTGTTTGCATTGCTTTGAGTTTTAGGAGGGATTTCCCCCTAAACTGTGCATTTTTGCAACTGCTCAATGTCTTTCCGTCCTCCTTGATTATATATATTCAAGCTATGGGAACAGTACCACTTTCCAGGCCCACTCCCACATTTGCAGGGCTCAGGGCAACGGTACAAATGGAGGCTCATCTGCTAGATGTTTTCATTCTTAACAGTTGTAAACTAACTTTAAAAAATGTTAAATCAGAATGTACTATGCTCCTCACTTGACAAGTATACTTTCATAATCACCCTGAAGGTCAGGTTATAATTGATCATTTTCAGACTCCCCAGAAAACTGGTTTTCCCTGTCCTCACCATACTGTCTCCCCTCCCTAACTTGACTTCCCATCTCTAGCTTTGCCCCATTCTGTGAGAATCCTTTTTCAAGCACATGGGTAGATAATACGGTCCACATATCTAAGCTATGCCAACTGCCCCAGTCGTCACCCCAGGGCGCCTAGAGATATTCATCTTGGGAGCCAAGTGGTGGACATACCAGAAGCACAGGGCCCCTCTGCGGGAAGAGGCCAAGGGAAATGGCCAGACTGAGCCATGGGAGTGAGCTGGAGGTCACTGGGCAGGGGCCCTGATCCACGGGGCATGCTGTAAACAGAAAGTGACATAGGCTCTGAATGGTCACATTCCATAGGCCCAATGAACTTCTCACCCAGAGGGGACAGGCACAGCCACAGGCATGCCAAAGTAGAGCCCTCTAAAGAGCAGACCCAGAGCACAGCCACCTCTTGTCTGGGCCTCAGGGTGGGGCTGTGATGAGCCACTTCTATCTTTGGTGAGTCTGCTTTCCGGGTTACTGGGCTGAGTTGGTAGAAGCATCAGACTTTATCAGCAGGTAGTGTTCTTACCACCTCCATTTCCCAGTGGATAGAGAATGCACTATATCGCTTGGTGGACAAGAGTCTTAGCATGACAGTATATTTTGCCATGCTACCAGAATATCAAGAAAATTTCAGAGGCTTACGGAAAGGAGGATTGCTCAAGGATATTCTATATTAGGAAATACTGGTTCAAACAGTTAGATGAAAATGACGAGCATAGTCCAGGTGTGGTGGTTCATGCCTGTAGGCCCAGCACTTTGGGAGGCTGAGGCGGGTGGATCACTTGAGGCCAGGAGTTCGAGACCAGCCTGGCCAACAGGGTGAAACACAGGCGCTACCAAAAATACAAAAATTAGCCAGGTGTAGTGGTGCATGCCTGTAATCCCAGCTACTCAGGAGGCTGAGGTAGGATAACCACTTGAACCCGGGAGGTGGAGGTTGCAGTGAGCCAAGATTGCACCACTGCACTCCAGCCTGGGTGACAGAGCGAGACTCCATCTCAAAAAAAAAAAAAAAGAAAAAAAGACAAGCACAATATGGACTGCAGAACTTTCATAATCTGGTATTATACTCTTTTCCTTAGCATTCCAGCTATTTCAATGCTGGACAAGTGGGAATATCCTGTAGCATGGACCCAACCTGCTCAGAAATGGGTGAGGCTCAGATGATGTGAATAAACAGGCCACCAGAAAGGAGGATGCAAAAACACACACACACAAGTATTATCTCATGCCATAATACCCATAAATGTTAGAGCTGGAAGGGTCCTTGAAGTTTTACAGATGGGAAAGGGGCTTGCCAAAAGTGACAGAGAGAGGAGCAGATCCTTGGCTTTCACCTGAGTCTCTTTTCCTAGACTGGGACTCTTTCCATGGTTTCATCACAACCTCATGTTTGGTTCCAAAATTATCTAGACCAGTTAAATGGGGCCTCTGTCTGTTTATAACAAAGGCATGGAGAGGCTGATGAGATTTTTCCTAGGAAAAAGTACTCTTTTTCTCTTTTGTCCTGAACAAGTTCACAATCTTTGCTCACAGACCCACCGTTGAAGCCCTCCCATTTAGCCCCAGGCAAGGCACTCCGTGTATTTCCTGGGAACTGCTGCTTCACTGGCACCCAAGTCATGGCTATGGGGCCATGGAATGCATTCAAGGAGCAGCCAGCACCCAGATTCTTGTCACCCCAGTTCCTACTTCTACGTGGGATTCTGAGAATAATAATGATGATCAGATAGACATGATGAATAGGGGAAGTTTAACATAGTAACAATACTGACACTGATCAAGACTAGAAAATTATAGTTGCCAGATCACTAGAATTATTGACTATTCTGGTCTGGCTACTTAGCTGCAGATGGAAGACAGCCAAGAATCACAGGGAGAGGAAGCTTGACCAGGAGGCCATGAGCTGATCCCTGAGGTGACTGTGGTTGTCATTCTATGTTTACCATTCTTTGTGCCTGCCCCTCCTCTGCTGCTCCTCCTTTGGGTCTTCTGCCTTCCCTCTCCTCTGCTTATGTGCTAAGTCTACAGATTCCTCTGCTCAGATCCACAGACATGACATATGGAGGGTCAAAACCTTCCCCACCCAACTCCATGTTCCTTCCAGGTTCCAGGGAGCTTCCAAGCCACCAGGGACCACTAATTTCCAGAAGCCTCTGGTCCTCATGAGAGAACGAGGAGCAAATCCAAGCACTGGGCAGACCCTGCAAGAGTGCCGCACCTTCACCCTTCTCTGCATATCCTGGGCTCAGGGACCTGGGGGGAGTTGGCAGTGGCTAACAAGTTCCATTCCATCTGCTCCTTCTGGGAGAGTGGACCCGGAACCTGGGGCCCTTCTCTAGGTCCCCCAGAGCCAAACTATCAAATGAATGACAGCTGAGATTCTATCGACTTCCCACTGTCTGGTTCTTTTCTTTCCCTGTGACATTTTTACACTGTGCATTTTAATTTGGGTTTGCAGAATTTGACAAGATTCTTGTTCGATTTCCTTCCTCAAAGCACTTTATTGTGATTGCAACATTGAACACAGAGAAACAAACCACATCCATGTGTTTTCTTAAGACAGACCTGAAAGCCTTGTACCCTGCTGTGTCACACTACACGCTGTTTCACCCTCTACTCTCCTCACTCTGATTCCTTTAAGGCCAAACTTTCTCACTGCTGCTGCCAACCCTGTGTTAGTGAGACTCAATGAGATGGTTTTTCCTCTGCCCCCCATGCCTATACAGTGTAAAGGGGCCATCCTGGGTGGGGTCCAGCTAGGAAAGCCCAGCCTCTGATCTCTATTGCTGTCAGAAGATTCTAGAATCACAGGGGCTTGGGTTCGAATCTTGGTTATACCTTACCAGCCATGTGACTTTTTATGACAATTCTGAGTCCAGCCAGATTTCTTGTTTATTATAAAATGTATCTCTCTCATAGGGATTTTTTTAAAAGTAAATGAGATGAATATGGAATGCCTGGCACATATTACCATCTTCATACACTTTTGTCCTCCTCAAACTGTCTCTCACTATGGAGGTGATTTTGCCTTGGCCAGCAGGCTGGAGGCCTCCTGGGGAAGCATTGAAAGCAAGAAATTGTGTCTCCTAAAAGAACTTTACGTTACTTGCTAGATCAATAAAGAGATATGAATGTCTTAATTTACTCAATCTTCATAAAATGCACCAAAATAAAGTTAATGATACAAGAAATCCCCTTAAAATTTTCAACAAGGCTTGCTCAGGATGCTGAGAGGCAACTGTATTATTGTAGCTCATGAGATAAAATTTATGTTTCAGAAAATGCTAAATATTATGTTATGAACTTTCAAAATTACTCACGAATAGCCAAAATCTCAAATATTAACCCACAAATGCCAAACATCAACTTACTTTCAAAGCTCTAGAGAGAGTGGCAGATATTTTCCAAAAGTGTGAAAAACGGTGGAAGGAAAGGTCCCATCAGAAGACAATATTGGCCAGGCATGGATCAAACCACCAGCAAGTGATTCCTGCAG
Organism: Mandrillus leucophaeus; assembly: GCF_000951045.1. Lineage (NCBI taxonomy): Eukaryota > Metazoa > Chordata > Mammalia > Primates > Cercopithecidae > Mandrillus > Mandrillus leucophaeus. The sequence goes on from NW_012101254.1 coordinate 44,947, forward strand.
TAGGGAAGAGTCTGTGGAGAATGTCAGTCCAGTTTTCGTTTCCTCTCCTTGAGTGTTGGGAAAACTAAACTTACTCTGGAGAGCAGATCTGAGGTTGTCAGCTTGCTCTCGGTCCCTGATTGCTTTGGGGAATATGCTCCTTTTGGGGGTTATATGCCTAGGGATGCAAACAGTAGTTTAATGAACTTCTTTTTGCAGGAGAAAAGGGGTTCTTTTCTTTTTAAAAGTAAAATAAAGAAAATAACAGCATTAGCAATACTGAGTTCCTGTGGAGAGTTCCAGTACAAGAACAAATTTAGAACAGGAACAGCAGGTGATCTTCCTGGAGCCTGTTGTGCTCTGAGTTGACTTCTTAGAGGCCATTGTAATAAAACTAGGAAGTTGGCCCAAGAGATCTGGAGGAAGTGCTCAAGTTTTCATATTATACCTATTTCAAATATATCAATATATCAGCCCGCATTTTGCATCTGTGTTAGGCCATTCTTGCATGGCTACAAAGAAATACTCGAGACTGGGCAATTGATAAAGAAAAGAGGCTTAATTGGCTCATGTTTCTGCAGGCTGTACAGGAAGCATGGTGAGAGCATATGCTCAGCTTCTAGAGCGGCCTCAGGAAGCTTTTAATGATGGCGGAAGGCTAAGGGGAGCAGGCACGACACATGGTGAGAGCGGGAGCAACAGAGAGAGAGGGAATCTCCACACACTTTTAAAAAGCTGGATCTCATAACTCACTCGCTATCATGAAGACAGCACCAAGCCGTGAGAGATCTGCCCCCATGACCTAAATGCCTCTCACCAGGCCCCACCTTCAACACTGAAGATTACATTTCAACATGAGATTTGGGTGGGATAATTATCTAAATCATAATAGCATCCTTGCTCTGTGGAGTGGTGAAGTTTAGGAGGGTGAGTAAAAAGCTTGGGTTCGGTTTTTGCAATGCTGGCCTTAGAGTTTACTCAATGCCCAGCATAGTACCTGACATATGACAGAGCGTCATTATGGTTGATCAATAAATGGATGTGTAAATATTGCCTAGTGTAGAAGTTGCTCTGGAATCCATCCTTAAAACATAGTATGGGAGTGGGGACACTTAAGGTTGAAGACCTAGGGATGAAAAATAAGTTCTCCTGAGGAGCCTGTGAACCCCAGTGACACCGTTTGCACACACAGCTTTGCATGTGGGCTAAGCCAGACATTCAAGCTATGCTCTTTTGCCTTTAACTAAAACCTGGTTCTGATATTGTTTTCATTCATTCATTTGTTATTCAGCAAATACTTCTTGACTATAATAGTATGCCAACCATATACAGGCAGAGTTTAGCATTGAATAAAACAGATAATATCTCTGCCTTTGTGGAATTTATTGTATTAGTGAATGTAATACTAGAGGCTACAATAGATAAACCCAGAAATCTCAGTGAGCAAGCACAATAGAAATTTATTTTTTGTTCCTGTAAAGTCAATAAGCAACAAGGGGAGAGGGAAATGTTCAGCTCATTGTATTCATTTAAGCACTTGAGTTTATTGAAAGCTCTGTCGTCTCTAATTTGTGACTTCCAACGTCACCCTGCTCGTTGACATCTGTTGTCAGACAGTAGAAAAGACAAAATGGGAGCCTGGACATTGTGCACATCACTTTTACCCATATTACATTCATCAATATTCAATTATGTGGCTTTAGCCATATATAAGGGAGCTGCAAAATGTAGCTCCTGGCTGGGTAGTGACTTCCCAGCAGAAACTCTTCATTAGAGAAGGAGAGCATGAATATTTGGTGGGAAGATTAACATTCCTGCCACATTCACATTCTGTTGGGTGCAGGAAGACAGACGATAAACATATAAGTGAGTACACTATGTAGCATTTCAGATGATAATAGGAAAAACAAATCAGGGGAGGGGAATTAAGGATGCAAATAGTTGTAATAATAATTTTCTCCAATGGCTATTCATTGGTCTATATTGACTACGGATCACATGTGAGTTGATCCTTGAATAAGTGAAGAGGTAAGGACTTTCCTTTCTGAATTGTGCAAGAGCAGCTCAGATTGGAAAGAGAAACTTTACTTTGTGTCTAGCTAGCCACCAAACCCACATGGTGGTTGCCACCATGACTCTGTGGTGACAGAGTTTTTTGGGTGAGAAATACATTATAAAAAACATAAGGATTATGCAAAAGGATTAAAGTGGGTTTACATTTGCTTCTGGGCCTTTTCTATTCCCCCAGCCTTTGTGTATTTTCAGTGAGGACCCAGGCTGAAGTTTACATGCTTTTAGTTTTGACTCTGTGTCCATTTTTTCATAATCTCATCTTCCTGATTATAAGAGGATTCTCCCAGATGTGCATTTGCTTGATTGATTGATTTCCTCAGTAGTAATAAAGTAATATGACCTTTATCTTAAGGAACACTAGCTGGTTAATTAACAAAAGTTTAGTTAGAAAGGAACTGGTAAAGGAAGTTAAATGATGCTAAGAATATACGAAATGATGGAAGAAACTTCTGTGTTTAGTAAAAGGCAGATGCTTAGATATTTGTGAAAACATAACTCATCCCTTGCATTGTAGACACAATTCAAGAAACATTTTTTGATACTTCTATAGATCTGGCTTTATGCTAGGCACCAGTGAAAGAGTGGTAAACACAGCTTTGCTCCTAATCTGAGAGGCCCACTGTCTAGGCACGAGACAAAGACACTTTACCGACCAGAAGGCTGAATTTCAGCCACACTAAGAAGGGTCATAAGTGCTATGCTAACAATCATGGTTTTACTAGTGAAGAACTATCGAAGAGATAGTTTTTCTGCTGGGAAATGGGTGATGGTTGTAGAAACTGGCATTTGCTTGTCATGTGACAGTTGGCAAGTCAAACTCTCTGACTCCCACTTGCTTTTGTCTGAAAAAGGTAAGTAATAATAACTTCCTTACTTACCTCACAGGGCTATCATAAGGATCAAATGAAATCAAGATATGTGAAAGAAATGTTATTCATATGTTAAGAACTATTATTAGGATTAGTTAATAACATAGAAGTCTGAGAGAACAAAGTATTGGGTGTTGACTAGTGATGCTCTGAGAATACGGTAAAAATCTTTCATCCAGAGTGAACATATGTAGGAGTGAAACCAGTCTTGGTTAAAAAAATCTGAACAATGGAATATATTGAAAAAACATTTTCTTTATTTTAAAGTAAACTTTGTTGTAAAGAAAGAAAATGAATAAGAATGCCCTTAGGTTACAGACAAGAATGTACATCTGGTTGAAAAGGACAGAGCAGACTGGGAAGAAGCTGCTGCAGAGGCAAGATAAAGGCCAGCAGTGACTTCTAAAGAGAGCTAGAGACACAGCCAGGGCACAGAGGGCCAGGGCATGAATTCAAAAGCACTGAAGTCTCCACAGCTGCTGGTCTAGCTCTGAACAACCTTTCAGGGAGCACTCCATAGTCTTTCTTGAATCATCTTCCTCCAGAAAGCACTTGGCTCTGAGGGAGCTCACTCTTCAAAAAACAAGTTATGACTCTTGGCAACATTTTTACTTTTCTTATCTTTTATGATTTCCTGAAAGTGTGGCTCCCACTGGGAAGAGGTCTGTGTCCAGAAGACCTCGGAGCTTATCTGGATTTTCTGTGAATCTTAAAACCTCACATGCCAATGCAAGGTATATTAAAAGCCAAAACATCTCTTAGGAGAATAAGGTAAGTTAATGTAATTCAATGTACGTCACAGTTGGTCTATTCCCAGGTGGTAAAATTCCATTACTTCAGTTAAAATTTCAGAATTCATCCTAATGTGAAAAGCATATACAGTAGATATTCAGTATGGAAAAAGTTCCGACTTTAGTTTTTTTTTCCCTTCATTTATACTATATGAAAAAGTATCAAAGAAGAGACTGATGTCAGCAAGATGGTGGAATAAGATTTTTCAGCACTCATCCTTTTGCAGAAACATCAATTTAAACAAATATGTATGCAAAAAAATGCCTTCACAAGAGCTAAGAATACCAGTTGAGAGACTATAGCACCTGGGTACAGCATAGAAATGAGAAAAGATGCACTGGAGAGGGTAGGAAGAATAGTTTTACATTATCTGTGTTACCACTTCCCCAACCCTAGGCAGAACAGTGAAGAGAGATATCCTTCACTTGGATATCTCTCCAAGATATCCAAGGAGATATCCAGGGAGAGGGAAGTGAGCACTAAACTTTGCCTTGGACCCAATCCACTTGGGGATTAAACCTCCAAACCCACTCTGATGCCAAGTGTGACCCCACAGCTTCAGGTTCCACCCTAGCACCCTGAGCCAGCTCCTGCACACTCAGGTTCAAAACTTATCCCAGCACCAGGTCAATGCCTACAGACCCAGACATCAAGCGTCAGTGGAAATAGGCTCCAGGCTTGCCCTCACCAACTCAGACTCTAGGCCTACTGCCCTTGGATTCAATCAACAGGTCTACCCCAGTGGATTCTGACCCCAGGCCCACTCACCTGCTGACCTAGGCATTAGGCCAGTCTTCCTGAAGACGGCAGCAGAAAGGCCACCCTCAGATTATACCAGACAATGGGCTGGATGGGCTGGCTGGTGAAAAACTTTCCTAGACAAAGCCAGTTTGCAAATACTGGAATAAGTCACTACTTCTTTAAATGCTCAGATATCAATAGAAGGAAGAAAGAAACATGAAAAAGCAAGTTGATAGAACACCACCAAAAGAATAATCTCCCAGTAGCTGACCTCAAGGAAATAGAGATATAAAAACTGCTTGACAAGGATTTCAAAATAATTGTTTTAAGGAAGTTCAGCCAACTTCAAGAAAATGTAAAGAAATTCAAAGAAATCAGGAAAACAATGCATGACCAAAATGAGAAATTTAACAGTGATATTGAAATTATTTAAAAAGACAGAAATTCTAGAGCTGAAAAACACAATGAATGAAATGAAAATGCAATAGATAGTATCAAAAGCAATATTCATTAAGCAGTTGAAAGAATCTGTGAACTGGAAGACAGGTTATTTGAAAACATACAGCCAAAGGAGAAAAATAAAATGATAAAAAGGAATTTTTAAAAAGCTTTTGGGTCTTATGGGACAACCTCAAAAGTGCAAATTTTGAGTCATAAAAGCTCAAGATGGAGACAATGGGGGTATAAAGATTATTTAAAGAAATAATAGCAGAAAACTTTACAAATATGGGGAAAGATATAAATATGCAGGTAAAGAGAGTCAAATGTCTCCAATAAGTTTCAATTAAACAAAACTATACCAAGGCACATTATAATCCAACCATTAAAAACCAAAGAGAGGATCCTGAAAGTAGCAAGAAAAAAGAAGCAAATAACATATCATAGAGTTCCAATGAGGTTAGCAACACATTTATCAGCAGAGACCTTAAAGGCCAGGGATAGTGGGATGATATATTCAGGATGCTGAAGAAAAAACTCTGCCAACCAAAAATATTGTACCTCAAAAGTTGAAATAAAGGAGAAATGGAGGAGAGATAAAGACTTTCCCAGACAAAAACTGGGAAGGATGTTTATATCGCTAAGCTTGTCTTACAAGAAATGCTAAAGGAAGTTCTTCAAACTGAAAGACAAGAACACTAATTAGTAATACAAAAACATATGAAAGTGTAAAACTCACTGGTAAAAGTAAACATACAGTCAAATTCAGGACACTGATTCTGTAATGGTGGTGTGTAAATTGCTTACATATTTAGTATGAAGGTTAAGAGACAAAACTATTAAAAATAATGACTACAATAATTTTTAAGAGATATACAATATAAAAAGATGTAAATTGCAGCATCAAAAACATAAAATGTGAGGAAGGATGGAGCAAAAGTTTAGGGTTTGGTATGCAACCAAAATTAGGTTGTTATCAACTTTAAATGTTATAACTTTTATAACTTTTATACTTTTAAGATGTTTTATGTAAGCTTCATGGTAACCATAAGGGAAAAACCTACAGTAGATACACATGAGACAAAAAGTAAGCAATCACAGCATAACACTAGAGAAAATCACTTAATCACAAAGTAAGAAAATAAAATAGGCTAAAAGCAACAAAAGATCTATAAAACAACCAGAAAACAATAAAATGGCAGTAGTAAGTCCTTACCTATCAATAATTACTTTGAAAATAAATAGATTAAATTTTTAAATCAAAAGACATAGAGTGGCTGAATGGAAAAAAAAATTTAAAAAAACAAGACCCAACTATATGCTGCATACAAGAGACTCATCTCACATTTAGGACACACATAGACTGCAAGTGAAGGGATGGAAAAAAATATCCATGCAAATAAAAACCAAAAAAGAGCAGGTTGGCTATACGTATATCAGATAAACTTTAAGTCAAAAACTGTAAAATAAGGCAAAAAGATTATTATATAGAGAAAGGGGCTCAATTTATCAAGAGGATATAACAATTGTAAATATATATGTACCCAACACTGAGACAGCTAAATATAGGTCTAATCCCAGAACTTTGGGAGGCTAAGGTGGGCAGATCACCTAAGGTCAGGAGTTCATGACCAGCCTTGCCAACATAGTGAAACCCTGTCTCTACTAAAAATACAAAAATTAGCTGGGTGGGTGGCACGTACCTGTAATCCCAGCTGCTCGGGAGGCTGAAGCAGGAGAATTACTTGAACCGGGGAGTCGGAGGTTGCAGTGAGCCGAGATCATGCCACTACGCTCCAGCCTGGACGATAGAGCGAGACTTCATCTAAAAAAAAAAAAAAAAGCACAATGAGATATCATCTCACACCTGCTGGAATGGCTATTACCAAAAAGATGAAAGATAACAAGTTTTAGCAAGGATGTAGAGAAAAGGGAACCCTTGCACACTGCTGGTGGGAATGTAAATTAGTACAACCATTATGGAAAACAGTATGAATAGTCCTCAAAAAAGTAAAAATAGAGCTTCCATATGATCCAGCAATCCTACTATAGGGTATATACCAAAGGAAATGAAATCAGAATGTCAAAGAGATATCTGTATTTCTATGTTCACTGCAGCATTATGCACAATAGCTAAGATACAGAATTAACCTGTTAATCAATAAATAAATGGATAAAAAATGTGGCATACGTACATGATAAATACTATTCATCTCTATAGAAGAAGAAAATCTTGTCATTTGCCATAACATGGATGTTCCTGGAGGACGTTATTTATATGAAAGAAGTCACATACAGAAAGACCAATACTCAATGATCTCACTTATGTGTGGAATCTAAAAAGGGGGAATTCATAAAAGTTGTGAGCAGAATGGTGGTTGCCAAGGGCTGAGAGGGGGAGGGTTTTGGGGAGATTTTTGTCAAATAATGAAGAATTTCAGTTACACAGAAGGAATAAATTCAAGAGATCTATTGTACAACTTGGTCACTGTAACTTAATAATGATGTGTACTTTGAAAATCTCTAAGACAATTTAACTGTACTCACCGGAAGAAATGATAAATATGTGAGGTAACGTGTATGTTATTCAGCTCAATGGAGCTATTTAACAATGTATACGTGTTTGAAAACATCATATTATACACGATAAATGTGTACAATTTTAATTTGTTAATTAAAGAAATAAAATTAAGTCAGAAATAAAATGATGGCAAATATTTTGCTAAATAATAAGCAATTATACCAATTCAAGTTTTTGTCAAATGTCAGTATTTGGGGTTTCAACTAGTTATTACAGAGCTGAAAATTCTGCTGACAACACAAACCCTTTTGAAAATTTATTTCACTTTATCTTTCAATGCTTCGTAGTAATAGAGAGGACTTTCACCTGTAGATAAGAGAGGGGTTGAAGATTTACTGAGTGGGGAGAAGCACACCAACATTAGTTTCTCCTGTGGACAACAGATTTAATCTATGTTTTATTTCATTCTGCTAAGAGTTAATCCTTACAGGCTGGGCGTGGTGGCTTATGCCTGCAATCCCAGCACTTTGGGAGGCCAAGGCAGGAGGATCACAAGGTCAGGAGATCAAGACCATCCTGACTAACACGGTGAAACCTGGTCTCTACTGAAAACACACAAAAATTAGCCGGGTGTCTCAATTAAAAAAAAAAAAAAAAGAGTTGGTCCTTACAAAGCAAGTATGGTCACCTGCATTTTGTAAATGAGAATATCGATGCCAAGAGAGAGATTTTTGCCAAAGGTCACACAGAAGTGGTGGAGCTAACATTCAAGCCAGCCTATGGAACTCCAAAGTCTGAGCTCTTTCCTCAGCCTATCCCTTTAGCTTTTCCTGGAACACTGGCTGGGGAATGCCCAAGAGGAAGGTGAGTGCTTGTTAAACTGGGTAGATTAGTGCATAGAGGAAAAGCCTCTCAATCAAAGAGTTGTGAGGGTTTGAAAGAATTGACTAATTACAAAATATGATCTAGGCTCAGTCCCTTTCTCCCCAGCTCCTTCCTTCTTTCTTTCAGGGCAGAATTTCTCCAGCTTGGCTCTATTGACATTCATTGTTGTTCATTTTATTGGGGTGGGACTGTCTTGTGGTTTGTAGGGTGTTTAGTGGCATTACTGGCCTCCATCCATTAAATGCCAGTAGCATCCCTCCCCAGTTGTGACAATAAAATATATCCCTAGACATTGCCAAATGGCATCTGGGGTAGGGAATCTCCCAGATTTAACAACCAGTTTTGGCTGTGTCTTTGTTTTTGAGATGGAGCCTCACTCTGTCACCCAGGCTGGAGTGCAGTGGCACGATCTCGGCTCATTGCAACCTCTGCCTCCCAGGTTCAAGTGATTCTCCTGCCTCAGTCTCCAGAGTAGCTGGGACTACAGGTGGGCCACTGCTCCCGGATGATATTTGTATTTTTAGTAGAGATAGGGTTTCACCATGTTGGCCAGGCTGGTCACGAACTCCTGACCTCAGGTGATCCACCTGCCTTGGCCTCCCAAAGTGCTGGGATTATAGGTGTGAGCCACTGTGCCTAGCCAACAATCAGTTTTATAGTGACCAACCATCCCAGTTTGCCCTGGACTGAAGATTTACTAGGATCTCTGAGGCATATTTCAGGGATTCAAGGCTGCAACTAGGATAGTCCAGGGCAAACTGGGATATTTGGTCAACCAACAAGTAAAGTTTCATCTCCTCGTTAAATTAAGGCTGTGGTGGGAGGGGGCATTGTGTTGATTGTGTGCTTGTCCTGGCAGTCTTTACTTTCTCTAAGCTGTTGCTATATCAAGTACATCTGCCTAATACTCCTTTCTTCCCCCTCAGGTAGCCTGCTAGGGTTGTAGGGGAGGCGTCCTACCTAAGGAAGGCTGGCTGAGCCACTATATGGGTCATTACAGGACAGAAGAAGACCAGAGTGAATGCTGGCCTGTGTGTGTGTGTGTGTGTGTGTGTGTGTGTGTGTGTGTGAGAGACAGAGAGAGTGTGTGTCTGTGTGTGTGTGTGAGAGAGAGTGTGTGTGAGAGAGAGAGAGTGTGTGTGCGTGTGAGAGAGAGAGGGTGTGAGAGAGAGAGTGCGTGAGAGAGAGATTGTGTGTGTGAGAGAGATTGTGTGTGTGAGAGAGAGTGTGTGAGAGAGAGTGAGAGAGAGTGTGTGTGTGTGTGTGTGTGTTGAACTAGAGAACTGGTAGGGGCAGTTGGGAGGGTGCTGGACTGCAGAGAGCCCATTAGTGTTGCTTCAGTGGATGTGCACATCTGTGTTTACACTGACAGTTAATGGATATCGGATGGGGAAAGGTTTTTTTCAGCTATGTGTTACTGCAGCCTATGACTATGTGGTATGAGCATTTTAATATCTTTGGTGTTTTGAAATACTTTTATGAGTTACTCTGACAACTTGTCAAGGATGAGAGAAACAAATAAAAGACAAATCTCAAAAATAGTTTGCTATTAGGATTTTCTTTGTTGAGATGTTGATGATGTCTTTTCAACAGTGATAAATGTTTTGGTTCTTTGTAAATTTACAAGGCACTTCCAAAATGTCATTTGTCCCTCATTCTTCTATTCTTGATGTCATTCTATGATCCTGTACAAGATGAAAACAATCTGCGTTCTGAAGGTAGTAAGTAACATGCTGAGGTCAAATGCCAGGATTTGAGTCAGGTTCATGGGGCTCCATTTCCTGTGACCTCTCTATTCCACCAGGCTGCGAAAGAGTGACTCTTGCATTCATGCACTCAGTCTGTGTTTCTGTAAACCTGAATGGTAAAATGATGGAGGGCGTGAATCAGTTCTATTAGCAGTGACTCTGACAATGGTCCTTCCCCTCTTCTGTCTTCCCCTTCTCTGTCTTGCAGCAAGTGGGAGGACAAAGCAGGTTTCATGAGAGCAGTGCCCAAGACCCACAGTCACCTAGTGCCAAGGCAACAACCCTACTGGTATCTGGATGTATTTTCCTGTGCTCTTTGACACAGGTGTGGAGACACAGGTGTGACACACCCGTGCTCTTTGACACATGTAATTTGCTGTGCATGATTGTTTGCGCTTTCCTTGATTACGTAATCCAGTGGCTTTTGCCAAGAACTCTTCGTGCCCTGAAGCTCTGAGCTGGTTCCCTCCTATTGGTGGACCGTATTTCATTTTATTGGGAGGCATAATTTTCAGGTTACAGAGCAGTGATAACTACCTGCCAGTGTCTCTTAGGAGTGAGGTACCTGGAGTTGAGGGACCCCAACCTGTGGCAATGACAGCGGACGAGTTGGTTTTCTTTGTGAACGGCAGAAAGGTAAGTAGGAGCTGACCTCTGGTTTGTTGTCCCTGCTCCCTGGGAGGGGACATCTGTCCTCTGGAAGAGCCATATCTTGTTCTCTGTCTTTCCTGTTCCCTCTTAATTGTTATCCTGTCTTTCTCTCTCTCCCTTTAAAGGTGTTGCTGCATTTTGGTAACGCTGGGGAAGAAGACCTTCTCAGGGCTAGAGCACAGACAAGATACTCAGAAGGCAAAGGAATGAGGGAGAGAGAGGCAAGCAGAGAGGCATCTGTGAACTAGCTGCCAACTCTCTGCAGTAGTGGAGATTGGCACAGAATGAGAAAGGGGAGTTGAGTTCTAGGTGAGATTTGAGGTCATCACTACACTTCTATTTCTGGGTTTAATCAAATATATCCTAAAATTTATGTTGCTCTTTTTACAGAGAGAAGGAACAGGAATGTGTTTTCTTGCTTTTATCAGGATATAAGATGTACGCAGCCTTTGAATCTAATATATTATATATATAGGTTTAACAGCCAGTCCTGATTCACTGTGTGGTGACATATACTGACATCTTGTGGCAAACCACAATTTTTTTTTCCATAAAGGGCATCTCCCGCATTCTCCGCACTCCCCACCCCCACACACTTAGTTCTACATGTAAGTTGCAAATCTCTCACCTACTTGAATTTACCTTATTGGTGCACAGGGACTTAGGGAAGGTGACATGGGTAGCAGCCCTTGGACAAGAGTGAGAATCTTTGCAAATTTTAATGTGGTGCAGGGAGACAGGGGGCAAGCATATTACATGGTCTCCAGCCTCCATTTGCCCCCCTACAACACTGCTGAGATGCTCACACCTGTTCAACTCCCCACTTGGGAATGAAAAGGATAGTAAAAGAGTCCCATAGTTACACATTGTAACTAACTGTGTGGACAGTGCGTGATGAATGTGCCCAATGTGTCCCCCAGATAAGGGCAATTTTATTTGTCTTGCTATATTGGCACTTTTGCATTGAGTTGAGAAACTTTTGATGTAATTTTGAGTGACTTTTGATGTAATTTTCAAGAATAATAATGTGCTTCACAGGACTCCTAGGTCTTAAATTTCCAGGATGTGTGTGGGTGACCGTAAAAGATATTTCATGAGCTGTTTCAGCATTGGTGCTCCAAAGATTGATGGATTCCCTTTGAGTGGTGCCTTTGGGAGGTGCTGGGGAATGGGGACAGCCATGTTCTTCTGGGTTCAGAGTTTCCTCTCTGAGCTGCATCCTTTGCAGGGATGGTGCCTGGCACCAACCCAAGAAATAGGGCAAAGCTTTCAAGTTGATAGTAGTAAGATTTTGCATCCAACATTTCAAACAACTTCTTTCATTCAGCAATTACAGTGTAGAAATTTAGGAAACCATTGTGCAACTGGCTTTCTAGGAGACCTACTTACACAAAGGCATCTCTGAAATTTTTATTAGTAATTTTTACATTGGTTAAACAGCTAGATTCAATGAATTCCAAGGTTATGTCTTACTCTTAGGTTTTATTGTTTATTAAACCAAACCATTGGTTAACGTGTGAAAGTGTACATTTCTGCTGTTCTTCAGGGATGGCTTGCTGTTATGCACTAAATCTAGAAAGAAGCATTTCAAGGTAAATCTGGTTTGGGGAAAATTATTTTCCCTTGCATTTTACTTTCACTTTAGGAAAGTATTTTTAAATTTTTAAATGGTACCATCACATCAAACCCTATTATTTCTAGAAGCTTCTACTACTGCCAGTTTCTGTGATGAATATCCATGTTTGTAATTTATAATGGTGCAGCATGTTCAGAAACTTCAAGAAAGGCAGAAGGGCAATGCAGAAAGTAATTATGTGAAAGTAGTGCTGTAAAAACAAGGCCAAGCAAGGGAATTCCTGGGCAAACAATGACAGCTGTGAGAAAGTTGTCCTCATTTTTATTCCGAAGATATTCTAGACCTTTTGTTACAGGAATTGTGCAAGTAGTTACCAAAGAAGCTCTAAGAACTTAGTGACTCATTCTTAAATGTGAGCCTACTCCTCTCCTTGTTTTGTACCACTGTCCAGGACTCTGTTTTCACTAAATGGGGTCCTGCAGAAGGTGTTAGATGCAAAAAGTTGAATACCTCTAGGGCCTTCTGTGGTGGTGATGAGCCTTGATGACTATTGTTTTCACATCTTCTTTTGTTCTAGAGTCAGAGTCAAAGGGAAGGAACTGTCCAGTTTTTTTTTTGTTTTTTTTTTTGTTTTTTTTTTGTTGTTGTTGTTGTAATGACAGCGTTTTTGCAAGGCAGCATTCTAGCTTTTCTGAGTAGTCACTCTGTCTAGGGGAGACTGTGGCACCTGGAAGAATCTGGCAGGATTTGGCAGGTAGGGTGCAGCCAAAGGTGTCCACGAGTGATCCCCACAACAAGTGAGTGTTGGCTACAGAGATCCTCACGGTGACTTTCACTCACTCACTCACTCACTCACTCATCATTCACTTGCTCACTCCCCATGTAGTCAACATTTATCAAGCTCCCTCTGAGGCCTCAGACAGTGGGCTATGCACTGGAGGAATAAGATCTCTAAGATCAGGCATTTGCCGTTTTGGAGCCTATAGACTAGTTGGAGAGATGGATTATAATTAGACAAAGTAATACATTCTGAAATGTATTTCACAGAAAACTAGCAGCATGAGATGCTCTTCTTGGATATTCTTAAACCACTTATCACAGTGCATGGTATACAGTGTCAAACTAGTGTGGATGGAATAAGTGGATGAATTTTTAAAATTTTGAGAAATCCTGTACTAAATAAATTACTCCTCTAACTTTGTATTTTACAATTATTTTATGTTTAAAGAAAAATTGCAAGAAGAACACAAGGAGGTATTAAACACCCTTTATGTGCTTTACCAACTATTAACGTTTTGCCACATTTGCTTCATCATTCTCTCTTTCTTGCTCTGGGCACACACACAGATACACAAGTATATATTATAAGTACATAAATAATTATATATAAATGTACATAATTAATAGAAATGAATATATAGTATAAGATAGATTTCTGAACCATTTGACAGTAAGTTTCAGACATCGTATTCCTTTACCTCTTATCATATGAATAAATATATTCTTTTCTTTTCTTTTTTTTTTTTTTTTTGAGACGGAGTTTCGCTCTGTCACCAGGCTGGAGTGCAGTAGCATGATCTCGGTTCACTGCAACCTCTGCCTCCTGGATTCAAGCAATTCACTGCCTCAGCCTACAGAGTAGCTGGGATTATAGGCACCCACCACCACACCCAGTTAATTTTTTGTATTTTTAGTAGAGACGGGGTTTCACCATCTTGGCCAGGCTGATCTTGAACTCCTGACCTCGTGATCCACCCACCTTAGCCACCGAAAGTGCTGGGATGACAGGCGTGAGCCACTGCACCCAGCCAGAATAAATATATTCTTACAAAACTATAGTCCATTTATAGAAATCAGGAAACTTAGCTTTGTTGTGATACTATAAACTTTACGCAAATGTATTCCAATTTTCCCAATACTGGCATTTATAACTCCCCAGCCCCAGCTCGGAATCCAGGATTATGCCTTGCAGCTGGTTGCCATGTCTTTAGCCTTCTCTAATCTAGAACAGCTCCTCAGCTTTCCTTTGTCTTTCATGACATTGGTGTTTCTGAAAAGAACAGGCCAGTTATTTCTTAGAATGTTGCTCATATTGAATTGTATTATGCTTTCTTATAATTAGATTCAGAGTCTGCATTTGGGGGCAGGAATACCATAGAAGTAATGTGTTTTTCTCACTGCTTTCTATCATTAGGTTTGTTTTTTTAACATCAGTTTTTGGGTCTTCTTTGTGATGCGAACTTTGATGACTTGGCTAAGGTGTTATCCACCAAGTTTCCTCACTGTAAGATAACTTTGCTTTACCTTTATAATTAATAGAGGCTATGTGAGAAGATACTTTGGAATGATACAAATTCTTGTTCATCAAATTTTCACCCACTAGTTTGAGTATCCATTGATATTCTTTTTTAAAATAATTTTTATTGTGGTAAAATGTGTAAAATTTACCATCTTAATCATTTTTATGTGTACAGTTCAGTGGTATTACATACATTTATAATATTGGGCAACCATCACCACCTTCCCCCTCCATAACTTCTTTCATTTTTTAAGACAAACTCTATAAATTTACTAAAGAATAACTCCATATTCTACCTTTCCTCCAGTCCCTGGAAACCATCATTTTTTCTATCTCTATGAATTTGACTAAAGTACCTCACTTAAGGGGAATCATACAGTATGTCTTTTTGTGACTGACTTATTTCATTTAGCATAATGTTCATCTATGTTGTAGCATATATCAAAAATTCCTTCCTTTCTAAAGCTGAATAATATTCCATTGTATGGATGTACCACATTTTGCTTATCCATTCATCTATTGATGGACACTTTGGTTGCTTTCACATTTTGGCTACTGTGAATAACGTTGCCAAGAACTCAGGCGTACGAATATCTGAGACCCTGATTTCAATTACTTTGTGTATAAATCCAGATGTGGAATTGCTGGATCATATGCTAGTTCTATTTTTACTTCTTTGTGGAACCGTTCTACTATTTTTCCACAGTGACTGTGTCATTTTGTATTCCCACCAACAGTGGACAGGTGTTCCAGTTTCTCCACATCCTTACCAACACTTATTTTCTGTTTGTTTATTTGTTTGTTTGTTGATTGTAGCCATCCTAATGGGTATAAGGTGAAATCTCATTATAGTTCTGATCAGTGATGTTCAGCATCTTTTCATTTACTTGTTGGCCATTTGTAGATCTTCTTTGGAGAAATGTCTGTTCAAGTCCTTTGCCCATTTCTGAATTGGGTTTTATAGTTGTTGAGTTTTAGGAGTTCTGTATTACACTTGATCTAATAGTCACTGATGACTCATTGCAACATTTACATAAAAACCAGAAGGAAAGAGAAAGAAGGGGAGATGGAAAGCCCTTTAATTTTTAATTTTTGATTTTAATTTTGTACATAGTAGATCTACATATTTATGGGGTACATGAGATACTTTGATGCAGGCATGCAATGTGTAATAATTACATGATAGAAAATGTGGTATTCATCTCCTCAAGCATTTATCCTTTGTGTTACAAATGACTCAATTATACTTTTTTAGTTATTTTTAAATGTACAATTTAATTATTATTGACTCTGGTTACTCTGTTGTGTTATCCAACACTCTATCTTATTCATTCTTTCTATTTTTTGTACCTATTGGCCATCCCTACTTTCCTCCTACTCCCTACTACCCTTCCCAGCCTCTGATACCATCCTTCTACTCTATCTCTATGAGTTCAATTGTTTTGATTTTTAGCTCCCACAAATAAGTGAAAACATGTGAAGTTTGTCTTTCTGTGACTGACTTATTTCACTTAACATAATGACCTCCAGCTCCATCCGTCCATGTTGTTGCAAATGACAGGATCTCATTCTTTTTTATGGCTAAATAGCACTCTAGTGTGTATATGACCACATTTTCTTTTCCATTCATCTGTTCATGGACACTTAGGTTGCTTCCAAATGTTGGTGGTTGTGAATAATGTTGCAAAAAACATAGGTGTGCAGATATCTGTTTTATATACTGACTTCCTTTCTTTTATGTATATACCCAGCAGTGGGATTGCTGGGTCATATGGTAGCTCTATTCTTAATTTTTGGGGGAACCTTCAAACTGTTCTGTATAACCGTAGTGGTTGTACTAATTTCCACTGATGATTCTTAACTGGATCAGTTATTGTGCTGATTACAAGATGGCCAATCATATTTATTAGATGACATTCTTCTGTCAGGAAGAGCTTTTCCATATCTTCCATTTCTTTGTTTGTTGACTATCAATTTGGACTCATAGATTTTAATGATATTTAATGTGTTATAGCCCATTATGGCTGTTACTTCTTTTGATGCTCGAGTTTTACCAGAGCGATCTGCTTAACCCAACATTTCCTTAACTCACTTCCCTACAAAATGTTTTTCCTTGGGGATACCCACTGGTATCCTGTTGAGAGTGTTTAATGGAGTGCACCGTGGTGATCCTGCTGCCACACCTTGAGAGTGGTACAGCCATTCTCTATAGCAATCCACTTGTGGCTAGAGTGGTATGGAAAGCCTTTATGAAGAAATTGTTTGAAGTCTTCTGATAAGGCAAAATGCAGGTGGAAGAGGAATAGCGTAGTCAAAGGCACAGGAGTTAGAAGATATAAAATGTATTTTTAGTACAGTAAGATGACCAGCTTGGCAGGGAAGTAGAAGGGAGAAAGGCTGAAAATGAAGATTGGGAATATATTGAAAAGGGCCTTGAAAGACAACCTAAGGAACTTGGATGTCACCTTGAATATGTGGGTGGTCATGAAAGGCATTGAGCAGGGAACTGATGTGATGTGATAAAAGCAGAACTGCAGTACAGGAGAAATGAACAATGTGGTAGTAAGCTAAGAGGCTCTTACTGTTACCTACAAGAAAGGTGATAAAGATTGCTATTTTGCACATTTATGATTTCTTCTATGATTTGTAACCAGGATATTGAGTAAGCTGGACTCATGTTAATTTCATCTACTTTCCTTTAAACTTTATTCAAAGGACAAATTCTGGAAGTTTCATGAACTTTTTATTACTCTTAGTCAACAAAGAATCCTATGGTTATTTTTAAGTTTCCAAACAGTCTCAATTCAGGATGGTGTGGTGAGGATAGCAAGATAGCTCTCCTTTAATTGGTACTGTTGTAAGGTGGCTTCCAGCTTTCCGAGTCTTTTAGGTGTTTGGAGCTGACTCTTTCATTCTTCTTGTGATGGCTTTCAAGGATCTTCAAGGGCCACCACAGAGAATATTTGCATGCATGTGTCATGACACGAGTGATGCACTTTTCTCAGGTTGCTGTTCTCCATCAGCCTCCAGTTTGGGGAAGTCCACTGCACACAGTCTCTCTTTATTGAAGGCTCCATCCTGTATTTTGGGAAATGATTTAAAGACCTCCAAGCTAACTCTTTTTATCTCGTGAATGGCTTGCATTACATCCATAGCCAACACTTCCGCATCCTTTGCTCTGCCAAGCTCTGGGAGTATGTACCAACCCCAGCACAGCCACATCTCCAACTTAAGTTTAAAGAGGAGTTTAAACTTGTCATTGTCAGTACTGATTTCTTGTTAAGCCTATCTCTTCCCCTATGCTGCAAAGGTGGCATGTTAGATTTCTTTGTAGCACAAAGTAAGCCCCCTCACTAAGTTTGAGGTGGGAGGCAAATACTCCTCCCCTTCTCCTTTAGGAAGGTGTGGGTAGTATAGTTCCGTCTAACAAAAACCTCATAATGAATTCTCTGTCTTTATTATTTCAATAATCCACATCCTTTTAAGCTTTGGTAATGTGTGAGAAGTACTGAAACGGGTTTTCGTAGATTTCCTTTGACAATTCACAGTGGAAACTGACATCGCACTTTCTAGACCACTTTTTCCACCTTATTGAACCTAGTGAGGGATCTTTGGTTTGAGATTTCTCTTCCATTTCTGATATGTGTTAGTGTTGACTAATACCCATCACATGCAATGCTCTGCTCTGAGCACAGGCCAACAGACTGGCTTTCCACAGTCACACACAGGGTCTGAGAGTGTATACTCAAAGAGGCAAAGTCCAAGATCTGCATGCCATGCTCTCAGAGGCCCCTGGAATTCACAGGTGTGATCTAGCCGTTGAAATGAGATAACAGGTTTGATTTGAAGGGGACTTTGCTTTGGTGGAACCAAAGTGGAAGGTGCAATGCCTGCATGTTCTGTGGTGGGTCCCAAGGTGAGCACTGAGGTACAATTTTAGAATTTAAGGATTTGAGCATATACATAGTCTGGCTGTAGTTTATAGGTTCATTCTTAAGGAATTGTGAATAAAAATACCTATGTTTTCATGATCATGATCTATTTAGCACATTGTATTAGCCCTTTCATGCTTTGCTATAAAGAAACACCCGAGGCTGGGTCATTTATAAGAAAAGAGATTTGATTGGCTCACAGTTCTGCAGGCTGTACAAGCATGACACCGGCATGTGCTCGGCTTCTGGGGAGGCCTCAGGGAGTTTTTACTCATGGCAGAAGGCAAAGTGGGAGCAGGCACATCACATGGCCAGAGTAAGAGCAAGAGAGAGAGAGAAGGAGGCGATGCCACGCACTTTTAAATATCTCGTGAGAACTAATTCACGACTAAGGGGGTAGCACTAAGCCATTCATGAGAAATCTGCCCCCGTGATCATACTGCTTCCCACTAGGCCCCACTTTCAACACTGGGGATTACAATTAAACATGAGCTTTAGAGGGGCAACTTCCAAACTATATCACACTTCCCACTAACTCTACAAATTCTTGAGTGAGACAAGGAAGAAATTGCAGAAGGATGACTAAGTATACCTATGATATATTTTTCTTTCATTTCTTTTAATAGGTGGTGGAGAAAAATGCAGATCCAGAGACAACCCTTTTGGCCTACCTGAGAAGAAGGTGTATCCTGACTTTGGAGTGGGAGTGATGGAGAAGAGGGGGAATGGTGACTGATTCTCTGGGCCTTACATTGTTTCCTAGTGACTGGTGGGGTGGCCATGAGGTGTGGAGGAAAGAGCGCTGGATTAAGACTTGGGATACCTGCATTTTAGTTGCCCCTGTAATCTGACATTCTCAGCTACTGAATGAGAGGATTGTTTGTGGTGATCTTTGAGGTGTCTCCCAGCTAAGACTCTAGTAATGCCAAGGTTTAATCCAGGGCCTGTAGAAAGGCCCTCATTAGCCTTGGTGAGCTTCATGGTCATTCCTCTGTGGGAAGAGGGGGCCTTCCTTAGGTGACATTTGCTTAATACATAAATGCAGTTCCTGGGGAATGTTTCCAGCTCTGCCTAGGTGGAGGGAAGCAAGGGAAGTTATGTCTATTGGGAAAAGGATGCTTGAGGTAGGAATCCTATACAGGTAGCATTCATTGTAGAAACAGCAAACAGGGAGCCCTGGAGGGCGGGGGAACTCTTTAGAGAGACTGGGGTGCTGCTCCTCACTCAGTGTCGGGGAGCTTCTGGAAGAGCCCCTAAATCTTTAGTTCTGAGTATCAGAAGTATTCTGAGACCTTGGAACTAAAACAATAATAATAATTAGAGTTAACATTTAATGAGCACTTCCTATATACAGGCAGGATTCAAAGTGATTTGTGCAGCTCACCTCAATCTCCACAGGAATCCCATGGAAGCATAACACTCCCTTTCCACAGAGGAGGAACTGAGGCCTTGATATGTGAAGTGACCTGCCTTTTGCTAGTGTGTTCTGGGGAAATAGTGATGGAGACTGCACCAAAGCCTAGAGCTATGTTCCCAACCTCTCACCCACACTGGCAGCGCTCCAGGGGGCCTGTCGGCAGGACTGTGCTCATCCTGACCTCTGTCAACAAAACCCTCCTTCTCCCAGGGCGGGTGTCTAGTGGATCTTTCCAGTGACATATATGGGGACAGCAAGGATTATTTCAACCCCCACAGAAGTGAGTCTGAAGCCCATGATTTCACTCTGGTTTGCTCCCCTCCTATCATACAGTACGGTGGTTGGCTTTGGTGTACTTTGTTCTGGAACTTTTACCTTAAGTGGGTGTATCTGGAAGTTCACAGAAGATAAACCTGGGGGTGCTGGGGAGTGAAAGTGTCACTGGATCGGATCAGGTGCTTGCATGGAACTCCATTTACAGCCCATCTACCTGGGAGGTCTGGGAAGAGAAGCTCATTCTCAGAGATTATTGAGATCAATTTTAGCTTTCTAATAATAAAACTAATTTTAGTTTTTAAATCATTTCCATTGTAGTTTTGAAGGCCCAGAAGCCTCAGAAATTCCTTATCACAGCAATTGGCTGTGTCACATCTTAAATGAAATGCAAAATTGAAAGCTGGCACATAAATAGGATGACCTTGCAGCTTATGGCTGTCTGTGCTCAGAGACAATTTATGGGCGTTCCAGATTGGGGAGAAAACTCCAGCCTTGACTTTTACCCTAGCTTCCAGAGAGGTCTCCAGGCTGGGAGAAGACCTTGCTAGACTTTAGACTGCCACCATTCATCTTCTGGTGCCCCCAGAGTTGTATGACCCGCTGAGAGCTGTGTATACCCTGACTAGGACACAGCAAACCTTCACAGATGTGCTGGGGAGGAAGGAGCGTGATGAAGGGAGCTCACCCAGTCTGGAGTCAGATGGCTGTGATGTGGCCACAATGGCAGGGCAACATGAGTTCCTGTGTCATCTTCTGTGACCCACGTTATGTCTTGGGTCTCAGTTTGTTGTTTTTCAAATCTATGAGGAAGTTTCTTTCCTACCTGCTAACCAAATCATTCTGAAGGTCAAACAGGTATCTAGGTGTAAGTGCTCTTCCAAAATAAGATGTTATATCATTGTTTTTAAATTTTGTCTTGAAAATGAGAGAAGTGACCAGGCGATAATCCCCTCAGTTCCCTCCATCTTCAGTAGGTGGTGGGCGGCTTAGAGGCCTGCAGGTCTGAGGGAGAAGCCACAATGTGACTCAGGGAAAGTGACCTCCGCAATAGCTGTTCTCTAGAATAGCTCACTAGTTAGCACTTTTTAAAACTCAAAGTAGCCGATGATCTTTCTGCAAGTATATATAAGAGTGTGGCCCAGTATTGGACGCTGACCTAAAAACAAACCACTCTATTTTAATTTCCATTCACGTATCTTGTGGGCCAAATATTCAAAAGCCTCTGGTCTAGCCCTAATTTTGATTCTTGGGGATTTATCAGCCCAAAAGTTCAGAGTGAAAAGCGAGGACTCAGAGGTCCCAGAACAGATCAATGTCTCATTCTGACCCAAGCGGCTTCATGGTGTGCCCAGCTGGGAGTGATGTGAGAACTGCCCCGTATGCTCAGGTGTATGATTTACCTGCTCACACACAGAAGACCTCAACCCAAGAGAAGGCTCTAGGACTGACCGGTCCTAGAACTCATGTCCCAAGAGATTCTACTTGGGTGCTGTCCATGGGGTCCTGATGCCTTTGCTCTTCTGTGCAGTGGAGATGGCCCTGTTCCCTGCCTTCCTGGGGTGCAGTGCAGTCTCTCTGAATAAGGAGGCCAGTGGGCCTGCTGCCTTCCTCGGTTAAGGGGCCTGAGCACATGTGGGAATGAATGGCTCTGCCCACGGCTCTGCCTATGCATTTCCTAGCAACCCAGCAGACTCCTCTCCCTGAGTTCATTCTCCTTAACTCTTGACCACCCAGTGGGGCTGAGTGGAACCAAGCTCGGCTGTGGAGAGGGAGGCTGTGGGGCTTGCACAGTGATGCTCTCCAAGTATGATCGTCTGCAGAACAAGATCGTGTATCCTTTGCCTGCTGGCACCATCCACGTGGGGGCTGTGATGCAGGACCAACTTGTGAGGGAGTGCATGAGTGTATGTGTGTGCATGTGCATGTGTGTGAGCCCCTTTTTTTAAGGAGAATCTGTGCACAGGAAAACTGTAGAATGATCTCTTAGCAAGTATGTTCTAGGCTTATAATATTGACCAGGCTCCGAACTGTTGATAAAATGACTTTTCTAAAATCCAGGTTTATATCACATTCCATAAAACCCGTCAATAACTCTTCATTGCCCCCAGGACAAAATCTCTTTGCTTAGTGGGCAAGGCCCTGCACAGTAGGCCCCACATTTCTTCTCCAGTTTTCTTTCTCACCATGGGCCCAGCACTCCATTCAAGCAGAGATAATTGTGAAATATCAATGACACAGGCCCACTAATTGCTTGGTCTTTGTTTAAGCTGGGACGTTCTCCTAGGATTTCCCTACCTGGCTAACTCTTACTAGCTCTTTAGAACTGGATGAAAATATCACCACCTCCAGGAAGCCATCCTGGATCTCTCAGGACCGGGTTAGGTGCCCCTTGACTGTGCTGGTCCCATAGTGCCCTGTGCACAGCCTTCCCAGGTAAACTGAGGCATGATACAATTTTTTTTACAGTTTGAGAAAACAACAGTTCACGAGTTCAAGCAGCTCCAAATTAGAAGCAGTTTAGGTGCTCCACCAGGGAAATGCAAGCAGGAGGTTTTTGTAGGATGGACACAGGCAAAGAACAAAGAAGTATTTGACTGGTTACAATTATATAATTGCTTTATTTGGTCTATCCCATTGGAAAGTCCCTAGTTCTATAATTACAAGTTCATTGACTACTTCTAATTGGTTGATCTTAAGGCTTATTTTTTTAAATAAAGATATTCATAAGAAGTAACTCAAGTTAAAACTCTCCTGCAAATCAAGCAGAGTTTGGGTCACTTATGAGGCCTAACTGGTTTTGTCTGCTGAGTCTTCAGGCCTGGTCTCCTTTTAAATTTACTTTAACAAGATTTAAATTGCACCTTCACGTGGGCTTCAGTTTTCCCGGTTGACTGCAGGCTGTTGAAGGGCAGAGCTTTCGTCTTATTCATCTTTATTTCCCCAGCCCTCAGCAGGGTGCCTGACATGTTTGGCACTCAGAAACTGATGCTGATTGCAAGTGAATGAGTGATGAGTAACAGAAGAATGCAAGGAAGTCCTAGCTAAGGGCTTGGTGTCTCATGTTGCCAGGAGGTTCCCTCTCCCTTTCCCCACAGAGAAATGAAAGCAATAGAGGTGAGGACATGCAGGGAAGCGAAGTGATTGGAGGTTCTGGCACCGAGGCTAGGGAAGAGCCCTGCAGGCAGAAGCATGCTTCAAGGCTGCAGCCTGCCAGAGAAACTTCCCCTTGACTCAGCCTCCAGGGTCAGGCTGAGTAACAGGCAACTGAAAGTGACCCTGGTTCCCTTGCTCCTGCTCAGAGGCTGAGGATGCTCTGATGCCTGATCCCACAGGATTCTGGAAGGGCTCAGCTTTCTTTACCTACAAGAAGGGCTTCCTTTGTTCCTTGCCCAGAGTCTTCAGTGGAGAGGTGAGGACACTGGTAGAAGATACAAGAACATAAATGGGAGCGGAGAGACATAACATACAGCCTCACAAAGTCCTCCAGAGCCCACAGTCAGGCCCATTCTGATGACCTGAGTGGACAATAAATGGAATGACCTTAATCTGGGGTTCTAGCCACTTTTCTGCCAATGCCTGCCTGGCCCCCATCTGCTCCTTGCACCATGTTGCAGTGACAACTGTGGAAGGAATAGGAAGCACCAAGACGAGGCTGCATCCTGTGCAGGTAAACAGAGGAAAGGGAGCTGTGCTCTTGAGATCATGCTGTTTCCTCTGCAGGGAGCCTCATGCCAAAGGTGCAGACTTGCTTTGGGTTGTTGGGCAGAGTTTCACCGCTTAATCTAAGGAGGCAATTGCACCCTGGCCACCTCCCCATCTCCTCTGGGTACCATGAGGTGAAAAGAAGAAATGCCCAAGGCTGAGTCTCCTTCCTGTGAGCTGGTTGGTTATAACATTGCATGATCTCAAGGGACCCAAGAGGTGAACTGAATCTGGTGGCTAGGCCAGTCCAGCTGCACCAGAATTTGGAGGAAGAGATGCAGGGAAGCTTCCTCACTTTGTTCTGGAGTGTGTTTAGGAAACTCCCAGCCTTCCCAGATTTGAATTTTGATTATCTGTGCCCCCCGTTTATAAGCCCACCTACTCCCTGCAATGGTAATTCCGCACCCCTTACCTCCCACCCACAGATAGTACAAATGTAAACTGCTAGGCCTTCACCTTCATTAGAGTGGAGGTTAGCAAGTGCTAAATAAGATGACAGAGATTTAGTGCCTGAGCAAGGCTTTCTCCTTGATGGTGTCAGGCCACCTGAAAATGCATTGAAATCCGAAACACTTCTGGGGTGAGTGGGCAGTGATAATCTGAGAGGGGTTTGGGGAGACAATCAGGATGCTCTTAGGCCAAGTGGAAAGAAAGGGGAGTAGAGCCCTGTTGGAAGGAACGGCCATTGTCCCCAAAGCATTTTGTTTGAGGAAACTCGAGGTCTTTGGGAGATTATAATAGACATTACCAGAGCTTGGCCCAGGTCTTAATCCTCCCTTGATTATTTGAGGAGACATGTCGTTCAGGTGATGGAGTAGGAGCCTCCTGCAGAGTGGCTGGTTCTATTCCTTGGAATGGCATCTTGGGCCAGTCACGTGAGGTCAGACAGGTCGCGGTGATATTGCTTTCCATCTGTAGATTTGTTTCTTAGGCAGGAAGAGGGGAAATTACTAAACTTGTCCAACCTGAAGGAGATGTGAGAGGGTTAATTAAGACTTGTTATTTTCTTTGAAACAAACAGATGAAAGAAAGAATAAATAGTTTAAACACAGGAGTCAAGTATTAGTCCATTCACACACTGCTGATAAAGACATACCAAGACTGGGTAATTTATAAAGAAAAAGAAGTTTAATGGACTCAGTTCCACGTGGCTAGGGAGGGCTCACAATCATGACAGAAGGTGAAAAGCACATCTTACGTGGTGGCAGATGAGAGGAATGAGACCTAAGTGAAAACAGAAACCCATCAGATCTCGCGAGATTTTATTCACTACCATGAGAACAGGATGGGGGACTCACCCCATGATTCAGTTATCTCCCACAGGGTCCCTCTCACAGCACATGGGAATTATGGGATTTACAATTCAAGATGAGATTTGGGTGGGGACACAGCCAAACCACATCAGGTCATATCTGTATAATCAACCTAAAATCCTCCCTGTCCAATGGTACAGGTTCTTATTCCTAATGCACTTATTTTGGTTACATATAGGCTACAGAGCCAGATTCCACTTCTTGTCCATTTATTTGTTTTCTCTTGGTTTCTGTGACACTGTGGTTCTGGCTTTTCCTTCTGTCTCCACACTAGCTCCTCTTCTGCTCAGTCTCTAATTGCTGCAGTGCCCTGAGCCCTGACCTAGGCTCCTCCCCTTCCTCATCCCTACACTCTCCCTACATGAGTTTGATGTTGTCCACATGCCATCGGCACTTACATTTACAACTTCAGCTTTGACCTCTCCTCAGAAGTTAGACTTACATTTCCAGTTGCCTACTTGACATCTCAATACGGATGTCTAATCTCAAACTTAAGAAAACCCTACTTTTTTCCTAATGGTTTCCTTCCCCAGTCTTCTCCCATCTAAATCAATGGCAAAGCCATCCACCGAATTGCTTAAGACAAAAATCTAGATCACTTTTGACTGTTTCTCTCATATGCCACACCCAATCCATTCAGAAGCTGCCTTCTGGTTATGATAGTCACTGTTCTTGAAAAAGACCTTCCTAGTCATAGCTAACATTGGCTGACTGCCTGCTATATGCAGGTACAGTGTTAAGGGTTTTACATGAATTATCTCAGTTAATCCTCATCACAGCTCTAGAGGCAACTACAAGGATGGTCCTCATCATACAGATGAAGAACCTGTGACTCAGAGGGCTTGGAACCTGGCCAAGGTCACAGTTAGTAAATGGTGGCACTGGGGCTTGACTTTGAGCAGTGACTGCTACCCCCCACTGTCTCTCAACATGGGCTGGCTCCAGTCGAGTCCTTTGGGGAGCCAGGGAGGGTTCTGCTATCCCAGGTGTCTATGTCATCTGTTCCTTTTAGGAGAGAATTGCCAAAAGCCACGGCTCCCAGTGCGGGTTCTGCACCCCCGGCATCGTCATGAGTATGTACACACTGCTCCGGAATCAGCCTGAGCCCACCATCGAGGAGATTGAGAATGCTTTCCAAGGTACGGGCCTTCAGGCACAGCCTAGGAGGTGGAATGGCAAACGAGGCCCTGAAGAGGTGAGGGCAAGTGCCAGGGCAAGGAACATGAGGGACTACCCTTTGGAGGAAGGGCTCAGGCCCCCCACCCCCCGACAATGCGGTGACTAAGATCTGCTAGAAAGCCAACCCTCTCTTAGTTGGAAGAACTCCTGGTTGGTGTGGAGACCTCCTGGGGTCTCCTGCCTTTGGGTTCATCTTCCTGAGGTGTCTGTCTGCCTTCCACCAGTATTGGAGTGGGGTTGGCAGTGCGTGGCTGGTGCAGGAAAACTCCACAGGGGCTAGTGATATGATTTCCCTTCCTCTCAGATTTCACCAGAACAGGATTCTGCAGGGCAAAGACCACCTATGTGTCTGTTTCTCTGAATTAAATAGAGAAGCCTCCCCATCTATTCACCATTTCTATCCATCATCTATTCAGTTATTTTGAGTCACATCCTATGCCACAGGGATAAAAGGTACAGCCTCTACTCTCAAAAAGTTCATACTCTGAAGAAGAGACTTTATAATGTAGTCTGATAGGCTAACTGATGAAGCTATGATCAGCCACTGTGGGAGCACTTAGGAGAGGCACCTGACTCAGTCTGGGCATTCTAGGAAGGCTTCCATTCTAGGAAAGACTTATTGAAGTCATGACAGATGTTCTGAAGTCAGGATAGGAGAAGGCCAAGAGGTCTTCTAGACAGAGGTAACAGAACATGCAGCCTGGTAAAGAGAGCACCCAACTTAGCTGCAAGCAAAGTCACAAACTCCTCACCCATCCCAAGGACCTGCACTAACATTGCAGTTTTCTTCTTGACCCACAGGAAATCTGTGCCGCTGCACAGGCTACAGACCCATCCTCCAGGGCTTCCGGACCTTTGCCAGGGTAAGTGGGGACCCCAGAACATCAGTGTCTCTGCTCCTAAAACAGCAACGCTCAGAAATCACTGTTGGGAGGGAAACCAAGGGCCTCTGGTCTACAAACAAGGATGATAAGATGACTAGTTAGTGAGTATTCCCTCTGGGGACATCTGGCATGGGGAGTAGAGTCTGCTATTTTTATTCAGGGAAGGGTTCTTACGAATAGCATGGGAATTTCTGCCAGTGATGGTCTGGAGACCGGCTTTGGAAGAGGCTCACCACCTAAGAGTTAGCTTCCTCTAGTGCCTTTGGGTTTGGCAGCTTTCCCTTGGAGACTGGCAGGCTCAGCCCATGGCACAGGTGCTGAATGTAGCATTTAATAACAACCCGGCCTTGCTCAGCACTTGCACCCCTCCTCCTTTGCTCTCCTGGCTGCTTTCTGTGGCTGGCACTCTGTTGGGCTTATGAAACTGGTAATTAGATCTCCAGACAGTTTGTGAACCCCTGCAGTGTTCATATAACTCTGAGTGAGAAGTCACAGCTGGGTGTGTGGGCACTGATTATATAAACACATACACACACCTGCCATCTGGCAAGGAAGGCAAGAGAGCTGGCATCTCCTTTCTTGGCTTAATCTTCCCCCAGGTTGTACCTGACTTCTCAATTGGGCCAAGTTAATCCTGACTCCAAATCAAACCATCTCATTTCGATGTGATCCTGGGTCCAGGGGAGTTACAGACTCCTATGCTTTCCACTCACCTTTAGGGTTGGCACGTCATGAAAGAGTGCTGTGTGCATATAATCCAAGAAGGGGTGGGTAGACATGGAGACAGGACCTTATAAGGATGGAAAACACCACACTCTGATTAATGCTGCTGCTGATGAAGAATTAGCAAGTGTGGAATTAAATGAAAATGCCTAAAAGCACAAATTCAGATTCTGCAGACCTGGGTTCAATTTGATGCACTTAATTGATGTCCGACCTTGGGCAAGTCTCCTTGTTTCTATCAGGTTGGTGCAAAAGTAACTGTGGTTTTGCCATTAAAAGTATGGAAAAAACTGTAATTTTTTTGCATCAACCTAATAAAATGGTGATTTCATTAGGTGATTTCATTAGAATATCTACCTTACTGTGTTTATAAAAACTAGGTACTTCTTGAAAAGCTTTTAGAACAATGCCTGGCACATTTCGGTTATTCAATAAATGGGAACTATAAATTATAATGCTGGTACATTTCTTCCATTAGCCGCTATATAATCTTCCCAAGTTACTCAGTGTTTCCTGAGAATCAGGGATTGTTAATCTTGCCTCTATTTACTTCATTAGAACCTGCTCAAAGTGATAAAATGTAACCAGTCCTTTTAATTTTTCAAAAGAGAAGGATTTTTGAGTATATCAATTGCCTTCCCTCCTGGAAGTTGAAATGGCTCCTGAATTCACCATGCAGCACTTACCTCCCTCAATTCAGCTACCTACAGCATAGAGCAGAGCAAGACTGAGAGCTCTGAGCAGCCAAAATGCCTGACACACAAAAGGTGCTCAGAAGCTAATGCATGTTCCTCATCGGAGGTCCCCAAGATGTTTCTTCAGAGCCTTTTTACTTTTATTTTACACACAGCTCTAACAAACTTGGTTATCTAGTTTTCCTATCCACAGCACGCACTAGAAAGTGTGTGGAGGGTCAGGTAGAGGTGGGCACACTGCTCACAGCAAGAAGTGACCACACCTATTTGGCGACAAGGAAAGAAATGGAGGAACCATTAAACAGGTACAAGCAAGACTTCCAGTTTCCGGTCTGGCATGTAAGCAGCTTAGGAGTCTTTATTTCATCTAAACAAGAAGAAAAAAGCTGAACAAACTGAAGAATCAACAATTGTTTTTAGATCTATCAGAGGAATGAGGTCACAGGACAACTCATTGTCTAAAAAATTGGAGAGACAGACAGGCAGACATGGCACATCAGAGCAGAAACCCAGGAGCAAAAACCTCTGCAGGAATCTTTGCCAGGATAGGAAGATGTAAGTACTAACTGATGAACTGCTGGAGTTTATACCTGGATATAAACTACAGGGGGATGTAGTCATGGAGGGGGTGCTCTACATCTTTGTGAGTTTTACCTCCAGGCAGTCCACCAGGTCCTCACAGTAAATGCTGGAGAAAAATCTCCTTGTGTTTCTGGTAGGGAGTGGGAAAAATGAACCATTTTGGAATATACCAGAGTATTCTGTTCTTCTTAAAAAGGCCTGCCCTCAGGAGAAATTATTTTACCACAGCCTAAACTTCTGAGGTTATATTAGAGCCTAACCTACCTTGGGGAGGGGAAATATGCAACCCCCCGCCCGCTAGTCTTTCACCCGTGGGAAGGGAAATACACAAGCCCAGCCCCCTCCAGCCATCCTCTCCCACCAAATGGAGAAAAAAAACCCTGAGAAGCACTTGTGAAGTTCACAGGCGAGGGGCACAAGCTCACCAAAAAACTGAGACTAATCCTAGGACTATACGATACTTCGCCCTCATATCTTACCAATAAATTAACTAAAGGCCTATTTACATCAGATCCTTTTAGCCAGTACATCATGTCCACCTTTCAACCAAAAATTATAAGGCATAGTCAAAGGCAAACACAATTTGAAGAGACTGAACAAGTAGCAGAACCAGAGTCAAATAGGGCAGGAATGTTGGAATTAACAAAAGAGGAATTTTATAAAGCTATGGCTAGTATGCTAAGAGCTTTAATGGAAGAAAATAGATAACGTACTAGAACAGATCAATAATATAGGCAGAGAATAGACATTCTAAGAATTAAAAAGAAATGCTAGAGATTGAAAATACTTATACCAAATTGAAGACCACTTTCGGTGGGCTCATTAGTAGACTGGACATGGCTGAGACAAGAATCTCTGATCTTGAGGATGTAACAATGCAAACTTTCAAAACCAAAAAACAGAGAAAAGGGAGTGAATGAAAACAAAACAGAAACAAATAAGAACTGTGTGATAACTACAAAAGGTGTAACATATGGGTAATGAGAATATCAGAAGAAGAAGAAAAAGAGAAAGGAAAAGCAGCAACATTTGAAACAATAATGACTGAGAATTTCCCAAAATTAACGTCAGACTTTAAACCACAGTCAGGATATTCAGAGAACACAAACCAGGATAAATACCAAAAAAACCAAAACCAAACAAAAACTACACCAAGGCATGTGATATTCAAACTTCAAAAAATCAAAGGTAAAGAAAAATGACTTGAAAGAAGCCAGAGGAAAACACCCTTCACCTACAGAGGAGCAAAGATAAAATTATATCTGACTTTTCCCAGAAACCATGCAAGCAAGAAGCATGGAGTAAAATACCTAAAGTGTTGAAAGAAAAAACCAAAGCACCTAAAATTCTGTAACCTCCAAAAGTATCCTTCAAAAGCGAGTGAGAAATATTTTCTCAAACAAAACTTGAGAGAATTTGTTGCCAGTAGACCTGTCTTGTAAGAAATATTAAAAGAAGTTCTTTAAAAAGAAGGAAAATGATGTAGGCCAGAAACTCAGATCTACATAAAGGAAGAGCATCAGAGAATGAATAAGTAAAGGTAAAATAAAAATTTTTATTTTTCTTGATCTTAATTGGTCTAACAGATAGCAATTTGTTCAAGATAATCATAGCAACAATGCATTTGTTTATGTGTGCAGATGTATATATATATGTGCTTGTGTATAAGTAAAATGAATGACAACAATGATAAAACAAACAAGAGGGAAAAATTAGAAATACTTTGTTATTATAAGATACTATCACTACCTGTAAAGTGGCATAGTGTTATTTAAAAGTGGA
Organism: Mandrillus leucophaeus; assembly: GCF_000951045.1. Taxonomy (NCBI): domain Eukaryota; kingdom Metazoa; phylum Chordata; class Mammalia; order Primates; family Cercopithecidae; genus Mandrillus; species Mandrillus leucophaeus. Next base: position 76,004 of record NW_012101254.1, read on the forward strand.
CTTGGATTAGTTAAAAATGTATACTGCAAACTCTAGGGCAACCACCAGAAAAAAAAAGAAAAAAGGAAGTATAATTGATATTTTATGAAAGGAAAGGAGATGAAATTATTTACAATGCTCAGTTAAAACCACAAAAGTCAGAAAATGTGTGAAAGACAAAACTAGAAGCAAAGAACAAGGATGACAAATAGAAAACAATAACAAATATGGTAGATACTAATCCAACTGTATCAATGATTACCTTTAATGTCAGTGATCTAAATATACCATTTAAAAGACAGACATTGTTAGAGTAGATGAAAATAACAAGACCCAACTATAAGAAACCTACTTTAAATAAAAATACACACATAGATTAAAACTAAGTAGATGAAGAAAGGTAGACCATGATATACTAATCAAAAGAAAGTGGAAGTAGCATATTAATTTTGTACACAGCAAACTTCAGATCAAGAATAGTTACCAGAGAAAAAGAGGGGCCCTAAAAATAATAAAGGAATCAATACTTCAAGAAGACATAACAGTCCTTAATGTGTATGCACCTAACAACAGAGCTTCAAAATACATGAGGCAAATGTGATGGAACTGCACAGACAAATAGATGAATCCATTATTATATGTGAAGACTTCAACACCCTTGTATCAGAAATGGACAGCACCAGGTGAAAAATCAGTAAGGACATAGGTGGACTCAACGGCACCATCAATTATTTGGATATAATGACATTTATAGACTACTTTAGCCAAAAACAGCAGAGAAGACATTTTTCTCAAGCTCACGTGGAATATTCACCTAGATGGACCACATTCTGTGCTATGAAACACACATTTATAAATTTAATTTGCATGAATAGAGATCATACAATGTCTGCTTTCAAACCAAAATGAAATTAAACTAGACATCAATAACAGAAAGATAGCTGGAAAACCCCCAAATGCTTGAAGATTAAACAACACAATTCAAAAGAACAGAGGTTCAAAAAGATAATCTCAAGAGAAATTTTAAAATATTTTGAATTAAATGAAATTGAAAATATAGCTTATCAAAATTTGTAAGATGCAGTGAAAACAATGCTGAGTAGGAAATTTATAATATTGAATGCATATATTAGAAAGGAAGATTAAAAATCAGTAATCCACCAGGCACGGTGGCTCACTCCTGTAATCCCAGCACTTTGGGAGGCTGAGGTGGGCAGACCACGAGGTCAGGAGTTCAAGACCAGCCTGACCAACATGGTGAAACCCTGTTTCTACTAAAAACACAAAAATTAGCCAGGCATGGTGGCACGCACCTGTAATCCTAGCTACTCAGGAGGCTGAGGCAGGAGAATCATTTGAACCCGGGAAGCAGAGGTTGCAGTGAGCCAAGACTGCGCCATTGCATTCTAGCCTGGGTGACAGAGCGAGATTCCATCTCAAATATATAAATAAATAAAGTAATAAAAATAAAATACAAATAAAATCAGTAATTTGGCCTCCCACTTTAGAAAACTAGAAAAAAAAAAGACTAATTGAATTTAAAGTAAGCTGAAGAAAAATAAAATTTGGAGCAAAAATCAATTTCATTGAAAACAGACAATCAATAGAGAAAATCAACATAACTGAAATTTGGTTCCTTAAAAAGACCAATAAAATTAATAAGTCTCTGACTAAGTTAACTAAGAAAAAAAAGAGAAGATACAAATTACTAATATCAAAATAAAAAGATATTACTATAGATCTCATGTACATTAAATGGATAATGAAGGAATATTAAGAACAACTCTATGCTCATACACTTGATAACCTAGATGAAATAAAACAATTCCTTGAAAGACATAAGCTACCAAAACTCATACAAGTAGATAATCTGAATAGGCCTATAACTATTGAAGAAATTGAATCTTAATTAATAACCTTTAACACAGAAAGCACTAGGCCCAGATAGATTCACTGGCAAATCCTATCAAACATTTAAAAAAGAAATTATGTCAATTCTCTACCATCTCTTCCAGAAGATAGAATCAGAGGTAATACAAAAGTTAATCACTTTCCTATATAACAGCAATGAATAAGTGGAACTTGAAATTCAAAACACATTATCATTTATGTTTTACATTAGTACTCCCCAACAAATGAAATACTTAGGTATGAATCTAAAAAGTATGTACAAGATTTATGTGAGAGAAACTACAAAACTCTGATGAACAAAATCAAAGAACTAAATAAATGGAGAGAGATTTCTTTTTCATGAATAAGGAGACTGAACAAGTCAAGATGTCTGTTGTTCCCAACTTAGACTCAATGCAATCCCAAACAAAATCCCAGTAAATTATTTTTTGGCTATCAACAAATTGATCCTAAGGTTTATATGGAGAAGAAAAAGATCCAGAGTAGCCAACTCAATATTGAAGGAAAATAGAGAGCAAAGTCAGAGGACTGACACTATCCAATTTCAAGATTTACTAGAAAACTGCAGTAATCAAGACAGTGTAGTATGGACACAGTCCATACTACAAAAAGAATGGACAAAAGAACCGACAAAGAGATCAATGGAACAGAATAGAAAGCCCAGAAATAGACCAACATAAATAGAGTCAATTGATCTTTCACAAATAAGAAAAGGCAATACGATGGAGCAAAGATGATCTTTTTAACAAATGGAGCTGCAACAACTGGACATTCACATACAAAAAAAAAAAAAAAATGAATCTAGACACAGACATTATACCCTTCTCAAAATGAATCATAAAACTAAATGTAAAACAATAAAACTCCTAGAAGATAACATAGGAGAAACCCTAGATGACCTTGGAATGATGACGACTTTTTAGATGCAACACCAAAGGCATGATCCATAAAAGAAATAATTATAAGCTGGGACTTCATTAGAATTTAATAACAGAAGAGTGAGGAGTCAAGCCATACACTGGGAGAAAAATATTTGCAAAAGACACATCTTGTAAAGTACTTATCCAAATATACAAAGAACTGATAAAACTCAGCAATAAGAAAATGAACAACTAAATTAAAAAATGGGTAAAAGACCTGCACAGCTAACTCACCAAAGAAGATATATGGATGGCCAGTAAGCATGTAAGTTCAACATTACATGTCATTAGGGAATTGCAAATTGAAACAGCAGTGAAATACCACCACACGTCTATTAGAATGGTCAAATCCAAAACACCGACAACATCAGATTCTGGTGAGGATGTGGGGCAACATGAACTCTCATTCATTGCTGGTGAGCATGCAAATCGCACAACCACTGTGGAAGACAATTTGGCAGTTTCTTACAAAACTAAACATGTTTTACCATGCACCTCAGTGATCACACACCTTGGAATTGACGTAAATGAATTTAAAACTTATTGCCACATGAAAACCTGCACAGGAACGCTTACAACAACCTTACTCATAATTGCCAAAACTTAGATGCAACCAAGATGTCCTTCAGTAGGTGAATAAACTGTAGAACGTCCAAACAATGGAATGTTAATTCAGTACCAAAATGAAAGGAGCTATCGAGCTACGACAAGACATAGACAAACCTTAACTGCTACTACTAAGTGAAAGAAGTCAATCTTAAAAAGCTACACATCGTATGATATCAATTCTATGAAATTCTAGAAAAGACAAAACTATGGAGGCAGTAAAAAGACTAGTGGTTGCCAGAGATTAGGGGAAAGAGATGGATGAATAGTCAGGGCACAGAGGTTTTTTAGGGCAGTATAACTCTATTCTATAAGATATCATAAGGGTGGACACATGTAATCACGCATTTGTCAAAACCAATGGAATGTACAACGCCAAGAGTGAACCTTCATATAAATTATGGGCTTTGGGTGATAATGATGGGTCAATGTGGGTCCATCAATTGTAACAAATGTACCATTTTTGAGGATGCTGAAGTGAGGCAGGTTGTGCATATATGTTGGGATAGGGGATATTTGGAAATTCTCTATATGTTCCAGTCAGTTTTTTCTGAGAAAATGTAGTCTTATCCAACCTCAATAGACCTGGAGGGCAGTGACGCATCACTGCACATCACAGTAATTTATGTCATTAACACACCAATGAATTATCAAGAAAATAGATCTAAGTAATAATGCGCTGGCACTTTGTCTGGAAAAGGCGCTTCTTGTGAAATACGGCCTTCCTCAGGAGGGCCAGGTGAGTGGGGTTCAGGACTTTCACTTCAGGCAGGGCGGGGCATTTCCATGCCTCACTCCTCCAAGAAGAAACGTGAGAAGAGGCACTAAGAAACCTCTCTTTCTTCCTTTCTTTCTGTCTAAATAAAGAGGGGAAGTACAAGGTGGCTGACTGGGGGGAGGCTCAGAATGGACAGAGCAGGTCTGGCGTCCAGTGCCGGAGCTGTGAATGCAGGAAGAGTCTGTACACGGAGCAGCATGTGCAGGTGGTGGGGTGAGTGGGGCGTTTCTCTCCTGATGCCACCGCCTGTCTGCTTACAACTCCTCCAAGGTCACACCTCCAGCGTCCCGTGAGCGCTTTCTTGGGGAAGCCATTGAGTTGTGAAACAGCCTCTGGGAAACGCCACCACGGTATGGTGTCTCCTGTGGCTGACATGCAGAAGGACTGCTCCCGGCCTGCTTTTTCAGGAATTGACTACCCCAGTGCCTGGGGCAGAGCCTATGAGTTTTCCCTACTTTTTCATCTCAGCACAACTCCAGGACTCTGTCTTCTGAAGCCCTGAGCTGCAGATCGGTCAGCTGAGCACGCCCCTCCACCACCCTGCAATGCCTCAGTGCTGGGAGGTAGTGATTCTAGACTCTCTGTGTGCTCTGCCACTGGTATCCCAAGAGATCCTGAACAAGTCTTTCCCCAGAGATGCTGGGTGGTCTGACCTGCATACTTCCTCCAGAACAGACCCACAGCGAGCAATGAAGAGTGTTTACCTTTCTGGGAAGAAGTGCCTAATAAGCAGTAGGGAGGCCATTGGGCACACTGGCTGGACACAGTGCTGGGCCCAGCACCCATCTTGGACATCCTTGGCAGGGTCCCGCAGAGAGTCCAGCCTGGGAGACACCAGCCACGCCCCATGGAACCTCACTGGTCTGGAAGTTGAGCCTCTTGAGTCTTGAGAGAGCCAACGGGAATATCCCTCATAGACACTTCCTGAGGAAGCAGCACTGAAGAAGAGAAATGGGCATAAGGGATAGGTTTTGATAAAGTAGGACCTAGTTGTTATGGATAAAATTTCCTGAAATTCAGTGACCTTGTTGCTCCTATTTGTTTAATCTACGTTAGCCAAGCAAGAGGGAATGTAGCTGAGGCCTCCACTCCGCACGACAGGCAGGTAGGATGCCCCTGCTGTTCATGCTGGGACAGGCATCAGAGCTGGAGTGTTCTGGATATTAATAATCTAGGTTCCTTAGCTTCTGTGAATACTCTTTGTAAATACCCTTGTGCAGATGTTCATCATCTCTCTAGGATGGTGGATGCTGCGGAGGAGATGGGAACAATCCAAACTGCTGCATGAGCCAGAAGAAAGACCACTTGGTAAGTGAGTTCTTCTCCCCCTGGAAGCCTGGGGGTAATCTGAGACTTAGAGGAGTCGGTGCACAAGCTCCATGTCCCTGGGCGTGGGGGCTGGAAAAGGAACCTACGGTGAGTCAGCGATGGCAGACTCACCGTAGATAAGCCTACGTAGACTACTACGTAGTGTCCCCTCGTAGATGGGGATGGTGATGGTGCACATTAGCCCCAGGTCCTCTAACTGAGACCCTCTCATTCCTGCCTCCCAGGGATTACCTGCTCCTCTTGCACCCTGCAGGGGGCTGGGAATGAGCTGGCTGGAAGGAAAGGCTGAATTGGCCCTCTTGGGTGTTTGAAAGGAGGGGATACTGCCCCATCTACCTGTTCTCTTTCTCCGTAGGTCAGTCTCTCACCATCTTTATTCAAGCCAGAGGAGTTCACGCCCCTGGATCCCACCCAGGAGCCCATTTTTCCCCCAGAGTTGCTGGTAGGTGATGCCTCAGGGACAGGCCCAGCCGAGTCTGTACTGTGAGTCCCTGGAGACCTGCTTTATTTTCATACCCACTGGGAATTTTGTGTCTTTCTTGTCCTTTAGGTTTCAGCTTAAATTTCCCTTCCACTTTCTGACACCCCCTAGGTTGAGTCTCTGCTATGTGTGCCCACAGTCCCTGCACTTCTGTTCATGTGTGTCACACTTACAGTTACTAATTTGATGTCTGTGTTCTTTGCTAAATGACAAGCCCCATGAGGATAGGGACTGGCTCTCTGGGCACACTGTGTAGCATAGCAGGTGCACTATAACCATTTGTTGATCTCCTGCCTATATCTAATACATAAGCACCCCAATAAACCTATTCCCTCTATAAGCAATCCATTTATTTAAGAAGAAACAAAACAAAACAAAACAACAAAAAAGAGAGCTCTCTTCAAAGGACATGATCTGCAGCTCACAGTTCTGTCTTAAGAAAACCCCCTCACACCCACTTTATCACCGTCACTCTAATATTTATGGCAACAAAAGAATCAAGCCACTCAGAGTTTTTGAAGTGCATGCTTCTCAGGGTGTTGAGCTCATGCAAACTGCCAGAGAGAATGGCTTTGTAGTAGGCCACCAGCAGATCTTTCTCTGGACTGTGAAACTTTGAAAATACCGGCAGTTTTATTTGAGGGCTTTGTTCTCAGCCCAGTGTCACCCTGCAAGCACTAAAGCCAGCCTTCCTAGGCATCGCGTTATAACAAACCCTTCCTTCCTTCCTCCTTCCTTCCTTCCTTCCTTCCCTCCCTATAACAAACCTTTCCTTCCTTCCTTCCTTCCTTCCTTCCTTCCTTCCTTCCTTCCTTCCTTCCTTCCTTCCTTCCTTCCTTCCTTCCTTCCTTCCTTCCTTCCTTCCTTCCTTCCTTTCCTTCCTTCCCTTTTCATGCCTTGTCCGTGGTGCCCCCTGGAGACAGTAAGGGGAACTGCAGGGAATCTGGGCTTTCAGCCAGGTCTGTTGGAGACCTCAGGATCTTCTTTCACCAGTGAAACAGGCTCATACTGCCTCCTTCATGGAGGTCTTGTAGAGACTAAGCATATATTTAAAAGTCCCAGTGGAGTTCCTGCCTTTGAACATATTACTTCCCCTTGCTTCTTCCTGATGGATATTTTCATTCTGAATGTCAGTAAAACATCCCATTGTGGACTTAAAGCAATTTATAAGAGGAATGATGGTAGGAAGAGGGATACAGTGTAGTAAGAAAACTGCATTTCCCAGAGGCTGAAAGACACTCCTCGGAAGCAGCTGCGATTTGAAGGGGAGCGTGTGACGTGGATACAGGCCTCAACCCTCAAGGAGTTGCTGGACCTCAAGGCTCAGCACCCCGATGCCAAGCTGGTGGTGGGGAACACGGAGATTGGTAAGGGCCGGGGGTAAGGGCCGGGGAGGCTGCCAGGGGGCCTAGGGGTGTTTCTAGGTCTTCTTGCCCATCCTTACCTCCCCCTGACCTTACTTGCCTCTGCACCCTACCCCTCTGCCCCACTGACTATCTAGAGCCCACCAGAAAGCCCTGTACACTCCAGTTCCTGCAAAGGCCCCTGGCTGTGGAGTCCCACAGGCCTGGCTCAGCCCCTTGCTGGATGTGTGACCTCAGAAAAGTTGCTGGGACCTGGAGGACAGATTTGAAGTTTTCCCTCTCATTTTCCTTTTTTGTTTTAATGTTAAACTTTCATGTTTTTATTATGATTATACCCCAACATGAATAACCATTCCAGTACTGAAATTTGGCTATTCTTAGCTGTGTGATTTGGGCAAGAAACTTAACCTTTCTGTGCCTCAGCTTCTTCATCTATAAACAGAAAAATCATGGTACCTCGTAGGGTTGTTGTAAGGATTAAATAAGTTAAAATAGGGAAAGTGCTTGGAAGGGTTCCTGACATACCTTAATTTCCTGTGTTTCCTAATGTTGTCCACACACACACACACACACACACACACACACACACACACACGAGTGAATTGAAACTCATTTCATTTGAATTCAGATAGGTTTTTTGAGAGGGAAAGAAAGACCTAGTTTTGGGCGGACAGTCCAAAGACTACATCTAATCCCACCCCTGGTTTACTGAGTTTCCTATTCCCAGACACCTACAGTCACCAGGGAGCATATTATGATTGTGAATATGTCATATATCCTGTGTGTAATGGTAGGAAAAGCTGCTAAGTCCTGCCCTGGTGATACAACAATGGGCCTACAACTTCAGCTTCTCGTTTCTCTCTAGGCATTGAGATGAAGTTCAAGAATATGCTGTTTCCTATGATCGTCTGCCCAGCCTGGATCCCTGAGCTGAATTCAGTAGAACATGGACCCGAGGGTAAGGGAGAGGTTCACTCCAAGCTCATGGAGGGGCTATGAGGCTGGGGATAGGTTACATGATGGGTGACAGGTGTCAGGGTGGCCTCCCCATTGGCTCTGGCTGCCCCCTGCTTCTCCTGGGGCTCGTCTTGTACGGGGAAAAGCGGGAGAGACCCCATTCTCTGCCTTTTCTCCACCAAACATCCATGGTAGGGTGCCAATGGGCAAGAGGCTGCGGGATCGTCCATCATTTTCTCAATTCTGGCTACACATTAGAATCACTCATCCGGGGGTGGGGAGGTGGGGGTTGTGCTTGAGTGCTTTTGAAAAGCTTGCTAGGACTTCACCTTCAGAGATTCTGATTTTAATGCGTTGAGAACTACTGGTTTAGAGGAAAGAGCATCGGTTGTAGGATCAAGAGGCCTAAGTTTGAGTACTGGCTCTTTTATTAGCTGTGTAGCATTGGTTAAGTCACTCAACCGCTCTGGGCCCTAATTTCCTCATCCATGTAAAGCTGTGAGTCCTGATTCAGCCTTGCTCGGGTTGCTGGAAAGCTTCAGAGGAGCTGTGCATGAAAGCCTCTTCTGAACTGTGGGAAGAATTGCTGGGATTCCGAATGTGTGTTCCCAGGTATCTCCTTCGGAGCTGCTTGCCCCCTGAGCATTGTGGAAAAGACCCTGGTTGATGCCGTTGCTAAGCTTCCTGCCCAAAAGACGGAGGTGTTCAGAGGGGTCCTGGAGCAGCTGCGCTGGTTTGCTGGGAAGCAGGTCAAGTCTGTGGCGGTGAGTCGCTGTCAGGAGCAAGCGAGGCCCGTAGAACGGAGCTTTCATCTGAAAGCAGGGCGGCCAGACTCTCACTTGCATCAGTGCAGTGGGCCTCAAACTTTAGTGCTTAGAGTTGCCTGGGAGGAGCAGTGCTTGTTAAAGTGCAGATTCCTGGGCCCCACCCTCAGAGATTCTGATACGTGAGTCTGGGAGATAGCCCAGCTCTTCAGGTGCTTCTGATAAAGGTGGTCTGTGGGGCACCCTGGGAAACGCACTCCACGACTCATGGGCTTCATGCTGTGGTTGCAGAGATGAGGCTTCCTGCCTCCCTCCCCTTTCCTGAGCTTGGCTGATCCAAACAGTAGGTGAATAAGAGATATGCCAGGGAGAAGCCAGAATTGGGAAGGAAATTTCCTTTCCGAGCTATGGGGAGAACCAGAGACAGAGCCCTCCGACAGAGGGAGGAATCCACCTGTTGATTATTCAGTCAGCCTTCAGACGAGTCCCCACATTCCCAGTTTGCAAATGGTGGCATTCAAACACCCTATGCCAATGGAAGCTCTTCACAACAGCTTATTGTGTTGGAAGAAAAGCTATCCCTGCCATTTTTAAATTTTTTTAAAATTAAAACAAAACAGCCTACACCTGTTCCTCCCAGCCCCCACCCCAAGTACCTGTCACTTCTGATGATAGATTAGGAGATATAAACGCAGAAACGCTACCAAGTTCCCTAGTTCTGCTAAAATCTACTTCCAGGGAGAATTTCGTTGTCATTGTGCAACTGATTTTCTTCCTGTTTTCTAATAATGGGAACCCTGTATCTGATTCTTCTTACATTTTTTTTGCCAAGTTACCAGGAAGTTCAGATCCAAATAGGGCAAATTGTTCAACCTTAAGTCTTCCTCCTCTCTTTCCTTGATCTTTATCTTCTATTTTATTACCTCTATATGGCCTCTGTGATAAATAACCTCAATCCTTTCGGGAAAAGGTTGGGTGAAATCATCAATCAAACAAACAAACACACTTAAAGGGGCTTCCCTGCTAAAATTTTAGAGTTGGGATCCAATCTCAAGTGTTCTGATTTCAAATTTTGTGCGTTTTTCAGAATGCCTAAGTTCTCACTGTGCTGTTATTGTGACTACAGTAGACACAGGTCCTCAGGGGTCTGCCTGCAGCAGGGGTCACCTGGCTGCCCTGGGTTCAGAAGCCTGCTGCGTGAGCAGGGGTTTCCTGGGGTGAGCTCTCACTGCATGCTCTCTGCTTGTTTTAGTCCATTGGAGGGAACATCATCACTGCCAGCCCCATCTCCGACCTCAACCCTGTGTTCATGGCCAGTGGGGCCAAGCTGACACTTGTGTCCAGAGGTGAGCTGCCTGAAGCAGAGGTCCAGGAAGAAGGACTTGGGGGAGAAAAGTCTCACCAGATAGGTCATTTTCTGGAGAAACAGAGTTCAAAGTTCAGTGACCCAGCTTTCCCTAAGGTCTGGATCCAGGGAAGCAAGGAAAATGTACCCGGTTTGGGGGACAGGAAAGCTGGACCTTTTCTTTGTAGAGAATTCACCGCAGGTACTGCTATCTGGATGCCTTACCTACTGGGGTACTGGGGCTGGGATGCACTGGCTCACCACAGCCTGCTGTTGGATCTTCAGGAATTCTGTGAGCCATCTGTGAAACAGTTATTAATAAAAATCAGGCCAGGTGCGGTGGCTTATGCCTGCAATCCCAGCACTTTGAGAGGCTGAGGTGAGAGGATTACTTGGGGTCAGGAGTTCAAGACCAGCCTGGCCAACATGGTGAAACCCCATGTCTACTAAAAACACTAAAATTAGCCAGGTGTGGTGGTGTGCGCCTTTAGAACCAGCTACTTGAGAGGCTCTCAGGAAAATCACTTGAACCTGGGCAGTGGAGGTTGCAGTGAGCCAAGATCTCACCACGGCACTCCAGCCTGGGTGACAGAGTGAGACCCTGTCTCCAAAAATAAAAATAAAAATAAAGTTGCGTAAAATTACAATGAAATAAATTATATTCAAAACAAAAGGAATAAATACTCAAAATTCATCACTTCCTAATTACTTCATTTTGCTGTTATCAGTGCTCTTGGAGTTATTTGCCTCTGTCTGTCTGTACGGTGGACATGCTGTACAATTATGTGCTCCTGTGCATCTCTGCCTTGTCAGAGGGTCCCCGAAACCACCCCAGCTCTGATATTCGCTGAGAGGATTCAGCATGCCGTCATATTCCGGGCTATGACTTATTATAGCAGGAGGATGCAAAATCAGCAAAGGGAAAAGATACATGGGAGCAAAGTCTGGAGGAACCAGGCCCAATTTTCCAGAGACTTCTCCCAGCGGAGTCACACAGTGCATGCTAAATTCCTCCAGCAATAAGTTGTGACAACACAATTGATGCCTTGCCTACCAGGGAAGCTTGTTAGAGGCTCAGCGCCTGGGGTTTTCTCGGGAGCTTGTCATATAGGCAGCCTCTACTAGCATGTGCCCAAAGTCTAGACTCCCAGAAGGACAGCAGGGGTTCAGCATAAACTATTGTTTGTACAGATAATTTAGGCACAGTGAGCTGTGCTATCATGGAGCACTGGGAATCCTTCTGAAGTACAAGTTCCCAAGGGTCAGCCTTGTAAGCAACCCCTACAGAGGAGAGCAGTCCGGGTTGCTGTGCTCTTTCCCGCCTTCTTCCCAGTTTCACATTCAGTGATGCAACTTTGGTGGCCTGAAATTGGCTATTGGAAGTATTTACACCACACAGATTGGCAAATGCTATAAACCAGGGCTTTTCCCCCCACACGGAACTGGTCGTTAAAGATTCACCAGCACACTATTGCTTAAGGATGCTTAAGGATTTCAAATGGAGGATTTGGCCCCAGTTGTGCCAGTCATTCCCTCTGACTGTGGGCATTGGAGACCAGCATGAAGAATCCCACTGATGGTTGCCCTTTGCTCCCCATGGGGTTCCCAGCCTGTCCCTCACGTTGGCTCCTCTTCATCTTGCTTCTGTACAGGCACCAGGAGAACTGTTCCAATGGACCACACATTCTTCCCTGGCTACAGAAAGACCCTGCTGAGCCCGGAGGAGATACTGCTCTCCATAGAGATCCCCTACAGCAGGGAGGTGAGATGTTGGCGGTGGTTCCAGGCTCTGCTCAAATGAGTCCTACTGCCAGGCTCTAGACAAAGAGATCAGAATCTGCCTCAGGGACCAACGTGAGCCTCTCTCAATCTTTACAGTGATGATTTTTCTCTCTGAACTTTGCCTCTATTGAACCAACCATATTCCTTTCTGGACAATGAGAAGTTGCAGGATAGGAGTCCACATGGCATGGACTGTGGAACCAGATAGCTAGAAACTTAGTCCTGAGTGAGTCATTTCACCTTTCTGAGCCCCAATTCCCTCATCTGTAAAATGGGCACCATGTCACTTACTATACGGGTTATTGTGAGGACTGAAAATAAATAATTCGTAAGGTTTCTGGTGATGCCTAGAAGCCAGTGGAGATGACCAGCAGCTAACAACAGAATTCCAAGAACACATCTAGCTGTCAAGGCTTCCTGCCCACGTCAGAGGAAATTTGCTTTTCCGTGGTGAAGAATGTGGGGTTCATGTGCTGCATGAAGCAGCTGCCTGTGGCTCAGACCATATGCTGACCTTAGGCTTGATGAGGTGTTGCTTCGCTGACCTCACTGTGGATTGGTGCGGATGGATTCCTGCTTCATGAGTGGCTCTTCTGGCCTGTTGGGGCAGGTCTGGGCACCACTGGCTGCCTTACTTTTTGTTCCCTGGGGCCTGTGATGTCTTGACCTGGTGTGGGTCTTTCCTCTCCTAGCAGCTACCAGCTCAGAACACATTCCAAAAGGGCCTGTCAGAAAAGGCATCTGGGAGAGGCTTGGGGAGCCGCTGTCAGGGAGAGTGAAGTTTCCCACAGCCGGCGCTTTAGTGAGTGTTCTAAGGCATGTTTTGCCCTTGGTAATTTTGACCTCCTTAATGAGAATGCTAATTAAATTAGAGCAATTATATCCCTGAGGTGGTTCCTTAATGGTTTTCTAGCTTGTCTGTATAGACCATTTTGAGCAGTGATTCCCAGCGTTTTGAATTTCACAGTTCAGTAATTTTTTTTTTAATTGTGAGCGATGAAAGGGGGAGAAAACAGGTGTAGCTCTATTCAGTTTTTATTTGCCAGGTATGGTCATTAACAAAATACATCCTTCCATAAAAGAAAGGAGATTTTAATACCCAGAATTAGGAAACTCTCAAGAAAGGATATTGTCAACCTGCCACTGACAGTTCACTGTACCCAGAAAGAATGTCCCCATGGACAGGCACAGTCCTGGGAGTGAGCACCTGGGACCTCTGTTCCAGAACAAAGGTCAAACTCTGGGCTCAGTGCCCCAGAGCCGTGCTTGACATCCAAGCTGAGCTAGCTTTGTCATCGGGGGCGGGGGGGAGCTCCATGGCTTCTTCAGAGAAAAGCCTGTGGCTATTTGGGGGCCTCAACTGTGGGCCTCATTGTGCTTTTTCCAATAGATCTCCTCTCCCTAAACATGCTAATTTTATTGTTCAACAGAATTTGCGGTGCCAGAGTGAGTACAGACCTCAAAAGGAACCTGACACAGAAAGAGCTTGAAGTCAGGTGGCTCTTACCTGGAAAATAACCAATGCTCTCCTCCTATCCTTAAAGACAGATCCTAGCTCAAACCCAGGAAGGAAAATGTGTTTAAAGTGCAAGGGCAGTGATTGTTGCATAGTGTGATAGTGATATTTTCTTTTAGCAAGACTTCTTTCTGTCTTTCTGTCTTTCTTTTTCTTTTCTTTTTTCTTTTTCTTTTTTTTTTTTTTTTTGAGACAGAATCTCACCCTGCCTGCTGGCCCAGGCTGGAGTGCAGTGGCATGATCATGGCTCACTGCGGCCTCAACCTCCCAGGCTCAAGTGATACTCCCACTTCACCCTCCCAAGTAGCTGAGACCGCAGGAGTGCGCCACCACACCTGGCAATTTTTTTCTGTTTTTGTAGAAATAGGGCCTCACTATGTTGCCTAGGCTGGTTGAACACTTGGCTTCAAGCACTCCTCCTGCCTAGGCGTCTGGGATTACAGACGTGAGCCACTGTGCCCGGGGTTCTTTCACCAAGATTTCTGAATGATGCCAACAGACTGGTGGGAGGGGCAGATTGGAGAGGGCACTGTGAAGGCCACAAGCAGAGGATGCCAAGGGCCAAACAGTCTCAGTCCCCAGAGAGGCTGGGGGGGCACCGATAGTGGGCACCAGGGTGGGGAAGGTAAGGGGGATGAGGGGTCTCTGAGGAGCCTTTGTGAAAGCACCCTTCCTTCCCTGCATCTGTTGTTCAATGGAGACCACCCAGTTCTACTTTGTCCCTGACCCTCAGCTTTTCTGACTAGCAGGGAGAAATCCTGGTTTTTTTCCAGCTTCTGGGAGTGCTGTTTGGAACCTCTCCTAAACAGGTGGTAATCAGTTACGTTTGATCTTTGATTCCTGGGGCCAGTTCACACACTGATGTGTGATGGTGTTATCCCCTCACCCCACCTCATAGCCCTGTGGTTTGGGTCTTCCATTTGCAGCCCCTGCAAAGCAAGGTGGAAAACAGGCACCTTCCTATTCTCTTTTAGGGGGAGTATTTCTCAGCATTCAAGCAGGCCTCCCGGAGAGAAGATGACATTGCCAAGGTAACCAGTGGCATGAGAGTTTTATTCAAACCAGGAACCACAGAGGTAGAGGAGCTGGCCCTTTGCTATGGCGGAATGGCCAACAGAACCATCTCGGCCCTCAAGACCACTCAGAGGCAGCTTTCCAAGTAAGAGCTAACAGCAGAATAAAACTGCTGCTACTGTTGCTGCTACTAATAGTATCATTATTACTGCTGCTGCTACTATGACTACCAGTAGTATTACTATTGCTGCTACTACTACCATAACTACTGCTACTGCTGCTACTATTGCTACCACTTCTACTATAACCACAGTTGCTACTACTACTACTACTATTACTAATACTACTAGTAGTATTACTGCTAGTATTGCCATTGCTATGCTATTACCATTGCTGCTACTACTATTATTAATACTATTGTTACTGTTACTGCAACTATAATTAATATTATCATTGCTGCTACTCCAGCTGCTTCTACTACTAGAATTACTGCTGTTACTCATTATTGCTATCACTATGACTACTGTTGCTACTACTATCACTACAGCTACAATCACTGCTGCAATTCCTACTGTCACTATTATGATTAGTATTATTGCTGTTATTACTATTACTACTACTGCTGCCTCTTCTGCTACTTGTTCTGTTAGTACTACTATTATTAGTGTTATACTAGTATTTTACTAATACCATTACTGCTGCTACTATTATTGCTACTGAAATTACTACTACTACTACTGTTACTGCTACTATGACTATGACTATGGCTACTAGTATTGCTGCTACTACTATTACTACTAACAGTAGTATTACTGCTGTTATTGATGCTGCTGGTACTATGACTGCTACTTTCTGGCTTTGCTTCTGTTACTACTATTATTACTACTGTTGCTGTTGATTCTATTACAACTTCTTCTATGACTTTTACTACTTCTACTACTACTATCTATATTGCGACAATTACTGCAACTATTATTGCTGTTGATAGTATTATTACTAGTAGTATTGATGCTGATGCTACTACTACTGCTCTGTAATTACTACTATTGCTACCATTATGGCTGTGATTAGTACTACTGCTACTACTATTACTATTACTATGGTTATTATGTAACAGAAATTGTACCAAGCACTTTAGTAGCATTATCCTAGGAAATCCTCACAGCACCCACATAAGATCGATAAAGCTTAACTTGGAGTTTGGTTCCTTGGTTCCAAAATTCCTGGCTTTGTCATTTACCAAATAGGTAACGTAAGTCAAGTTACTTAGCCTCCCTGTGCCTCAGTTTTCTCATTGGTAAATGGGTATACGAATTTTCCCTACTACATTTTAAAATTTAAATTAAAAGTGAGAATTCACATAAAACAATTAAGATGTTGCCTGGCACATTGTGAGGATTTGATAGATTTTAACTGTTATTACTTTGAAGGTCTTTTAAAATTGCATCTGTTTTTAAAGATGAGGAAACAGAGGCTCAATGAGGTTAATTTAAGTTGCCTAAAGTCACCCAACTCTAAGTATCCAAGCCGAATTTTGAACCAAGCTTTGTACAGCTCTGAGGCTCTGGGCACACAGCTGTACACAAAGGGATGTGGAGGGTTGGGCAGTAGTGCTGTCCCATGCCCTGCACTCTGGCAGGCTCTGGACGGAGGAGCTGCTGCAGGACGTGTGTGCAGCCCTGGCGGAGGAGCTGCATCTGCCTCCCGACGCCCCTGGTGGCATGGTGGACTTCCGGCGCACCCTCACCCTCAGCTTCTTCTTCAAGTTCTACCTGACAGTCCTTCGGAAGCTGGGCCAAGAGAACCCAGAGAACGTGAGTGGGGCCTGGCCAGGCACTGGCTCTCTGTAGCATGTTTGGGGATATAAGAAGTTGGTCTGGGTAGTAAACTTACTCCTGTCCTCCAGACATCTGAGGGCAGAATAGCAGGGACCAGGGTCACAGCACAAGAATCATGGAAATGGGAGTGACCAGCTGGCTTAGAGGCAGAGTGCTGGGCTGGGCTTTGGGGACACAGGTTCTTGCCCTGTAATCTCAGCTACTCAGGAAGCTGAGGCAGGAGAATTGCTTGAACTTGGGAGGCAGAAGTTGCAATGAGCCAAGATTGTGCCATTGCACTCCAGCCTGGACTATGAGAGAGAAACTCCGTCTAAAAAAAAAAAAAAGAAAAGAAAAGAAAAGAAAAAAGAAAAAAAAAAGAAAGAGAAAAAAAGAAAGGGAATGCAGAGTGTGGTAAGTACGTAGGGTGGAATGGGAATGTCAGGTGGGGCTGCAATAGCCAGGAGGCCGTGGAATGCACAGGATATGTGCCCTCAAGAGAGGATGCAGGCTAAGATGGGGCCCAGCTCCTGAGATTTGTTCACCAAGAATTTCTTTTGCATCTGTCCTATGCCAGGTTGCACGAGGTGCTAGGGGGCAGCTCAGTGTGGGGGAGAACGTGGACAATAAAGGCCACACTTGGGAGACAACTGTGGAGATGGAGTGTGGAGGGGGCCCAAAGTGGAGAGGATGTCACTGATGCAGGGATAGCAGAGATAAATCCCTCTTAAAAAACAAAACAAAACAAAAAACAAACAAAAAAAACAACTATAAAAATACAGGATTGGATAAAGAAAACTAAAATTACCTTACTCTCAAATCCCAGAGAAAACCACTGCTAAGTATTTTGGTTATTTCCTCTGATCTTTTTTCCTGCATTTATCTGTCCATCTATCTGTTATACTGTTTGTCTGCTCCATCTCTCTCTCTCTGTTTCTAGCTGTCCTTCCATCCATCTATCAACACCTATCATCTTCCTATCTTTTGATGTGGATATATTATTTTCTAAATAGACTTGGGACCACACTGCATATAGAACTTTAAATTCCCCTTTGCTTCCATTGGGATTATATCGTGAACATTTTCCATATCATTAAATGCTTCCCATGGAATTGAGGAGGGCAAGGAAGACTGTTCTAGGAAGGCTGGAGGAGAAGGATATTCCCAACAGAGACAGCAGCAGGCATAAATACAAGAAGGAGGGAAAGAGTTTGGGGTGTTGGAGGAAGTACAGACCATTCAGTCTACAGGGTACACTAGGGGGCTAGCAGTGAAGCTGAGGCTGCTCTTAAATGCTGGGCTCTCAGAGCCCATGTTTGGATGCTGAGAGATCCAGCCAGCACTCAAAGGGACATGAAATGAAGAGACAAGGGGATCAGTTGCCACTTTGGTTATTTGGGGACAACCAAGGAAGGGATCAACGATTGAAATATAATCCTGGTCACCTCTGTTGTCTTGTCTCCACAGAAGTGTGGTAAACTGGACCCCACTTTCGCCAGTGCAACTTTACTCTTTCAGAAAGACCCCCCAGCCAATGTCCATCTCTTCCAAGTGAGTACAGTCAGCGTATGGCTAATATCAGGGGACTTTGCAGGCCACATCAGTTGGCTAGTGGCTGACCATCGGCTAACGACTAACTTGAATTGTATGTAGGTGCATAAAGCTCCTTACGCTTGTGCGTAAATATCCAGTGAAGAAAATGGGAATCGTATAGATGTTAATGTCACTAGTCACTATTTCTCCCTTGTTTGCCTAAATTTCTCTCTTTGGGATTAGACTCTTAGCTGTACCTCTTCTTTACAGATTTTTTTTTTAACATAAGGGATAATGTGCAAAGCCAGAAGTCTTTTTGAGCATGCTAAAACAGACAAACCATCTATCTACTCCAGCTTTTTGAGAGGTGCTAGGTAAAGGCTCAGCAAACTTTTCCGGAAAACATTTTCGATTTTGTGGGCCAGATGGTTTCTATTGCAACTTCGCAACTCTGTCATTGTAGCACAAAAGCAGCCACAGGCAAAACATGAATGAATGAGTGTGTTGTCTTCCAATAAAGCTTTATTTACAAAAACAGGCAGTGGGCCTGTGTCAGCCCCCAGGCCACAGTTTACTGCCCCCTGCACGCTGGAGTGTGATTGGCCCAAGCATGAACTCTGGGGCCTGCTGCCTGAATTTGTATCCACACTCTGCCAGTTCATAATTGTGCAACCTTGAACAACTTATTTATCCTCTTGTGTGCCTCTTAAGCAGGTTAATTATACCCACCTGCAAATGTGGATAATCACATACCTGTTTCATAAGCTGGTTTTGAGGATTAAACATGTTAATAAAAGTAAATTTCTTAGATGGTCCCTGGGATACGGTGAAACATTCAATAAACATTAGCCATTGTTATGATTACTTTGTAAAACAAAAACAACTTTATTATAAAATCAATAATTTAAAACATTTTAGATAATATGGAAAAGTATAAAGAAGAAAATAAAAATCACCAAAAATTCCACCTCCAAGAGCAAATTATTATTATATTTTTGTTTAATTCTTTTCATTATTTCTTATGCATATATGGACATGTATATACTATATTTATAGCATATATTATCTTTTCCTGCAGAATTTGAATTATTGTCAAATACAAACACAAATGTTTTATGTCCTGTTTTCATGCTTGCATGAACAATCCTTCTAGTTAAAGTCCTTCAAAAGTATGTTTCAATGGTTGCATACTATTGTGTTATATGGGGCTGCATAATTTATTTACCCAGTCCCCAAATAGTGGAAATGTAAGTTCTTCTTTTTCTTGTTGTTCTTTTATAAAACAACACTACGACTACTCTTGCCATCACTTATCCACCTTCCTGTTCCCTTTGCCCCACGCCCCCTGCATTCTTTATTCTTACCCCTCGGTGTGCTTTGCCATGTAGCCTGAAGCTCTCCAGTGTCCCCTGGGCCTGTAGAGAGGCAGTGTCCTCAACAGCTCAGCCTGATTGATGACCCTGTCATTCCAGGAGGTGCCCAAGGGCCAGTCTGAGGAGGACATGGTGGGCCGGCCCCTGCCCCATCTGGCAGCGAACATGCAGGCCTCTGGTGAGGCCGTGTACTGTGACGACATCCCTCGCTATGAGAATGAGCTGTCTCTCCGGCTGGTCACCAGCACCCGGGCCCACGCCAAGATCAAGTGAGTGTCACCGCCAGGAGGAGTTGGTGGAATGCTGTGAGGGAGCTGCTGGGAGCACCCAGGAGACTTCTCTCATCCTGCCAGGCCATGGAGATGCAAAGATAATGAGGTGCCTCCAGGACCTCCCAGGCTAGAGAGAAGGGAAGACCTTCTAGACAGCTCCTATTATTATCTCTGTGTTCCAGATGAGGAAACTAAAGCACAAGTAGGGTATGTTACTTGCCCCAGGCCACACAGTTGGCAAGTGGCAGAGTTGGAGTTTGAAGCCAAGCAACTGAGCAACTGTGTTGTGCTGCCTCTGCATGTTCAAGCCAGACAGCGTGAACTTCACTTCCTGGTGGGCGTTAGACACATAGCCTGCTGAGTAGAGCAGCTAGGAAAAGCCCTTCCTTGGGCCCACTGCATGGACTAGGAATCAGGTTTCCTTGTCATTGGTCTTTTCTCTGCTGCTGCTCCTAGTTTGGAGACAAACACCCTCCAGGAATGGTGAACCAGGCATGGCTGAAATCTAACAGATAAATAAACTTGTTCAGGTCCCTAAAAAAAAAAAAAAAAAAAAGGTGTTTACGTTCCTATGGTTGCCAGCTATAGGATACATTCTTTCCCTTTTTTCCCTTGTCTTCAGCCCATATTGACAATACCATAACCCACATTATCTTCACTCAAACCACCTCCATCCAAGCAATGTGTGAATGGATGGAAGAGGATGAGGGGGTTGACATTGTCGTAACTGCAACAACTAGGGTCTTCCCGGGCTGCACACACTTGGAGGTGGGTGTGGCAGGACAGAGCTTAACCCTCCTAACTTAACCTCAGTTCCGGTAATACCAGTCACGCTGCTTTCTGGCTTAGTGACTTCAGACAAACTACCTAACTTCCTTGAGTTTGAGTTTCCCCGAACATAAAATGGGAATTAGGATAAGTACTTTCAGAGTTTCTTGTTAAGGATTAAGCATTTGGAAGATGGTTAGTACTTCAGGGCAGTTTCCATACCTTTCCCTGAAATGTGTTGCCCTATTTCCCTATGGGGGCATGTGCCAGTATGATCAGTACATAGTTGAGACTGTTACCCTTGATAATATATTCAGGCATTCTCCCTTTGAGGTTCACGTTTCCTCATTATGGTAGGATGCCCGGTCATGCTGGGATAGCACCATGAATGCAGGGAGAGAAATGCAGCTCTATGAAGCTGTTCAGGGCCATTGGATCAGTGGCACAGCAGGTACCCATGTGCTGCTTTTGGAAGGGAGTTAGGTGTGATGCGTGAGTTAGCCAGAGCTCTCCAGAGTAAGTGCTGTTTGTTCTGATATGGCTCGCTTGTACCTGGAGACCAGACAGGGCACCACGTAAGGTATAAAGAGGCCTGGCCTGCCTTATTCACTTTATTTATTTTTAAATGGAGACAGGATCTTGCTATGCTGCCCAGGCTGGTCTTAAACTCCTGGGCTCAAGTGATCCGCCCACCTTGACCTGCCAAGGTGCTGGGATTACAGGCGTGAGCAACTCTGCCTGGCTGGCTTATTCACTGTATATCCCCAGCAACATTCAGCATAGTGGCCTGAACATGGTGAGGATTTAATCGACATTTGCAGAATACAATATAATTGAATTAGAATCTAATAGAAAAGAAGCAGAGAAACGAGGAATTAGGATGGAGCCAAGCCAATCAAAATAAAAACAGGGTTGTCCAACTAGGTGATATGTCCCCTGCTCCAGCTTGCTGGCTGGGCCCTCACACCACTCATTCTTGCAGGTCCATAGATACATCAGAAGCCAAGAAGGTGCCAGGGTTTGTTTGTTTCATTTCCGCTGATGATATTCCTGGGAGTAACATAACTGGAATTTGTAACGATGAGACAGTCTTTGCAAAGGATAAGGTAGGTCTTGGATTTTTTTTTATATGAAGTAAATTGAATAAGTATTGAAGTTTTAATTTGTGTACATTACTCCAAACTCCTGATCTGGAAAGGTTATATATTTGCATGGATTGTGGCCATCATCCAGTTGGCCCATATTCAGCACAATCTACAAAGGGATAGAATATGTTACTTGTTTATTTAATTGATGCCTGCTGTTTGTACATAGTAGGATGTCTCTATGCCAAAGTGGCAGTAAAACAAGGCTGGTAATTACATTTGAACTAACAATTGGGTTCTTAAGGTACAACAGTAAACTCCTTAATTAAAATAAAATAAGAACACATTTAACAAACTAACTAGAAATCACAATACCACCACTACATAAATTGATAATTCACTTACACGAAAGTTGATCTATTGATTTCAACTATATGGAATTCTGCAGCAACAAACAAAATCCTTCAAATGTTTAAGACAGCTGCTACAAAAGTCCTTATATTTTACTCATAGGATAGTTCTGGACAGTCATTTTGTAATTCCGGTAGACATCAAATCTTGCAAATTAGACATGAGTGGGTATTTCTGAAGAGTGAGTTCATCTTATTATTGATGTAAAAGTGAAGGAAAGAACAAAAAACTAAAAATGTGAGAACAAGGACTCCATGAGGAGAGCATTTCATAGAAGAACAAGTTGCTTTACATACTTTAAGAGCTTCTCAGGGCAGTGCTAGCATTATGGCTAGTGAGAGTCAGCCCCATTTAACCACCATTGCACTAACCAACAGCCAGATTTAACCACCATAGCACTAATCAACTAAGTCAATAGCTTATTTGGGCCACAAAGATAATTATCAGAGACATGCATGCTAATTGTTGGTTCCTATTGTCAGAAACCTCATCTTCTAAAGTGATGTGTTGGACAAAAATTTTTTGTTGTTTACTTTTTTGGGGATGTTGGATGAAAATTATCTCTGAAGGAGATCCATTAAGCTTTTATGAAACTGAATTATTGAAGAAAAGAAAACAACAATCATTATCATATAAATTTTTAAAAATCTTTTTATGGGTCATCAAGTCTAAGAACCAGCATTTGAGAGCTACTGCTTTTGGGTATTAGATGAAGGATGGGACATGATACTTAAAAAAAAGTGTCACGTCTTATAAGCATATGTCTTACATGCCTTATATTGATGCTTACAGCCTTTACAGCCTTTGAGAAGCTTTTGATATAAATCTGGGAAATAGAACATAGAAGAGAGTGGTGTGGTGAAAAGAAAATAAAACTAAGGGTCAGGGTCTAAGATTAGTCATGATCTATTAATAGTGACTAGCCAAATGTGGCCTTGCCTTCTGAGTCTCCACAGGAAGACCAATGGTGTTGGAGTGAATCTGAATTGACAAACACACTTCCTGGTGCCATATCCTCCTTTCTGCACATGGCAAATGAGTAGTCAATTGCCACATTCTATCTGGTTCAGCTTCTCAATAGTCTGCCAGTACTAAATACTCAGAATTGGCCCTTGAGATGAAATGTGTTTGGCATCTTGATCCTAATGATCCTCAATCAGTAGGATAAGGAAATTAAGAGGCCCCAGGGCATTCCTAAAATGTGCTTTGATTGTGAGGCCAGGGACTTCTTTTGGCTTTTTGAACAATCCAAAAATAATTTGTTTCACTATGAGCCTGGTTGCGTTCTTTAACAGTCTGTCTCTGCTACTAGGTTACTTGTGTTGGGCATATCATTGGTGCTGTGGTTGCTGACACCCCAGAACACACACAGAGAGCTGCCCAAGGGGTGAAAATCACCTATGAAGAACTACCAGCCATTATCACAATTGAGGTAACTGAGAATGGGCTGCCGGTGTAGAGGAGTGAGCTCCTTGTCCCTGGATGTGCATTTATTATGATCCCCTAGAGGGGATTTGAGCAGTGGATAGGGATTTGATTAGATGGGTTTTAAAATCCCTTTCAACCCTGGGATTTGGGGTCCCATGAAATCTTCCCCTTTACGATCTTAGGCCCAGTCCACTAACAACAGCCAAACTGAGTTCCTCCTTCCCAAAATTTTACCTCCATCTGGTCCTTGTGGTATTCTTTGCTTTTCCTCAAGGTCCAGGGTTGTCCACCTACAGCTGAGGAAATGAAGGAAGATGATTCCCTGGGCTACAGTAGAGCTTACTTCAAGTCTGTATGTGAAGCGTATAGAGATTCATTTATGGGAAGAGAGAGTCAACAATTCAGAGAGCTTCTCTTTCCCTAATCAGAACCTATCTTTCCCTCCCTGCTGAAAGTCACATTTCTGAAACTTCTTTGTGATCCTCAGGATGCTATAAATAACAACTCCTTTTATGGACCTGAGCTGAAGATCGAGAAAGGGGACCTCAAGAAGGGGTTTTCCGAAGCAGATAATGTTGTGTCAGGTAGAGCTGCTCCGTGCCACAGTGGGAATGGGGTGGCCCTGGTTTGCAAATTAAATTCAAGAGATATGCGTTGAACCCTGAAGCAAGGAAGTGATTTCCAGACATTTCCTAACAGAAAATTCCCTCTTACATTTGTAGCAAAATAGTAGACAGTTGGCTGGGAAAGAGCTTCAGTCATCTTAATCTCTACTCTCCTGTCTCTAGATTGGACCTAATGATTCTAGAGAGATTCTAGAGTATTCTGATCTGGAAGATCATCTAGGGAAGATAACAGCCACAGATGCCTGACAGCCTTAGGTCTGCCAGGCCTCTAACCACACAAACTCTCATCATCCCCCTACCTGAAGGCAGTCCTTACCCATATTCAACTAGCATCCTCCCTCCTCTTCCCTTTGCCCTGCTCTCCCTTCACCTCTGTCTCTGACACTGTGAAATCAGATCCATTGCTCTCACCCCAGGACAATGCAGCTGACTACCTCTTTTGGAACTGTTTTTTACATTGGCTGTTGTGCTTTGCAAAGTCACTATGAAGCCAACTCTCTACCAGGCTTGGTAGCTTAGGTTCTGGAAGATGCTCTGGTTTTCAGCATTTCAATCACATCTATTAATCCCTGCTTTACCTTTTCCAAAACTGTACAATGACAGTTTTCAAAATCCTTGATTTCCATAAGCTGCAGTGAGAAGAGAACTTTGGACTGGATGCATTTCGGTGTCATTCTGGTTTCTTTGTTCAGCGGGTGGGGGTGAGGGTAGAGCACTCAGCTCCCAAATGGCTAAGACTTTGGGATCCTTTTCCACCCCAAGTGGGAAACCTTGAGGTTACCCCTCAGGTAACCGTGTGATCAGTTGCTTCCTGCCCAGGCCACTTGGCAGAGTGTACTCTCTCCTTAGGCAAGCTGGCCCCTTCTGCAGAATTGAGCTCACTGTGAGGGATCTCACTGCTTCCCCAGGGGAGTTATACATCGGTGGCCAAGAGCACTTCTACCTGGAGACTCACTGCACCATTGCTGTTCCAAAAGGCGAGGAAGGAGAGATGGAGCTCTTTGTGTCTACACAGAACACCATGAAGACACAGGTAGGTGCCTTTGGGTCAGCTCAAGGGGCTGACAGGGCAGCGGGGAGCTCCTAGCAAACCAGGAGGGCCATGTGGGAAATGGAAAGAGGGAGATGTGGGCTGGTCCAGAGGGTACTCGAGTGTCATAGTCCTGGAGTCACCAACAAGCTGGTATCACTGACCTTGTTCCATAACCTTTCTCAGCCTCAGTTTTCTCATCTATAAAATGGGGCCTGGGTGGGTCGTCGTAATTATTAGATGAGTTTTAATATTTAGACTAGAGTTTGGTACATGTTGGCTGTTATCATTTCAGTGCCTATGGCCTTGGTCAAGTCATATCCTGCCTCAGTTTCCTCATATGTAAAATGAAGATATTGGATTAAGTCATAGCCACAGGGCCCACTAAATTATCTACAGCAGCTCAAATAGTCCCCCTTTTTCTACTGCCTGTAATGTGACAGCGGTTGCCAGTGTTTTTGGCAGCTGGTCCTGCTCTCATGATCTCCCAGTCCCTGGTCACCTGGTCAGACGGAATAAGTTTCTAAAAGTATTCTGTGACCAACTGCTTGCCCTCTGGTTAAAAACCAATGCCTGAATTCAGTCTGGCAGGCCCCAGCATCACTAACCACAAGGCTGCATGGGGATTTTGAATCAAGGAATTTCTGAATTCACAGTAGTAATTAGGTCCATGCATGTTGGACAGGCTCTGCATCAGGCCTGAAATAAGTTCAGATAATGCATTCAGTGTGAATGTTCTGTCTTTTACCCATAGAGCTTTGTTGCAAAAATGCTGGGAGTTCCAGCAAACCGGATTGTGGTTCGAGTGAAGAGAATGGGAGGAGGCTTTGGAGGGAAGGAGACCCGGAGCACTGTGGTGTCCACGGCGGTGGCCCTGGCCGCATATAAGTGAGTTCCAAAGCCTGTTTCTCTCATCTGGCTCTGGGAAGAAGACTAAGGCTGCTTCTGCCAGGAAGGCTTTCTGGACTTCCCCCTGTTAGAATTCGTTTCCCCCTGCTTTGATTTCTCACAGCCCTCTGTTTTTAGAACCCTTGGGCATAGTGGGAGGGTAACATCACCTGTTCCATTGTGGTCTGGCACAGGTGTCCATGTCTGATCTCCCCATCTGGCTGTGAGCTCTCTGAAGGAAAGCACATACCTCGCGTCCTTATATTCTCCACCTTGTCTAGCACAGTGCCTAGATGGCAAAGCAGCCCAGTACAGGTCTGCTCAGCGTGCAGGTGGAAAAGGTGGCTTCCTGGCTGTTTTTATTCTGAGACTCGCAGGGCTGAGCTGCTGTTGAAGGCTCACAGGCTTCTAATCCTTTCGGTACCCCCCAGGACTGGCCGCCCTGTGCGCTGCATGCTGGACCGTGATGAGGACATGCTGATAACTGGTGGCAGACATCCCTTCCTGGCCAGATACAAGGTTGTAGATGTTGGGGCTGTGCTGGGATGGGAAGTGCCATTTTGTGAGGAAACCTGGGACCAAATGTCCAGGCTTCCTAGAGCTGCACTCTTACTTTTTGCCTATCTGTAGAAGTTCAAATAAGATATAGCAAGAAGAGAAATTCAAGTAGGCTAACAGCAACACAGAAAGGTAGTGCTGAGGGAGGCTGGCACCCCATCTCCCAAGGGTGGCATTCGTGACTTCTGTGGATTTGCTGTGTTCTGAGTCTGGTCAGGCTCAGAAACATGATTCACCAGCAGACTCAGGGTCAACCCATCGTGCTTGGTAGCCCAACATTAACATGATCACAGACCTGATGTAAATATTGGAATGACAGCTTAGTAATTTACTGTGAGAAATAAAACTTCCCAGGAGCCTGGATAGCCCCAAGATGTTCGGATAAGCATCTGCCTTCCCAGATCATGGTTGGAGACTGTCCACACTTCTCTCTGGGACAGTCCCTTTTCTGGAGTTCTGTGGATGACCAATGCACCCTTTCCCTGTAAACATCAGCAGAACCTTACCAGGATTCCGCCTAGCTCTAGAAACCTGGGAGCCCTCTCTCCATGAACTGGCCTTGAACATGGCCTTTGACCTATTCTGAGTTTGTTTCATAATTTAGCTCCCAGCAAGGGATTATAGTTCTCTTAGCCCCAAATTCTTGTGGGCCTGAAGAGAGTTCCTTGATCTTTCGGGGTCCCAGTTTCTGTATGTGTGACAGCCTGGAAAGGGTATTTTAACAGTGTACATAAGGTCAAGGATGTGCATGCTTCTGTGAAATACAACTTTTTTTGTCTTCTGACCAAAATCCGTGAGGGGACAGTCCAGTATCTTTCCTAGTTTCTCTTCCCTGCGCTCCCCTCCCTGCCCTATCACGACCAACTCTCTATTTCCAACCTCCTTACTCCCCTCCTAGACCAGAAGCCAGGTGCCAGTAGCAGGAAGAAGGGGTGTGGGGACAAGGGTGTCCAGGGGTGGGGAGCCAAGTGTGCGCCGCTGGGGAGAGGTCAGTTCCTCTCTTCTTCACTTGTTACCTTCTGCTGACTTTTGAAGGTCACTCTTTTCTCATGGGATGATGTGGTGTTCTGTTTATTTCCTCCAGGTGGCATAAGTGGGAGGGAGGATCAGAGAGAGACAGAGAGGTAGGGGAAAGGGGACTTCTGATGAATCACTCTCCTTTCTCCTTTTATCAGGTTGGCTTCATGAAGACTGGGAAGGTTGTGGCTCTGGAGGTGGATCACTTCAGCAACGTGGGGAACACCCAGGATCTCTCTCAGAGTGTGAGTAGGACCTGCAGCCGCCCCTGCACCCAGAGCTGACTTCTAGATCAGCCTGTTCCCACACAGGCACGAGCCTCCCTAATCCCAGCCTGCTACTGTTGCAGTAGTCTCCTAATGGGTCCTCACCTTCAGGTTTCCCATCCTTGATTAATCTCTATAGCACAATGATGATCGTATTATTTCTCTGGTTAAAAACCCGTCCTTCCTGTTTAAGATAATTTGCCAAGCTAGCAAAGTTAGTTACAATGTTTTATGTACAGTGTGGTAGCATTGTGTGTGTGTGTGTATATGCATGGAATAGTAATATATATACTTAAACTAATACTAATATATATTACTATATATAACATGCATGGAAAAGTGTCTGAAGGAACATATACCAAACTGTTAACAGTGATGATCAAATTATTAACAGTGATTGGAATGGTATTGAGAGGGGTATACACTGTCATTTTCTATGTTACACGTTTCTGTGATGTTTTAATTTTAAATAAGTCTAATTGCTTTTTAAAAAATTGTTTCATTGAAGTATAATTTACATACCATAAAGTTAATCCATTTGAAGTATGTAACTTAATGGTTGTTAGTAAATTTCAAGAGTTGTTAGACCACTATCACAATCCAGTGTTTGAAATCCCATCACCCCAGAATGATCTCTTGCATCCATTTGTAGTCACTCCCATTACCATTCCACAGGCCCAGGTCATCATTAATCTACTTTCTGTCTTGTAGTTAAGTCATTTAATAGAACCATTAAATGTTCTATTTAGTTTTTTTCTGTTTGGTGTCTTTCTCTTGGAATAATGTTTTGTAGGTTCCTCTATGTTTTTGTTATTATTCTTTCTTTTGAGATAGTCTTGCTTGGTCACCCAGGCTGGAGCGCAATGGCACAATCTTGGCTCACTGCAACCTCTGCCTCCAGGTTCAAGCGATTCTCCTGCCTTAACCTCCCAAGTAACTGGGATTACAGACATGCACCCCTATGCCTGGCTAATTTTTGTGTTTTTAGTAGAGACAGGGTTTCACCATGTTGACCAGGCTGGTCTAGAATTCCTGACTTCAAGTGATCAGCCCACCTCAGCCTCCCAAAGTGCTGGGGTTACAGGCGTGAGCCACCGTGTCCGGCCCATCTATGTTATAGCATGATTCAGTACTTCACTCCTGTTCATTGATGAATAATATTCCATCATAAGGATATACCATATGTTGTTTACCATTCACCACTTGATGGACATTTGTATTGTTTCCAGTTTTCTGCTTTTATGCATAATACTGCTCTGAACACTCTTATACTAGTTTTACGTAGACATGTATTTTTATTTGTCTTGAGTAAATTCCTAGGAATAGAATTGCTGAATCTGTGGTGAGCTTAACATTTTAAGAAATAATCGCATTTTCATGGGCAGAGGCAGCCTGGCAGGCACTGGGAGAGCTGGGCTTTATTATTACTAATATTCTACAACTGTTTAAATAGAAGGAACTTTATAATGAAACAGTTCAGAATACTGGCTCAAGAACCTATGTCAAGATGAGCTGAATTTTAGTAAATTATTTTAGGAATTATGACGAGCTAATTGAATTAGGCTTGTGACAATGAGAGGAATTTACATGACAAGTAAAACTTGCTCATATTAAAAATGTTTAGATATTTGCTTCTATAGATGTCACTTTAATAAAATACCAATTTAGTGTTACTTGTGGCTTGTCTAGTTAGTAATAACTTTAATAGGCTTTATTGGGACAAGCTTACTGCTCTTGTAGGAGCTCCTCTCACAAGTAGTTGTAATGCCCTAGTATAACTCAGGATCAGTAGCTTGAGATGTTATTGTTTTTCTCTTCATCTTTGACTTTCAAAGAGCCTCCCCTTTTTGGATCCAGACATCTTTTCTGAATCCTGGTTCCACTAGTATACCTGCTCTCCTATGATCCCAAATCATAGTCAATGGTGCCTCGAACGTAGCACCTTCAGTTAAAGGCTGCTTAGTGCTCTGAGGAAAGCTTGCTGATTATCTCCCTGCTCTACTCACCCCAAAAGGCAGAAAAACAACATAGTCAGTCTTGCGCTCATTTGTAATTGTAAAGATCAGTTATATATGTATTTGTAATGAGAGCAAGTATATACTCATTATAGGATAAATTTAAGAAGTTTAAAATATCCCAAAGTAGAATTTCTATATCTAGTCTTTTGTTTTTTTCATGAATATTTGCAAGTGATTACCATTAAATTCACACATGGCAGATTAATCTGAAAGATCTGAGAGACCACGTTCTTCCTGGCCGTGATAGAACTGCTCCTGTGGTTTGGGACAAGTAACAAAACATCTGCTTGAGTTTTGTTTGCAAAATATACTATTAATATTTGACCTACCTCAAAACATATTGAGGATCTGTGAAATGCTAAGTTCCCAAAATAAAATATTGCCGATTGTCTTTTTATTGAAAGTAAATTTCCTCATTAAGTCAACCTGCCTTCTGTAAGTCACAGTGCTTAAATCTCAGGATTTTTTTTTTTTTTT
>NW_012101254.1:106770-136557 GCF_000951045.1 Mandrillus leucophaeus
TCATAAATTAATGTTGGAATAAACTGAAGCTGGAAATAAATACTTCATGAAAACTGGCTAAAGTCTGAAATAAATTACCTGTTTTATGTCCAATAGCTACTACATTTGATAGAACAGTTTTGAGAAACATTTCATTCTTGAAGGCAACATCTGACATGGTTCTCAGCAAGTTGGAATAGTAAAGATGGTTGGGTTGTTTTGATGAGTGGAAGCAGCATGTTTGTAGCATACAAGTTATTCAATAATCTTGTGCTATTGACCTAAAAATATGTCTTAACTCTTCATCAAAGCAAGCCTGGTGAAGTCTTTACTTGTTACTACTTCAACAGTTGGAATTAGTTGCTCTTTTTACTTGATGAAACAAAACTATACCTCTGAATATTTATGGACGCTTTTTACTAAATCAGGCTTGTGTTCTTAATCCAAATTAGTAAAGTTTTATGGAAGCTGAGATGTAATACAGTAGTCTCCCCTTATCTGCAGGAGATACATTCCAAGAACCCTAGTGGATGCCTGAAACCTCAGATAGTACTGAACCCTTTATACACTATGTTTTTTCAATCTAACAACCAAGGCAGCTACTCAGTGCAAAGCGGCAGGCAGTATACAGTGTGGATAAGCAGGACAAAGGGATGATTCACATCCCAGGCAGGACAGGGCAGGAGGTCATCAGATTTCATCACTCGGGACAGCTTGTGATTTATTTTATTTATTTTATTTATTTATTTTTTGTTTTGAGATGGAGTCTTGCTCTGTCACCCAGGCTGGAGTGAAGTGGTGCGATCTCAACTCACTGCAACCTCCACCTCCTGGGTTCAAGCGATTCTCCTGCCTCAGCCTCCCAAGTAACTGGGATTACAGGCGCCCCGCCCCAACATGCCCGGCTAATTTTTGTATCTTTAATAGAAACTGGGTTTCACCATGTTGGCCAGGCTGGTCTGGAACTCCTGACCTTGGGTGATCCACCCACCTCAGCCTCCCGAAGTGCTGGGATTATAGGCATGAGCCACCGTGCCTGGCCGACTTGTGATTTAAAACATGAATTGTTTATTTCTGGAATTTTCCACATAATACGTTTGGACCAAGGTTGCCTCGGGTAACAAACTATGGAAAGTGAAATTGCAGATAAAGGGGGTTACTGCTCCTGTGCTCTAAACTTGATGTTTGGGTGATCAGGAGCAGGTAGCCAATGGGAAGAGCACTTCTGAGTGATAAGTAAAGGAGTTTCTCTGGTGGCCTTTTCACATTCTTCAATGTTCAAGCATATTTTTCACTTACCATTTTCTCTTCCACCTCATTTTGCCTCACCATCCCCCCTCTCTGCTTATTTCTTAAACCCATTGATGGCACTCATTAAATTGTGTTCAGAGCGAATGAATCATTGTTCCTTAATATCCTTTTCAATATGCCACAATTTAGGGTACTTTTAAAATTTTCTAAAATAATATCCTAATCTGAATATTGACTAATTTGAGCCACATTCCCACCTCTATCTCAGCACACGCTGCCAGTCTTCCCCAGTATCTCCTCTCAATTCCCCACCACACCTCATAAAATTGGAATCAAAGAAATCTCACTCTGTCATTGTTAATCTAAGAGTAAAAGCACTGATTTTAATACTGCTTTACTAGTTTCAGCCATCTAAGTAGGTAGGCCTCTAGGTATTCTGCAGTTCACTGGTGGTCTTGACAGCCATTCATACATGTTTGTATTACGTTATTTTTCAACTAAATCGCAGTTGGAAAAAAGAATCTTTAATATTATGCCCTTGGATCTGTTACTGCATCACTAGCACTTGTGATGCAATAGGACACTGCGCCTGTACTAAAAGGGCCAAGAGTAAATGCCTTTTTTCTTTTTGGTGTTTGTTTTGTTTTGTTTTGTTTTGTTAAACATGTCTATAGAGTTGGTTAATGCTGAATTTGTGAAATAGCCCTTCTAAAATTATTCTTGTATTTAAAAAATAAATGGATCTACCTAATTTTTATCGATTTTTTTTAAAAAAAGAAATGATCAAATTATATTCCAGAGTGACTATACCATTTTGTATTCCAATCAACAACCTTTAGGGGTTCCACATCCACAGTAACACTTGGTATGTCTGTCTTTACCCACTAGAATTAGTGGGTGTGAAGTGATAGCTCATTGTGATTTCAGTTTGTGTTTCTTATATCCTGTGACCTTGCAGAACTCATTTATTAGTTCTAGAATTTCTTCTGCAGATTCCTTGGGATTTTCTCTGCAGGCAATCATTATCATCTGCAAATAGGGACATTTTTTTTTCTTCCTTTCCAATCTGCAAGTTTTAATCTCTTTTTCTTTACATACTGTGATGGCTAGCCAGACCTTGCAGAACTATAGGTCATATATCCTTGCCTTGTTTTTACTCTTAAGGGGAAGGCATTCAGTCTTTCATCATTAAATACGTTACTGGTAGGGTTTTGTTTGTTTGTTTTTTGTAGATACTTATGATCAGATTAAGGAAGTTTCCTTCCATTAGTGTTTTCTGAGCATCTTTATAATGAATGGGTGTTGAATTTTGTCAAATGCTTTTTCTGCATTGACTGATATGATCATGTGATATTTTCTTCTTTAGCTTATTAATATGGTGGATTGTATTCATTCCTTTTTTTAAACACTGAACCAGCCACTGTCCTTGGAATAAATCCAGCTTGGTCATGGTATAATTAATATATTGCCAAATTGTATTTGCTAAAATTTGTTAAAGATTTTTGGATCCATATTCATGAGAAATATTGCTCTGTAGTTTTTTCTTTTAAAATTAGACCATCTTGGTCAGGGTTTGGTGTCAGGATAACATTAGCTTCATAAAATGAGTTGGAATTCCTCTTCTAATTCTAGAAGAGATTGTGCAGAATTGGTGTTAATTCTTCTTAAAATGTTTGGTAGAATTTTCCAGTGAAATCATTTGGAACTGGAAACTTCTTTTCTGACAGCCTTAAAACTATTGGTTAAATTTCCTTAATAGTTCTAGGACTATTCAAATTATCTATCTCATGTTGAAGTGGTAGTTTTGTATTTTGAGACATTCATTTTAAAATGTTTTGTTTTTAATTGTTATGGGTACACAGTAGTTGTATACATTTATAGGGTACATATGATGTTTTGATGCAGGCATACAGTGTATCAGGATAAACAAATCAGGGTAATGTAAGTTTCCATTACCTCAAGAATTTATCATTTTTCTGTGTTAGGGAACATTTCAATTCTACCCTTATTTATTTTTAAATATATGATAGGTCAGGCGCGGTGGCTCACGCCTGTAATCCCAGCACTTTGGGAGGCCGAGGCGGGCAGATCACGAGGTCAGGAGATCGAGACCATCCTGGCTAACACGGTGAAACCCCATCTCTGCTAAAAATACAAAAAATTAGCCAGTCGTGGTGGCGGGCACCTGTAGTCCCAGCTACTGGGGAGGCTGAGGCAGGAGAATGGCATGAACCCGGGAGGCGGAGCTTGCAGTGAGCCGAGATGGCGCCACTGCACTCCAGCCTGGGTCACAGAGCCAGACTCCGTCTCAAAATAAATAAATAAATAAATAAATAAATAAATAAACGATAAATTATTGTATATTTTAAAATATTATAGTCCCCATATTGTGCTACTGTATACTAGGTATTACTCATTCTGTCTAACTGTATTTTTTTATACATTAACCATCCCCACTTTATCCCCCGTCCCCCCTACTTTCCCCAGCCTCTGGTAAACATCGTTCTACTCTTTATCTCCATGAATTCAATTTAATTTTGTCTAAGTTATTAAAAAATTTATGTGTGTAAAATAGTTCATGGTGTGTTCTTATTTCTCTTTTGATGTCTTCAGGGTCTATAGTGGCATCCCCTGTTTCAATCCTGATATGGGTAATTTGTGGCTTCACTTTGTTTTTCTGTCTTGCCAGAGGTTTGTCAATTTTATTGCTCTTTTTAAAGACCCAGGTTTTTGTTTCATTGATTTTCTCTATTGTGTCTGTTTTTGATTTCACTGATTTCTGCTCTTATCCTTATTATTTCCTTCACTCCATTTGCTTTGGATTTATTTTGCTTCTCTTTTTCTAGGTTATTGAGTTGAAAGCTTAAATAACTATCTGAGAATGTTTTCCTCTTTTTTAATGTATTCAATTTAGTGCTATAAAGTTTCCCCTAAGCACTACTTTAGACAGGTCCCATAAGTTTTGGTATGAGTATTTCATTTTTGTCTTGTATTTTTGGTCTGCTTGTTTGTTTCCCTGCCACTTTCTCTTTGATCCCTAATTATTTAGAAGCATGCTGTTTGGTTTCCAGGTGTTTATAGATATTCCTGTTATCTTTCTATCCTGAGGCTTTCTATTGATTTCTAGTTTCATTCCATTTTAGTTGAAGAACACATTCTACAGGATTTCAATTCTTTCAAGTGTGTTGAGGTTCATATCAAGGCCCAGGACATGGTCAGTTTTGATACAAGTTCCGTGGGCACCTAAACAGAATGTGTATTTTGCTGTTGATGGACTGTGTATTAGCTTCCTGTGGCTGTTATAACAAATCACCACAAATTGGGTGGCTTAAAATAATGAACATTTATTTTCTCACAGTTCTGGAGGCCAGAAGTCTGAAATCAAGGTGTTGGCAGGACCGCACATCCTCTGAAGCTCTAGGGAAGGATCCGTTCCTGGCCTTTTCTAGTTTCTGGTGGCTGGTGGCACTCCTTGGCTTGCGGCTGCATCACTCCAATCTCTGTCCTTGTCTTCCCGTCACCTTCTCCTGTGTGTCTGTTCTTGTCTACCTATACATACTTCTCTCTTACAGAGACATGTGATTGCATTTAGGGTCCACTGCAATAGTTCAGGATAAGCTACTTCTCTCCAGATCCTTAACTTTATCACATATTTTGCCATATAAGGTAGTATTTACAGGTTCCGTGATTAGAAAGTGAATATATCTTTGGGGAGGCATTTCTTTTTCCTACCACAGGTGTAAATATCCACTAGATCCTGATGGTGGTATTGAGTTCTTCTATATCCTTCCTGATTTTCTGTCTATTTTTTTCTATCAATTTTGAGAGAGGAGCATTGAAATCTCCAACTGTAATTGTGGATTTTTTCTATTTCTCATTTTAGTTCTACCAGTCTTTACTTCATAGATTTTTCAGCTCTGTTATTTGGGGCAGACACAATTAGTATTGCTGTCTTTTGGGAGGATTGACACTTTTTTCATTATATAATCTCCTTCTCTCTGTCTCTGGTAATTGTATTTGCTCTGAAGTCTACTTTATCTCATATTAATAAAGCCACTCTTGCTTTCTTTTGATTAATGTTTGCATGGTATATCTTTTTCCATCCTTTTACTTTCAACTTGCCTACATTATTATATTTGAAGTGATTTTCTTGAAGATAGTATGTAATTGGGTCATGTTTTAAAATCCATTCTGCTAATCTCTTTTAATTGTATTTACACTATTTATAGGTAATATAATTACTGATGTGTTGAGGCATAAGTCTGCCACTTTATTTTTTGTTTTCTGTCTGTTCTATCAGCTTTTCATTTATCTGTATTCTTTTGTGTGCCTTGCTGTGGTTGGGTTACTTGGACATTTTTTTAGAATTCCATTTTGATTAAAAGTATCTCTTACATAGCTTTTTTAGTATTGCTCAAGGTATTATGTTATATATATACAACTTATCACAGCCTACAGAAGGTCTCATTTTACTAGTTTTGGTGATGTATAGAAAACTTACCTCCCTTTATGACTCTGCCCTTTCCCATTTACATTATTTTTATTTTAAACACTTTCTTTACATTCATTTAGAACCACATCAAGACAGTGTTTTAATTTTTGTTGCAACTATCAGACAATTTTAAAAACCGAAAAGAAAAGCTTACTGCTTGTACCCATGATTTTGCTTATAGTGTTTTTCCTTCTAATTCTCCAGGCTTCTTTCTTTTATCCTTTTCTTTCTGTTTAGAACTTCCTTTAGTCATTATTTTATTGTGGGTCTGCTGGGGACACATTTTCTTAGTTTTCCATCTGAGAATGTCTTGATTTTTTTCCTTATTCCTGAAGGATAACTTTAGTGGGCATTAAATTTTGAGTTAACAGTTCGTTTCTTTCAGCACCTGAGAAACTGCCACTTCGTTCAGGTCTCTGTGGCTTCTGATGAGAAATCCTTTCTCATTCTAATTAGGCTCCCCCTATAGGTAAGTTGTCATCTTCTCTGGGTGCTTTCAAGACTTTTTCCTTTGTCTTTAGTTTTCAGAAGTTTAATTATGATAGGACTTATCACGGATTTCTTCGGGCTTATCCTGTTTCAAAATCACTAAGCGTCTTGAATCTGTAGGTTTATATATCTTGAAATCTTGAAAACTTTTCAGTTATTATTGCTTTGAGTACTTTTATGCTCTTCTCTTTTTCTCCTTTTCTTCCAGATCTCCAGTGGCTTCAATGTTAGGTCTTTTGTTATAGTCCCAAAAGTCCTTGAAACTGTTTTGTTTTTTTTTTTTTCATTCCATATTCCCAATATAGTTCAGACTGGATAATATATCTTATTCTATTCTTCAGTTCACTGATTCTCTTCTATGCCCCCTCTCTTCTGCTGTTGAATCCACCCAATAAGCTATTTGTTTTGGTTGTTGCATTTTCAATTCTAAAAGGCCCATTAGGTTCTTCTTTGTATCTTCTATATCTTTGCTGAAACTATCTGTTTATTTCTGGAAGCCTTTTATTTCTGTCAAGTGTGTTCACAATTGATCTTGGAGGCATTTTTTTTTTCCCATGGCTGCATTGAAACTATAGTCAGACAATTTTAACATCTTTGTCACCTCAGTGATGGCATCTCTTGGTTATCTTTTATTATTCAGGAAGTTTGAGATCTTCCTGACACTTGGTATGACAAGTGGTTTTTCACTGAAACTTGGAGAAACCCACCACTAATGTACAGATGATGGCGGTGATGATGATGGTGATAATGATGTTCTGAGAGCTTGGATCTTATTTAAGCCTTCTATTTTAATTGGCTCTTTCTGACCTTGCTTTAGCAGTGGTGGATGCCACCTCATCACTGCTAGGTGGGGGTAGAAATCTTGATCTTCCACTTGGCCTTTGTTGATACTCAGGGTAGGAACAACTCCTTACTTCTGGGCAGAGGTGGGAGATCTACATTCCAAGTGCTGTCCATGGACATCATGGTGCAGGTGGTCTCTTTACCACTGGCTTGTGCTAAAAGTCTTGACTCTTCACTGGACTTTGCACCACCAGAATGGAAGGGAAGAGTGGTGTGTCTTTGTTAGGTGGGTGGGGAAGTCAATG
Organism: Mandrillus leucophaeus; assembly: GCF_000951045.1. Taxonomy (NCBI): domain Eukaryota; kingdom Metazoa; phylum Chordata; class Mammalia; order Primates; family Cercopithecidae; genus Mandrillus; species Mandrillus leucophaeus. Next base: position 114,070 of record NW_012101254.1, read on the forward strand.
TGTTCTCCAGTGACTCAATCATAAGGTGTAGGTACAGCCTTATGACTGGCCATCAGCAACGAAACTCTCAACTCCCTTCCTGGTCTCCTCTGGCACCATCCCAGCAGGAGTGTTGGGGTATCTCATAACAGCCTCATGAATGTGAAAGTTTAGGCTCCCACTGAGCTTTTGCCGGTGTGAGTAGGAATGAGACTACATTTTTGTGTGTGTGATGTTTGACTGGATTACTTATTGTCTAAAAGTGTTTAGTTTTGCTAGATTGCCCTTTTCCTGGTCTTTTGACTACAGATAAAAGGATTTGGGATATAGAGTGAGCTTTTTGGTCTCTGTCATCATTGGCATTTCTGGATTGCCAGCTCCTGCCCTAAGTCTGGGATATATAGATGAGGCAAAAAGGAAACCCCTGGAACTCACCGTCATGTCATTCCTTGGGTTGCAAAGTCCCTCCTGGGACTGCCTTTTTTTTCCTCCACTTTTCAGAGTATTCTTACATTGCTGTTGTGGTTGATTTTAAATAAATGTATAGAATTCCAGAGTTTTTAGTGGTACTTAGTGGGAGTATGGAAGTGGAAGTCTCCGTATTATACATCACTGCTGAGTTTCTCGCAAGATAGAATCCTAAGTGATGTCATCAGTAATTATCGTGTGCTTTCATATTTAGTCTCAGTTGATGCTCCTCCAGTCACATTATAAATGACCAGGGTAAGACCAGAAGTGGGAGCTACACACTCCTCATTATTGTGGTCACAGCTTTAGCAGATGAACTTGGAGTATTGAGTTGTTTAGAAAAATAACTAGAGGGTTTGGATGAAATAAAGTCAATTGTGAGAATTAACAAATTTATTTTGGTGGTACCACTTTTTACAGTTTTTTAAATCTTAATTTTGTAACCATAGTAGTTACATATGTATAGATTCTTGTTTAAAAAAAAAAAAAAAGAGGTGGCTGGGTGCGGTGACTCATGCCTATAATCCCAGTACTTTGGGAAGCCGAGGTAGACAGATTACTTGAGGTCAGGAGCTCAAGACCAGCCTGGCCAACATGGCAAAAGTCTATCTCTAAAAAAAAAAAAAAAAAGTTAAAGTTTTCAGGAAAAGCCAACGTTCCCCTTTACCCCTTTGGATCCCACTCCTCTCTGCTAGGGGCTGCCTAATGGGCTCAGTTAGAAAACTTCACACTTCAGATCTAGGGTTAAAATTGTTCAAAAAAAGAAGTGTTCTTATTTCGTGTTCTCACCACGTATAAGACATGCTTTTTGGCATGGGAAAAAATCACATTGAAAAACAGTCTTTGTCCCTAGACATCTTACAAGATTTTTAATTCAATCCAGCAAATATTTATTAAGTGCCTAGGGTGGCCACATGAAGAAGGATATGATATTGTTTCTGCCTTCAAGAAATTCACAATATGGCTGGGGAAATAGATGATAAAAGAAGCAGAAATGCAAGTTGATAAAGTACTAGGGAAAGCAAAAGTAGAATTAATTGAGACATAGAAAAATCATCTAGGATGAGTAAGACTGAAATTATCAAAGACACGTAAAACAACTTGTGGGAGAGAGAGAGTACACATAGGGAAATAAACTAAAACCAGAATAAAACAAACAACAAAAACATGAAACTGCCATTGATCTTTCCAGAGAGATGAGATATTACAATTTGAAGAAGGAACAGAATGTTACTAAAATGGAGCAGTCAAAGAATAAAAAAGAGCTCTCATGAATTGACACTATGAAAGCAGAAGGGTTGAAAGGAACTTGACAAATTTCCCAAAAGTGGAAAATAATGTGAAACAATAGAGAAAATACAAAAAAAAAAGAGAATTAGTTCAAGAGTTTCAAATCATAATCATTTCAGAAAGAAAGAATGGAAAAAACAGAGAGGGGGGAGCTATCGATAATTCAAAAAATTTTCCAAAACTGATGGGCATACATTTTGGGATTAAAACAGCACATTCAATAACCAGCACAATGAAATAAAATAGACCTATGCCAAGTTATAACATTATGAAATTTAGAAACCTGAGGACAAACAGAAGGTTTCACAATTTTCAGGAAAAAAAGAACAGAACCCTTTCCAAGAGTTAGAAAGCCATTGATTGGACTTCTCAATAGCAGGAAGCTAGAATGTACTGGTAAAATGCCTTCAAATTGCTGAGAAAAACTGGAAAGCCTACTTCCAAATTAGGATTATATATACAGTGGAATCATTAATTAAAGGTGAAAGTAGAATAAAGACATTTCAGACATGCAGCGTGTCAAAGATGTTCCTCTTTGTGTACCCTTTCTTATGAAGATGTTAAAGGATGTACTCCAACAAAATGAGGGAGTAAAATTTAAAAAGGGAAAGACATGGAATCCAGGAACAGGAGATTCAATATGGAGAGAGATGAAGGGAATCCCTGGGATGAATCCCTTTACCCCTTTGTATCCCACTGGGGGATTTCAGATTTAAATCCTTAGGTAACAGCTGAATAGCAGATCTAGTGGGCAGCCAATTTAAATTGGAGTAGGCCAGATGGCTCTAGGATAGAAAATCAAATGTGCTTGAGCATGTTGGAAGCAGGGCTCAGGAGGGAAAAGAGAAAACGCATTAGGAGCAGATTTTTAGAATTGGGGAAAACTTTAAGTTGGCTTAGTAATGAGTACATACAAAATGAAGCAGATGAAAAAATAAAGACAATTCTTAACTCTAGGGTGAAAAAAATATTATCAAGGGAGAAGAAATTGTAATGTAACTACATGGTTCAGCAGTAAGTAATGTTTACAGAGTTATAATATTAAGTTGACTATTGATCTGATCAAAATACAACTATACTGGGAAATAGGAAGCTGGTAGGGGTGAGGGCTGGAGGGAGGGGGCTAAGCCAAAACTAAATTCTCCTTTTCCATAAAAGAAAGACAACGTAAAAGTCTAAAGCTGAAAAAGTCAAGACGTAGCAATGTAGCCACATTATCTAGAGATGTGTAAGTTTATCTAAATAGCTGATAAATGATAAGCTATGAGAATTGCAAGTAGTTGCTTCTGGAGACTGGAAGGAAGGAAAGTGGAAGAGGCTACTGTTTTTCATACCATGACTTATAGAAGTATGCGACACTTCAAACTATTTGCAGTACAACTTTCACGGTGGTTTCATTCGTTTTTATTAACTAATTTACAATGAATTTTAAAAAGTTAACTGTTTTCAAAAAGAGGCAAGTGATTAGTTCCAACTAGAGACTCTGGGAAAGGCTTCTCCACAGAGGCGCTGAATGAGGGGACTAGTAGGTGGATAAGGTGCAGTAAAGATGCTGCCGCAGGCTGGGCTCATCCCTGCAATCCCAGCACTTTGGGAGGCCAAGGTGGGTGGATCACGAGGTCAGGAGATCGAGACCATCCTGACCAACATGGTGAAACCCTGTCTCAACTAAAACTACAAAAATTAGCTGGGTGTGGTGGTGCATGCCTGTAATCCCAGCTACTCAGGAGGCTGAGGCAGGAGAATCGCTTGAACCAGGGAGTAGGAGCTTGCAGTGAGCCAAGATCACGCCACTGTACTCCAGCCTGGTGACAAAGCGAGACTCCATCTTAAAAAAAAAAAAAAAAAAAAAAAAATATGCTGCTGCAATATCCTGGGGGAGAAATAACTTGGGCTGAAGAAGAGCAGCTGTGGTGCAGAGGGGAAAGGCAGGCCATGGATAAGGCCCTCAAAGTTTCTACTTTGAGGAGCCAATGAAATCAGCACACTGTTCTCTCCCATTTTTGTTTCCTCTGCTTCAGATTATGGAACGAGCTCTATTCCACATGGACAACTGCTATAAAATTCCCAACATCCGGGGCACTGGGCGGCTGTGCAAAACCAACCTTCCCTCCAACACGGCCTTCCGGGGCTTTGGGGGTCCCCAGGGGATGCTCATTGCCGAGTATTGGATGAGTGAAGTTGCGGTGACCTGTGGGATGCCTGCAGAGGAGGTAAGCCGAGTATTTGGTAGCACAAGTCAGAGTGGTTTGGACTACTTAGGGGGAGAGTGGCTTTGTATCTTGGGCATCTCCCATGGGGGCTGCCCCCACCCCCACCGCTTCTTACCACCAACAAGGCCTCTGTGTCTCTCTCCTTGGGAAGGTGCGGACGAAAAACCTGTACAAAGAAGGGGACCTGACACACTTCAACCAGAAGCTTGAGGGTTTCACCTTGCCCAGGTGCTGGGAAGAATGCCTAGCAAGCTCTCAGTATCATGCTCGGAAGAGTGAGGTTGACAAGTTCAACAAGTAAGCACTGGGAGTAGGGGTCCAGTGCTTTCCTGGGTTTCATATCCTACAGCCTTTCTCCTGATCCCAAAATAGGAAGCTAATAATTTAATGGATAACTTATGAGACTGCTGAGTTTGCCAACTCATTCATAGCCGTCTCTTTAAGATCTTATAATGATCTTCAGCCTGGGGCAGGTGGGCTCACAGCCTGCAATCAGTGTCATAGTCTATCAGTTGTGGTTCATCTTTAAGCATTTGTAAACCTTCTGGGCACACCATATTGTAAAGAACACTGGCCCAGGACCAACACATAACAGTTATACACCTGCCTCTGACACCAATCTATAAATATGAATTTTGGAGTCACTCCATCTCCCTGGGCCTCAGTTTCATCATCTGAAAAGTGGACATAATTGGACTGGCTCTGTCCTCCTCACAGAGTTATTCAGACAATTAAATATAAAGCACAGAGAAGGCTTTATTATTGTTGGCAAAGCACAGTGCCTCCTGGAGATAACAGCCCAAGACCACCAAGCCACTCTGACCCAGCATGAGTTGCACTCAGGGAAGAAGAGTGTTGACACTAAAGTCAAGACCGCCTGGAGTGGGCTGTGCACCAGCTGACCGTTCTCATCTTTGTCTACATTATTGGGGCATAGTTCCATTATTACAAGACTATATGGGCAACCCCAAGGATGTCCTGTTTTGGCTTGATCCAAAGATATTCATGACCTCAACATGGTAGAGAAGTTTCTATAAGAATGTTCCTTTTCTCTAGGGAGAATTGTTGGAAAAAGAGAGGATTGTGCATAATTCCCACCAAGTTTGGAATAAGCTTCACACTTCCTTTTCTGAATCAGGTAATTGCTTTATCGAATTGTGTCTATCTCCGCTGGACTGGGACCCCATTTCCCCCTTGTTTACAGCATTGCAAGGGAAATTTCATTGTCACTGGTAACAGGGCTTACTCAAGGAACTCTTTGCTATTTAAATGAAAGTTGAACTTGCACAGTCCTATTTGTCCAGTAGGTCATGGGCAGTGAGACTCAGAGATCTGGGATCAACCTCTAGTTCTTACCTTTCCTTACTATCGGACTGGTGAGAGCTACTCTATTTTTCTCGTTCTGTTTCTTCACTTACAGGGTGAGGACAGATATTTGAACAAGAGAAACAGAGAGAAACATATGAAAACCTTCTGCAACTACTGATGTGCTATATAATTAAATCATGAGATTCATACTGCCATAATTTTTGTCTGAGATTTACATCCAAAATGCTGCTGGTTCTCTTGTTCCTGGGCTCCATACCTTTGGTCCCAAACTTTACTGAATTGGAATTTACTGACGTTTGTGTCTGGCATCCTTCTCTTTCCCTAGGGAGGAGCCCTGCTTCATGTGTACACAGATGGCTCTGTGTTGCTGACCCATGGAGGGACCGAGATGGGCCAAGGCCTTCATACCAAAATGGTCCAGGTGAGCAGCCCTCTCTAGCACTGTGGTGTCTGTTGTTAGGGGAAGTGGTATAAGAAATTGAGCAGTGGGACCTACCAGAGCAGAAGCAGGCCCAGGGTCTGTCCCCGGCCCTGTTGCTTATGTCCGTGTTGCCTCGGGCAAGTCTTTTCCTGCACTTGAACTCAGTTTCCTCAACTGTGCAAAGGAGTTGGCCAGGTGACCTCTGAGGACATTGCTATTACCAACATTCTCAGTGTGTGAGGTGGGCACACTGTGTGTGTAAAGGTTTCCCACATTCCAAAAGACTCCTCGAAGTGGGGTGAGGACAATGAGCTGGATGAGGGTCAGCACATCTGCTTGGCCCATGGAGACTGGCCAGATTGGATCTTGTGAAAAGTGAGTGTTAGTGTAAAAAGGCACTGTCAGTTTATGAATGCTTTTACCCAACCAAACCGCTCCAACAAGTGCTCCTTCAAATTCAGCCAGATGTGAGGACATCCCAGACAATGGGATTAGAGCTTACAAAATTGTTTTCTTGCCTGTAACAGTGAATGTGAATCCTGTCTTGGAGAGAAGGCAGCCAAGCCCCATGATAACCCCTTCCCTAGAGGGCAATGTCTTCTCTTTTCACAGGTGGCCAGCAGAGCTCTGAAAATCCCCACCTCTAAGATTTATATCAGTGAGACAAGCACTAACACTGTGCCCAACACTTCTCCCACGGCTGCCTCTGTCAGCGCTGACCTCAATGGACAAGCCGTCTACGTAAGGAGCCCGTGGGAGCCCGCAGAGCAGAGGGCCAGCCCAGAGCTGTGGGCCTGGAGAGTCTCCCTGGGTGGGAGCTAGAAGGATTCCTTGCAGGCTCTTTGGCTCTGGCCAGGCCTCTGGCTCCCTTATCCAGGAGGATGCTGTTTCTCCAAACCTCAAGCTAAAAGAGAGGCCCAAGAATCATAACCACTGCCCTCAAAGCTGGGAAGGATGAGTGCAGGATGGGGAAGTGAGGATGCTGAGGGAAAGCAGAGGCTTCTGGAAATACTCCCTGGTGCTGGAGCTGGCAATAGGACAATGGGCTGAAGCTGAAATTTGATTATAGAGTCAGGTTGGCCACACTTGCTCCTCTCCCATATGGGGGATGTAATCAAACAAGGAGTTTGAGGGAAGAAGACACCTCCTTTGGGATCCCTCAAACATTGCACCCTCTGTCAGTCTAAGAATTGGGTCAGGAGGTGCTCTCCAAGCAGGGACTAGTGGTGGCCCTATTGGCCAGGTCCTGTGGATTCTACCCTGGGCCTCGGTCATTCTGGAGTGGGTGGCCAGGCTGTTTGAGTGGCACCCTGGGCACAGCATTGCTTGGAGGTGGCCTTGCTGGGGCCCTCGGGTTTTGCCTGGGCTATTGAATGCAGAGGAGTGATGTGTCTGGGGTGCGGGGGGTGTTTACTTTAGGCGGCTTGTCAGACCATCTTGAAAAGGCTGGAACCCTACAAGAAGAACAATCCCAGTGGCTCCTGGGAAGACTGGGTGAGTCTGAGCGGATCCACGTCACTTTTGCAAAGGAGAGGGAAATCAACAGCAGGGCCTCTGTTCCGACCCCGAACAAGCAATAGGAGACAATATTCTAGTCAGAACAGCAGAGAGAAGTTGAGGTGGTTTGTGTGATTTCACAGGACGAATAAATGCTCATCCTGGCTGGGTCGCTTTCTCTGTAGCTTTCATCACTGAGGGAGGTCATTTGAGGGAAGCTTTTGATCTTGACAGCCTTGTGGGAATCAGGGTTTTTGCTGCCTGAGCCTGAGAGGATGGGTGCCTGCTGAACGTGCCTCATCAGATTGTACTGACTCACCGGGTCTGCTCCCACACCATCTTTGTCCCAAATGAGCCTGGTTTTCCTCAAATCTCCATCTCTTGAGTTTGGGTCTACTGAGATTCCCTCTGTGAGAGCGTGGGGAGAAAACATCACCCAAGGACTTCTATCATTCCTGTGATTTGGGGAATGACAGAACAAGTACTTAAGATAAGAATAAGCCCAATTCTCTGACTTCTAGATCAGTGGCCTGAATGTCAGAAATCTCAGAGGGAAGCTGCAAGGGAGTCTCTCGCAGGTGGGAGGCTGTGGCTCCTCCAGTAGGGGGAAATATCAATGGCAGCTCTGCATCCTTCCCCAGTATTGGAGTGGTAGAACTGGGCAGAACACTAGCACATCAAATGTGACCCCATGTAAACCAGCTCAGTACAAATCTTCCTCAATAGATTTAAAGAAAACATGCCATTTTTCTCAGACTCACTCATCTTACTATGCCTTCTTTGACCTCTCCATACCACGTGTACCAAGCACATGAATGTAGCTTGACTTTGGTAGTTGGGTGAAAGCTTAGTGGCAGGTCAGGGTTCCTGAAAACCCCACTTCCCCTGCCTGATGGCCATCTCCTCTCCTCAGGTCACAGCTGCCTACATGGACACAGTGAGCTTGTCTGCCACTGGGTTTTATAGGTAAGTATGGTGCTGTCCTTGCCCAGCTCATAGTGCGATGTCATCTTAACCTCACTGGTCCTCTCCAGCACCAAATCCTGCCAGGCTGTGGTCAGGAGAGAGCAGCTCCACTGAAACTCTTATCTCTTCAATAGACTTCCACTAATTTCAGTCTAAAGATGCTCTAAAATATGTGGAATAGCCACGCTGTGTGCCAAGGGGTAAAAGTACCAGCTGTGTGTCAGAAGACCTGACTTGTAGTTCTGATCTCAGGCTGCACCATTTTGCCTGAGGAAGTCAGTGGTCCTGCTGAACCTGTTCCCCTGTTTCCTTACGGATGACATTTTAGGGCCAGTCACCTAACCATTCCTCCCTCAGTGTTCTGCAGAAACCAGGGTGTGTAGTGTTATGAGTTAGGCATTGCTGTTAGCTACGCGTGCTTCTTTGTACTGTGTGTGGGATTTTTTTATAGAATGAGAGGAGGATTTAGCACATGGTCTTGTTACAAAATGCAGAGTACAGTGGAACCTTATTAACACAGGGAGATTTTCAAGAGACCGTATGTCTTCTGCAACTTTAAATTTAGTAGCAGCATGAATAGCTAGAGACCCTGCCCAACTGACTTAGCAGCTGTAAAAAGATATGATCATATGTACTGTCAGTCATCATGTTTTAGCCATCTCTGGGAATTTTAACTAGGACCTTTTCTTTCACAGATATTTGGAATATTTTCTTTCAATATATTTGGAAAATAATTCAATGTTTCTTTAAAATATCTTGTCTGAATGTATGACTATATAGATGCATAAATATATATATGTGTAAACATTTCTTTATATGAAACATTTTCATGTGTATATGAGTATATATATGAGCATATATATGTTAGGCATATATATGTTTATACACATATAAGGCATAGATATGTATAAACATATATACACAAAAAACATTTATATGCCCTATATATGAACATATATATGGCTAATACATGTGTATAGATATTACACTGAATATATATGCCTTATACATATATGTATATGCCTATATACATGTATGCATAAGGCATATATATGTATGAACATATATTCACACACAAAACATTTCTATGCCATGTATATGAACATATATATGGCTAATATATGTGTATAGATATTACACTGAATATATATGTATTATACATATACGTATGAGGCATATATATATTATACATATATGTATGAGACATATGTATGTATAAACATATATACACAAAAAACATTTCTATGCCATATATATGAACTATATATGGTTCATATATATGTGTATAGATATTACATTGAATATATATGTATAAAGCATATAAAAGTATTATACATATATATGTATAAGGCATATATATGTATAAACATGTATATATATGTGTGGTGAATAAATGTTTTGCCAATACTTTCTAGGTTATTAATATCTGACCTACACATACATAAACTCATTTTCTCCTAAATTCCTATTACTTTTCTGGAGTTCATGAAACTAAGGTTTTATAAAGGTGAAACCAGATGAGCATGGTGAAAGTTGGAAAAACAGAGGTCAAAGGAATTGGTGGTGTTTTTTTCTGGGAGTTGGTGGTGTTTTTTTCTGGGAGAAGCCTTTTCCCTCAGCCCCATATTGGTTTTGTTTTTGTGCAGATGTGGTCATATCAGCTCATGTTATCCCTGTGTAGTGTATAGAATAACAGAGTCAGTGTACTGTAAACTCTAGGTGTGTGAATACACATGCGCAAACGCATAGATATACACATATATTTATATGACTCAGGCAAAAGTGGAATTGTATAAGGTACTCCAGATTGAAAATTTTAAAAATGTATAAGGAAGCATTTGTTTCTATTAGTGTCATTTCCCTCAAATCATTTGTTGAACTTTCAAAGGGACCAGCAGGTGGGGAGTGGCTGCTTAAAGATGCACCCAGGTTAGCATGAGATACTGATCTTATTAACTTTCATCTTGAGAAGGTAAGCAGGTGAACTTGTGTGAACAGTCTAAGAGCCACCACAGGCAGAACTTTCTGTCCTGAAGACCTTGGATTTTAATTCAGTGCATCCTTTGGAGTGTGACTTTCACATCTTTCGTGAGCCCAGACGGATCTGTTACCTCTGTTTCTACTGTGTAGAAGCCAGCATGGTACCAAACACTGCTAGGCTGTACAGAAAGAGTACGGAAGGGTTACTGGCAAACTAGAGGAGAGCCCAGAGACAAAATGTTCTGGAATACCTGGGTTTCATTAACAGGTTCAAACTGTTCAAAACACATAGACTTTTTTGGAGAACAGCTGAATGCAAAAACTTGTGGGGTTTAAAGATGTTGTGTGTCAAGCTGTGCGTGCATAGGGAAGGGGGTGTGTTCATGTTAATACACACGCAGTATCTTCTCTTTCCTTTCCCAGAACACCCAATCTGGGCTACAGCTTTGAGACTAACTCAGGGAACCCTTTCCACTACTTCAGCTATGGGGTGGCTTGCTCTGAAGTAGAAATTGACTGCTTAACAGGAGATCATAAGGTAAGAAGTTGCAAAACTTTAGTATTAGTGGGAAAGAAAGAGAAACAACTGAGTTGTAATACCAAAAGTTGATAGAGACAAACTTTCTGGTTGGAAAAATAATGCCTTACATTAAGGATAGGCAAACATCCTATGAAGGGCCACAGAATAAGTATTTTAGGCTTTGTGGGCCATGCAGTCTCTGCCTGAGCTACTGCACTCTACCATTGAAGTGTGATAGCAGTCACAGACAGCTTGTAAACCGGTAAGTGTGACTCTGTTCCAATAAAATATGATTTATAGACACTGAAATTTGAATTTGAATTGAATCTCATACAATTTTTACTTGTCACAAAATATTCTTCTTTTTATTTTTTCCAGTTATTTAATAATGTAATTATTTAGCCAACAGGCCCCACAAAAACAGGGGCAAGTTGGATTCAGCCCATGGAACATAGTATATTGATTCTTTTGTACATGATCTACCCAGGCTCAGATTCAAAGCCCCAGGCTGGGAGCCTATCTGACTACTCACATATGAATGTGTGTTATTTCCAGTTACTGAGAGATCATTGCTGTTCCCCATCCCCTACTCCTACAAACTCAGACTCCAGCAGTGATGGTGGCAGCAGAGATTTGGTGGGAATATTAACACTTCTGCCTGAGTACACCCAGGGCTTTCTGCTTGGGAACGTACCCTTTGGTTGGCATTTGTAGTCTGAGGGTCACCATGAGTCATCTATCATATTCCAAACATCTTTTTCTTCTCTAACTGCTTGTAATTTTGCTGTCTCCTCTAGAACCTCCGCACAGATATTGTCATGGATGTTGGCTCCAGCCTAAACCCTGCCATTGATATTGGACAGGTGAGGCTTGGGAGACCAGGATGGTGACAGACTTGGCCACTGATGTGCCCCACTCCCCTCCTGGGGCCACCAGCCACAGCATGTTGTCCAAGGTTGTCTTCAAACAAGCTGAAACATGGAACCTAGGGAGTTCTCCCCAAAGTAGAATTTAGATTGGTGATAGCCCAACCAACTCTCAAGACAGAAAGCAAATTAATATAGATTAACTTGGGAAGGGCACTCACAACTCAAAGAACAAGATGAGGAATGGGGAACATGGCATGCACATGTGGACGTGCACACACACCCAATTTGAGTACAAGCACAGTGTAGAATGGAGATTGAGTTTGGGATCAATGCCCAGACAGCAGGTCTGAGGTCAGAGGAGTTTTCTGTCTTCTCATTCCTCCTCCACCCAGAACAGCTTTTGTACCCCAGGAAGTAGATGCTGCCAAACATGGAGTGCTGGAAGGCTCCTGGGAGCAAAACACAAAGGCTTAAGCAGAGGTAGTAAAGGGAGGTCCCAGAGAAAATCGCTTTAGGAGAATATGGGATTACTGAGAAGAATAGGTGATATAGGGCTGGAACCTGTGGCTCACACCTGTAATCCCAGCACTTTGGGAGGCCAAGGCAGGCAGGTCATCTGAGGTCAGGAGTTCGAGACCAGCTTGGACAACATGGCAAAACTCCATCTCTACTTAAAAATACAAAAATTAGCTGGGTGTGGTGGCATGCACCTATAATTCGAGCTACTCAGGAGGCTGAGATAGGAGAATCCCTTGAACCTGGGAGGCGGAGGTTACAGTGAGCCGATATCACACCACTGCACTCCAGCCTGGGCGATAGAGCAGAACTCAGTCTCAAAAAAATAAAATAAAATAAAGAATAGGTGAAATAGGAGAAAACAGAAGAGGAATCAAGAATTCAAGACTGAGCATCTGGTAGAAAATACAAATTGTACTTCTCAAAAATGGACAACTACTGAGTATATGAAAATCTGGCCATTAGTCAATCTGTTCATTAATTCATTGAACAACCATTTATGGTCCCCTACTGTGGCCAGGCACCAAGCCAGGCACTGTAGACCCAAAGGTGATTGCCAGCCGGTTTCTTTTCTGAACGCTCATTGAGGTACGGTAGTGCCCCATGTCACTCTTCTGAGCAGGGGGCTGAGAGAGCAGATGTGTGGGCCTGTCTAGCATGGCAGTTACCCTAGGAGAGACCTGTAAGCTGAACTGCAGTGAGGGCACTTTCTCCCAGAGGACAGGCAGGGTGGGCGTTCACAAAGCCTGGAGGTAAGTCTCAAAGAATCTACTATCGAATAAATCCTCCTGTGAGCTTGCTTCTCAGCTTTGGCTCACCATTTCCCCAGCAGCAACATGGAAGGAACATCTCCATCTGCACTGCGGCAGGTGTTAATGGGAAACACGCCCACCGGCATGACCTTCCTAGAATCACTGACCTTCCGTGTTAATGTCTTTGCTCTGTCTGAGCCAAAGCCTGGCAGAAGTCCAGATAGGTTATCCCAGGGCTGGGGCAGGAGCCAGGTAAGCAATAGGGGGCTGTTTTAGCTACATTCCAGGCTGCACTGCAGGTGGGGCTTTGTGTCCATTGTGGCAAATGGTATCTGTCCTCAGGGAAGAGGGAGGCAAGCTAACTGTGCTCTCCATCCATCCTGTAGGTGGAAGGGGCATTTGTCCAGGGCCTTGGCCTTTTCACCCTAGAGGAGCTACACTACTCCCCCGAGGGGAGCCTGCACACGCGCGGCCCTAGCACCTACAAGATCCCGGCATTTGGCAGCATCCCCATTGAATTCAGGGTGTCCCTCCTCCGCGACTGCCCCAACAAGAAGGCCATCTATGCATCGAAGGTACCATTGCTCTGGCTCTGGCTCTGTGCCCACGCCCAGAAATTTTGCTCCAATGGGTGTGTCTTAGGGCCCTGGAACCTGCATTTTCAGCAAGTATCTTTAGTGATTCTGATATAGTGGTCTCTGATCTATACTTTGGGAGGAGAAAAACCAACCTATGCTAGAAAGTGTTTTAATTCTTGTTTGTTCTTATGCCCATAATTCCTGCAAATGCTGTAATATGACTATGGTGCCTGTAAATGTTGGCTGCAGAGTTGCAGGTCCTCGGCTAGTGACTGAGGAAAAGGTTAAAACTCATGTCAGATTTTGTGGTCTGTAAAATACAATTACCGAGTATAACTTTAAATGGTACATTATATTTGCATGATGTCATCAGAGAAAATTACACAATGAGTGTTCAAAGAAATATGTCCATGAGGTCCGGTCATGTACTAGCTTGATTGTTCTTAGCCCCTGATCAGTTTTGACTGTGCCTTCCCGCTGTATTTGGTGTGGCCCCCATCAGTGCTTTCCTGGCACCACCAGCCCTCCTCGTGCAGAGTTTGCTGCCTGGCCTCCTAGGTCCACTTGATGATGTGGAGGCGGGACCACCTGCCTGAGCCCCTGCCCTGTGCCCTGTCTGTGTTCAGGCTGTTGGAGAGCCACCCCTCTTCCTGGCTGCTTCTATCTTCTTTGCCATCAAAGATGCCATCCGTGCAGCTCGAGCTCAGCACACAGGTAATAACGTGAAGGAACTCTTCCGGCTAGACAGCCCTGCCACCCCGGAGAAGATCCGCAACGCCTGCGTGGACAGGTTCACCACCCTGGTATGATGCCCTTCAAGCGTCCACTCAGCCCAGGGGAGGCCAGGGATAGGGTGGCAAACTGCAGGGAACGTTTTGCACAGGGGAGAGGTATTGGGCTCTCTCTTAACCGGGCAGCCTTGCATCAATGGCCACCCTTCATTGTGCGCGGTATGCAGCACACACACTCGAACTTGCAAGAGAATAACGAGAAACCTCCTTAAAGCTGTAGCTTGTAGCTGGGCCTCTTTAGAGATGGGAGGAATGTGTGGTGCACAGTCATAACTCACAGATTTTGTTATTTTCCATCTAGACAAGGGTGATGGATGAAACTCCAGAGAGCCTAATCTTTAGTATCAGTCAGTCGCCAGCATTTTTGCTTTAATTTATGTTAAGGACTCTGTATGAATATTGGGGGGATAGAGGGAAAAAGAGGAAATAATTAATTAGATCAACCATATTTGTCCTGTGATTATCATGTACCATTCTGATACTGGGGACGCATAGGTGTCCTTGAGGACTTTGCAACCTTGGGAAACCAGATGATTCCATTATAGTGTGATTGATTACTGCCTTGAAGGTGTATGTGGCAGGAAGTAGTAGAAGAATTCCGTAGTCATTGGAATCACTTTAACAAGCACCTATGTGATACTTGTCGTTGGCAATGCCTAACAAAAGAAGACTTTGCTAGGATGGCTGCTTCCACCGTAAGGATCTCAGAACCAGCCCAGCCTCTGAGTGGTGCTGGAGTGGGCTCTGCACTGTGGCTTTAATTGCCTTTGCAACTGCAACCTGTGTGGAGTTAGCAGGACTGGGTTGTTCCTGATACTCAGGTTGGGCTTCCTCTTTTTAAAATTCAATAAGCCTTTGGATTTAGAGGTCAAGTGGGTACACGTGGTCCCAAGTGGGGAGGGCACAGGAGAGCCCCAGGGGCAGACAAATCTGCCATCCCCAGACCTCAACACAGCGGGGGAAGGAGGCATGTGGGTCCCCATTCAGGTCTTCCTTGGGTCTACCAAGAGCTTTAGCTATGGAGTGAGAACTACACAGACCGTGTGGCACCCCCAGGCGGTGAAGATGCCCACAGCTGTGCAGCAACCTACCCACAGCCCAGAACCTTCCCACTATGGCTCCCAATGTTGACAATCACGCAAACCCATTTCCCTGAGAGGAGTGGGCTGCCAATAAGCTCCCACAGGTTGCAAGGTGAGCTCTTTGCAAACAGTCTGACGCAGAACTCAGTCATTTTAGTAAGCTCTCCATGGCCCCAGACTTGAAACAAAGATTCATTTCTATGTTACAACATACCAGCCGTTTAAAAATTCTTGCCATGGATTTGCATGAGCAGCTGATTCTATGAACTTTTTAAGGACCGTGAGTTTCAAAAGGGATCGCATCTGTATTGTTTATCACCATATCTCCAAAGCCTAATAGAATGCCTGCCACATGGAAAGTGCTCAATGAAAATAAATGAATGGCTTAGGAAATTAAGGAGTCCTGCCCTGGGGCATTCTCAACAGCTGGGCCTGCCGAGTGGTGCTTGGCCTTGGAATGGTGGTTGGCAGTGGTGGGAGGTGAGGTATGCAAGAGGGTGGGAGGAGCATGATCAGCAGACTGTGGCAATGAGAACACTATCATTCCTTCCTAGTGTGTCACTGGTGTACCAGAAAACTGCAAACCCTGGTCTGTGAGGGTCTGAAGACAGAGTCCTCAGCAGAGTCTTCCTGTGCTGCATTTGGGCTTCCATGGAGCAGGAGGAACATACCACAGAACATGGCTCTATTAAAGTCACAGAAGGACAGTGACTAATTCTGTGACTTTTTCATCCTAATTCATCAAGATGGCATTTGGAAGACAAGTGAATGCATTGGGAGATGTTGATTAAAATGTAATTTATAAACAGAATGATAAGCAAATTCAAAACTGTTAGGCCTAAATGGTGAATATGCAATTAGGGTCATTTTCTGTCTGTTCTAATCATGTATTTGGAATAGGGTCAGGAAGGGTTTGTGCTATTCCCCACTTACTGGACAGCCTGTATAACCTCAAGTTCTGATGGTGTCTGTCCTTCAAAAGGGACTCCCACAAACCTCTAGAAGCTTAAACCAAAGTTACTTTAAATTGTGTGCCTTCCTCTGAAAGCCTTGCCTTCAAACCAATGAACAGCAAAGCATAACCTTGAATCTATACTCAAATTTTGCAGTGAGGCAGTGGGGTAAGATTAAATCCTCTAACCATCTTTGAATCATTGGAAAGAATAAAGAATGAAACAAGTTCAAGGTTAATTGAATCTAATTTTGTTAAGCTGCATAAAGCAAGATTACTCTATAACACAAAAATCCAACCAACTCAATTATTGAGCACCTACAATGTTCTAGATTTCTTTCCCTTCCTCTTTGAGTATTTACAAAAAAAGATTATGTTTAATCTTTACATTTGAAGCCAAAGTAATTTCCACCTAGAAATGATGCTAGCAGGCCTGGCATGGTGGCTCACGCCTGTAATCCCAGCACTTTGGGAGGCTGAGGCAGGAGAATTGCTTGAGCCCAGCAGTTTGAGACCAGCCTGGGCAACATAGAGAGCTCCTGTCGTCTGGATAGTGCATGCCTGTAGTCTCACCTACTAGAAAGGCTGAGGTGGAGAGATCATTTGAGTTCAGGAGGTTGAGGCTGCAGTGAGCTGTGACTGCACCCTTGCACTCCTGCCTGAGCTACTGAGCAAGATCTTGTCTCTGAAGAAAAAAAAAAGAAATAAAAATGCTGCTGTCAAAATCAAGCTCAACCAGAGGTAGAAGAGCCAAGAAGCCTGAGTTCTCATCCCAGCTCTGTCTCTTCTGTCTCTATCTTTGTGATCTTGGACTGTCATTTCCCCTTCCTGTGATCCATTTTACTGCAAACATAAGGGTTGCAGTAAAGGGTTGTCTCCTGTCTTCTGCTTTAAAAGTCTATAAATATATGACCTGAAAACTCCAGTTACGTAAGGGATCTGCAGCTATCTAAGGCTTGGTTTTCTTACTGTCATATGATACCTGGGCCTGATGAACTCTGCTTAGATCCCCTCAAGTTTCTGCGGTTGGTAAAGAGAACAAGGGAAGAACAAACATCCCTTTTATTGCTCCAACAGGTGATTTAATCCCTACATGGTGCTGGGTGGACAGTGTGTCACTGTCGCATGTCTTCACTCTATAAATCCAACCTTCTGCCAGACAGAATCTGTGGTTCTGTCCATGGAGGGAGGATAATGGAAATGATATAGTTGGACTGGTGCTTGATGTCACTAATAAATGAAACTGTCAGCTTGTTGGCGTGTGAAAAATGCTTATTAATTATCATCACACCAAATCCTAGTATCTTCAGTATCTTGGCCAGCCCTCATTTCTTGAAAAAACACACACACACACACACACACACACACACACACACACACACACACACACACTTTCTTACAAAATTCCCTTCTCCAGAGTATCCTAGATATGCTGGCTGTTTTACAGCATGGTCAAGGTAGAAGAGCTTTAAAAACTAAACGAGTATTTACACTGAGATCCAGGTCCATTTCAGATGATTTTCTGGGGTGTTCTGGGGCAGGGTCTGAGACCTGTCACTTGTTGTTAGTGAAGTTCTTGGGGCAAAGCAGTGACACAGAATTCCCTTCTGTGCTCAGGTACCAAGGTGAGAGTAGACTGGTCATGAAAATCCAACAAGCAAGTGCTCTGTCAATTAGAAATCACTGTGCTATTCAGTGGCATCGTCCACCTCAGACACTTTGCCTTGCCCTGTTGTCTTAAAGTGCCTCGAGTCCCTGCAGTGAGATAGATGCCTAGGTCTTTTTGGGGTTGCACAAGGAATGCAGTCTACACTGCCTGCAGTATGGCCTGAAGCCTGCAGAGGGCAGTAGAAGATTGAACAAGGGGCAATAGTGTCCAGATGGCCCAGCTGCGTTGCATCTGTTAACCGCTAGGTACTGACAGGATCTCTGCGTAGACCAGATGTCCTCGGAGGCTTCCCCAAGAGCTGGAATCACAGCTGACTTAGGGTTTTAGATTGACAAAAGTCTCAAAGGAGCTCGCCAAAGACATGGGTCAGCCGTGGGAGTCTGAGCTCCAGATGAATGGCTAGCAAGGGGAAGGCAATTCTTATTTTCAGAGTATCTGCAACTTACCAGGTGACAAGGTGAATGCTTTACCTATAGGGTCTCATTTAATTCCTCCCAGTGGCTTTATGAGGTAGGTCCTTTAACCCCTGTAACCACGTGAAGGAGAAGCCCTACCCCTGGTCATGGTGAGGGCTTACTCAGAGACATTTACTGCTAAGTGCCCACCACAACCAGTTGGCAGCTCCCTTATAGGCCAGGAAACCTGGTGTGTACCGGGAGTCACCTGCCTGTCAGAGTGGACAGTTGCTAGCCAGGCTCATGGAGGTGGACGGAGGCACCAGAATGCCCACCGTTTCATTTATAGGCAGGGTGAGGATTCTCCTGCTGGCATGGCCAAGCCACTGAGCTGTCATCAGGGCAGCTGATGAGACTCCCCTACTCCAGAGCTAGGTGGCTGGGAGGCCGGGACGGGAGGGCAGGACGGAGGTTGTAGGAGGAACTCTGGGCAAGGGATAAGGACAGAAATAGTCTTAGCTGATTGATTTATGACTGAGAACATCCCCGAGCCCATGATATTTTTGTCTTTTGCGGAGGGGGAGCCTGGAAAGCTGTCCATTCGCTGCCTATTTTGGATCGTGGGACAAGACGATTCCTGACAGGCAGCTTCCTTCAACTGGTGAAGCATGAGGTCACCCTGGTGCCCCCCAGGCCCAGGAGCCTGCCCTTTTGTTTTGTCTCTATCCTGAAGTGGGGGAGTACGTGTTCCTAAGGCAGGAGACAGATCCTGTGACAATCTTGTCACCTGAAACAAATCAACCCATTGATGGAAGTGGAAATGTCAGGCACTGCCCAAAGGGATTCTGGCGTCATCTCTGTCCTTGAACTGCCCTGCTCTGGCTTGCACAAGCCCCAGGCCAACTCAGCATCCCAGAGCTGAAAAGACCATCAAGCTCAATCTCTGTATTTTAGAGAGGAGAAACATCAGCCCACAAGAGAAAATGACTTGCTCAGGGTCCTATGGCCCTGTGGTGGCACGGTCAGACTGACAGCAAGGCTGCCTGGTTTCTGGTCCAGGCTTTTTTTTTTTGAGATGGAGTCTCGCTCTGTCACCCAGGCTGGAGTGCAGTGGCCGGATCTCAGCTCACTGCAAGCTCTGCCTCCCGGGTTCAGGCCATTCTCCTGCCTCAGCCTCCCGAGTAGCTGGGACTACAGGAGCCCGCCGCCTTGCCTGGCTAGTTTTTTTTTTTTTTTTGTATTTTTTAGTAGAGACGGGGTTTCACCCCGTGTTAGCCAGGATGGTCTCGATCTCCTGACCTTGTGATCCACCTGCTTAGGCCTCCCAAAGTGCTGGGATTACAGGCTTGAGCCACCACGCCCGGCCTGGTCCAGGCTTTTTAAAGCTTAACCATACACTGTTAGTCAACTGAGCCTTCTATGAGGAAACCTGTGGATCAGGGAGCCAGGGTATATGATAGAAATCTAGTTATACTGGATGGGAAGAAGACAGAGAGAGCGAGCTTGAGGCCCAAGATAAACACTGTGGCAAGGAGGGTAATATGCCTGTATGCCTATATATGCCTATCTGCCTGTGCTTCTGTGACAGCCTGCTAAAATGGGATTCTTTCCTCAGTCCCACAGATGGGAAACAAAACAATGAGTGTAAAAACATCCCCTCATTTCAAAGAGAGATGCTGAATCTAAATCATCTATGCAAGACTTGTGGAGAGATGGCTGGACACTAATTTTGCCACCATTAACTCATCATCTACCTCAAGAGTTTAAAAGATTGAAGTACAGAATTTGAGAGATTGAGAAGAGAGGTCTTCTTTGGAGATAGCAAGCCTGGCATTCTGCCTGCCAAACAGGACAGAGTGTGTGTGCACGTGTGTGTGCAAGAAAAAGGGGTTCTCATGGTAAATGAGATCTGCTTGAGAAGCTGTGGTTGGATTAGACTGAGGCATTAAGGCAGTGAGAGGAAGGGGATGAGAGCCACAGGGAAACGATACCAGTGTGGCCACACTGGAGGAAGCCACCACCCAGGAGGACTTCCTGGAGGGTGTCATGGAACCCCAACAAACAGAGGACCATCTGATGCCTCAGGATCAAAATAGCCTTAGGCTGGCTCATTCCAGTGTGGCCCATGAGGAGTGCCCACACATCCTTGCCCTGGCTCCTTTGTTCCAGTTTAAGTTTCCCCCTCTCCCCATACCTTTCAGTTGGGAAGAAGGTGAGCACCCAAGAGTGAGACCAAGGGTCCCTTTTCTTTGAGCCCTGAGTGTTGGGGGAGGGAGCTTAGGAATGGATCCACAGGCTGCTCACATTGTACAGATGTATCCGTGCATCAGCCCTGGGAGCATAGAGTCTGAGTGGCATGTCATTTGCTCCCCTCTTCCTATCTTTCTGTCTCCATCACATCCTAGCAGATCCCATCCCCTGTTCAGCCAATTGTCCTTCTCTGTGGGCCCACAACAAATGTCGTTCTGGTCCATGCATGTGCTCTCTGTTCTTCCTCTCACTAGATGGAGTATTCCCAGGGGTCCTCGTGGTTGCTGACATTCTTGTGGGGCACTCACTACCTTTCCTTGCTTCCCACCAAGGCTAGACTGAGCACCTGCCCCAGGGTGGTGACACACAGCTGAGCATGAAAGCACGCGTGGACTGCTCAAGCTCCTCTGCTTCTCCTCTGCTTCCCTCTTCTCTCTTGGGCAGGTTGCTTAGCTCCTCTGACCTCAATCTTTTCATCTGTAAAATAGGTGTGGATAATCATATCCACCTCACTGGGCTGTTGTGAAGATTGAAAGAATTCGTGGGGTTAAAAAGCACTTTGTGGAGTACAGAGTTGTCATTTCCAGGCCTTTGGCCATGCCTTAAAAGTGGAAGAGCACTGGGAAATCATGAGTAAGCTTTCCAAAACTTGGATGGAAGGGAAGATGCAGGAATGCATCTCGACCATAATGAAGTGTAGGGTGGTGGGTACATGGATTAGCTGTGATCTTAGGCCGGGTAAGAGAAGCTCACCTGCTCCTTTTGGCACAAATGATTGATTAACATGTCTCAGCTTCTCACATGAATGTGATTTTCCCAGCACACTGGGCTGGGTAGGAGGGCCAGCTCTCAGCTCCCTATAGCCGACTAAGTGGCACAGGTGAGATGGAATAAAGACCTCATCAGCCTCACCTGGCTATCTTCACAAGCCTTGATCAGAAGTGCAGAAGGAGACGTCAGTCTCTTCTGTTATTCATGCTATTTAGTTTTGTCCGACAATGACAACAACTGGCATTTGTATAGCAATTTGAAAGGCACTCCCCCTTGCAATGCCTTCTGTAAACTCTTGAAATAAACCTATGAGGTATGTATTACAATCATACCCACTTTACAAACAAGGAAACAGGCTCCGGGAGAAGATGGTGGTGCAGACACGAGCACCAGCTTTGAAATCAACTGATGTGTTTCCGTCTTCGTCTCCCACTCAGCTGCTGTGTGATCTCAGGCAAGTTGCTTAAATCTTTATACTTCTCCTTCTTTGTCTGCGAATGAGATAACGGTGGTACTTTCATGGTGTTGTGGAGAGGATGGCATCCGAAAATGGAGGGAAAGCACAAAACCTAGTGCCTGGCAAGGAAATTTCTACTCTCATGCAGCGAGTACCTGAGGAGTGTCAACTAATAAGAAAACCAACTCTGCACAGCAGCAAACAAAAGAGACGGTGTTTTAACTGGGGTCTTGGGAATTGTAAGGAGCAAGCAGCTAAATTGTGTACCGTCCAGATGAGGTTGGGTAGAGGCTTATACAGGTTTACTGTAAGTTTACCTATCTGGAAGGTTTTAGCAGAGTCTTTAATTGGTGATGGCTGGTCGCAGCTTAGGATGTTTCTGATGATCAATCCAGTTTGGCATAGCTGTTTCTCCAGGAAGTTAATGATCAGGTCCAATATAAACGGCTTAGATCAAATGCAGCTGGTTTTACAATTTGGCCCAGTTTAATAGGTTAGATTCCATCTGGGTGTGTACGTGACTGGGGTCCAACTCTTCATGCCTTCCTGGCTTTTTTGATACTTCTGACATAACCATCTCCATTTGGATTTTTCTTCTGACAGCGGTGACTTAGACCTAAGACGCTGGATGCCAAAGCTTGAGCTCTTTCAATGGGGTGGTGCGGGCTCTTAATTTTTTGCATTACAGGCTTCAGGTGGCTTCTAGCCCTGGAGAAAACACACACACACACACACACACACAC
>NW_012101254.1:138082-138701 GCF_000951045.1 Mandrillus leucophaeus
TAAATTAGCCATGTTTGGTGGCATGCACCTGTAGTCCTAGCTACTTCGGAGGCTGAAGTGGGAGGATTTCTTGAGCCCAGATATTTGAAGCTGCAGTGCACCTCAAATCGGACCACTGCACTTCAGGCTGGATAATGGAGAAAGACTGTCTCAAAAGGAAGAAAGAAAAGAAAACAAAGACACTCAGCACAGCATCTGACACCTGTTGTTATGTTCTCAATAAATGTCAATCGCTTCCTGTTCCAAGATCCTCCAAGCCTATGTACAACAATTTTGTAAATTTAGTGTCCAAACATGTTTATACTGTACACTTGTAGAAGATACTATTGCAAATCCTCTTCCTTGGCTGGGAGTTACTAGTTCCTCTAAATGTTGGCTGCTGACAGTACACATCTGCCTGTCATCTTGAGAATTGCCCTCAGCTAAAACAGAAGTCCCCACAACTGGGAGTTTATACCACCTTTTAAGGCTTTGCTTCTTGGGAACCACCCTATGACAGGATACATACCATTTTCTACTTGCCTAACTTACTAACAAATCATTCTTTCCTCCCTACTCTCTGGCTATTGTATGAGTTTTTCTATTTTTATTTTATTTTATGTTATTTTTATTATACTTA
>NW_012101254.1:144396-145524 GCF_000951045.1 Mandrillus leucophaeus
TCTCGGTCTCAGAATCCAGGGGAAAGGACAGGCCTGGCTCATCATCAGTAGGAAAGCACCCGCCTTAGGAATCAGACTCCCTGCATCTCTTTCCTTACCCAGAACAGCCTCTTCAGAGTGGGAGGGTAGCTCTAGAAGGTGAGGGGGTTGGGAGGCATTGTTGAGAATGGCCCAAAGGTCATTTCCTCCACACCCCAGGGAGTCCTGATTGTTGCTTAATGATGAGCCTTTCCCAGGGTACAGAATGTATGGCAGAACGTGTGGGGTCTTGGACCCTTTCTCTATCCTCCTGAGAGCGATCAGTCTTAGGAAAATCAAGTGAAAGTATTCTTTGTCCTCTTGGAGTGGGCCAAGGGCTTCCTGCCAGGACCTTATGTACTTTATAGGCCCTTGTGGATTGGTGACAATGGTCCCATGGTGGTTCGGAGGAGCGTGGAGCTCTGGGCTCTCCTATGCACTACTTTAATCTGGCAACATCCCCCATTCTCCATCCCCACCCCTGGGGGCCAGGAGTGCCGCCCCTCTGGGAGATGTGGCTATAGTAAAGTTGTTGGGAATTTGTGGCCTTCAGCTGATGAGGAGATTTGCTTGCAAGGCACTCGATATTCATGTTCCTAAGTCCCAAAACCAGGTTTTCTCCTTCCTCAACTATATATGCCACGTGCTCCTTTAAAAAGCCCAGCTGCTGGGCTAAGCTCCGGGCTCAAGTGGAAAGAGCAAGGGCTGCCAGTAAACGCTCTACTCAGCTCCAGTATTTTAATAAGTTCTCTTCCCTTGGGAACATTACTCACCCTCTGAGCCTCAGTTTCCTCATTTGTAAGTGGAGGAGACCTGTTGTCAGTGTGGTGAAGTTAAATGAGGTGGTCAATGAAAGACACCTAGCACAGCTGTGGCAACATAGTGAAACCTCGTCCCTAAAAAAAATTTTTTTAATGCCAGGTGCGGTGACTCACGCCTATAATCCCAGCACTTTGGGAGGCCAAGGCGGGTGGATCACAACGTCAGGAGATCAAGACCACCCTGGTTAACAGGGTGAAACCCCGTCTGTACTAAAAATACAAAAAGTTAGCCGGGTGTAGTGATGGGCACCTGTAGTCCCAGCTACTCGGGAGGCTGAGGCAGGAGAAT